>NW_008795029.1:57261-59212 GCF_000699145.1 Aptenodytes forsteri
AATTAAACACACCTTTATTTATATGTCCTACTTAGTTATTTGACCCAGTTCTTAATCAGAAGTAGCCAGAATTTTCTTTTATTCCACAGAGCGATTGCCTGCTGTCTTAGGAATAAGAACTTGAGTATTTCCCCTGATAGAAAGCTGACAAGTCATTATGAGGAACTGTGTCTTCCAGCATCAAGCCAATACAGTTCTCTGTTAATTGTGTGAATACAGTCCTGTGTCACACTTCATATAAAAATGATATTCTGGAAACCAAGAATCTATAGATATTGCCAAGAACAATCTCTGTAAATATAACCACTACTTTATAATGTGCAAAAGCAAAATTTCATAAATATTAAAAAAAAACTAAATTAGAATTAAAAGAGAAAACCAGAAATGTAGAGCTAGATTCTCAGTTACTCTGTTACTTTAGTCATTCAATAAATCTACAGCAATTTATGTCACCTTGTTGAATATGTAATACATTCAAACATTTGTCTTACTTATTTTTATTGTTTAGCCATATTACTGATATGTGACTATCAAGACAAGAAAACAATATATAAAGACATCAGACTTCAAGGATATTTTTTAAGAAATAAGTTGAAGATGGATTTATAGTGAGATACCACTGATATCCAGAACTTCTAAACAATGTACAAAGCCTACTGACATCCTAACAATATCAAATGAATATGCATGTTCATTGATACTAACAAAAATAAACACTGATTTTCCAAATGTTCTAAAATTCAAAATTCTCAGCATTTTCTACAAATTTTTCAAAAATCCCAATGCAACTCAGTAAGAAGTTTAATAGTAAGACCTTAATTACAGGACAGCATTCTTTTCAAAAAAATGAGTGAGTATACTTATATATTAAAACCGAAACCAAAACTCACCATGTAGAATAGCTAAGTGTGAACTGATAACCCAAACAACTCCTGACTGCAAACTTCTGCAATAAAATATTCTTCAAGGACCAGGAGACACGTAGTGGAACACAGAATATTTTGAAAGTAAAGTTCATTTTCTTCCGGTTTCAGATAAAGGAATGAAAATATAAAGTCTGAGGATTAGACTTATACATCAAAAGTATTTTGATATGTACTATTTGGTATAACCAATAGTACTTTCTCAAAAGGCGTAACTTGCTGGACTGAGAAACCCCCATGATTTTCACTCTTCACTGTGAGAAATGACTGTGTCAAAGGTGGGCGACGGTGGTGGGGAGAGTTAGGGAAGGGGGAAGTAATACCCGATTACAAGTTTTAGGTTGAGTGTTATTCAGTGTAAATTTTATTAATTTTGTCACCAGCTATAACTGGTCAACTGGACGAAAAGCTCTCTTTTTCTGTGAATGAAGCGGCCCTCCCAGAATACTAAAGGTGTCTTAAATAGAAATAGATTATTTAACAAGCTTTTCATTGTACTAAGCCGGTGCTTACATACAAGATTATTGAGTAAAGTCAGTACTTTTAGCATTTTGTTTAAAAGAAAAGAAAAAGCAGCTCACCACATAAACCAATCACACGGTGTGCACCTAAAACACATAGTTAGATGCCAAGTTATTTTCTATTCTGATTCTTAAGCTAAGAATTATCTAGATGTCCAACGCTCAAAGAATTAATAATTACTTACATAAAAAGCTATTTCCTGACTGAGTTGTATAAATGAAATATGCATAAAACACCCGAAAGTCCAGCAAAATATTGCAAGAGTCACAAAATATTCACCACGAGTTTCTACTTTCACCGGTACACACTTCAGGGTAGACCACGTACAGGCACATCAACACACACGGCTATCAGTCCGCTGGACCTGCTAAACGCTTGGCTTCCTCAGCCACCAGAACGAATCAAAAGGCTCCAGAGGGACCCAGAAGCACCAAGTCAGGGAAGAGAGCGGCTTCTCCCCAGCCCGGCTGCCGCTGCCTGTGCAGCACCTTGGACAGCAACCTCCC
>NW_008795029.1:59431-60935 GCF_000699145.1 Aptenodytes forsteri
GCCCCGCCGCCCCGCCGCGCCGCGCACCCGACCTGCGCCGCCCGCCAGCTTCTCCGGAAAAAGAAAGTATATACTAAGTTGCACCTTTGGTTTGTTGTGTTTTGTGGTTTTTTTTTTTTCTTTTCCCTGCTGGAATATCTTTCATTTTTAACACAGACTGGTTGGCCAAATTCTCAAAACACAGAGCAATGCCGTCCGGCACTGGGAACCGGAGAACTGCAGGTCATTGGCACTGCATTTGTCTAGCTCATTTATATGTTTCACTCAATCATTTTAATGTCAACAGCTTTTTCCCCATCATTAGACGAGTATTTCTCCTTATTCAGTCTCTGAAGGGGAAATCGTTATACAGTGTACATTTGCTACTCCGTTCATTTCCAACACTTTTTACACCATGATACACTGTAAAGCAACTGCACACTTTGTGGTAAAGTTCAGTCAAACTAAACTGTGATACAAAAAAATGACTTTAAGCAAGTAGATGTTGATCCTTTGGCAGCACAGAGCAGTAGGTCAATTTCTAGTTAAAGAGTTACTGAAATGGCAAAGATGCCCTTACAGCAGTAGACATCTATTTACATTCGATACGCTTTTTACTTATCCAATTTATGCTTTTTACTTAGCCAATTCACTCTGGAAATAAAATACATTTACATTATCGGTAACTGAGTACATAACATATATACGAGTGTGTACACACACAGTTTATAACCTAGAAACAGCGGAGTCAAAATTACTGATGAGACAACTTTACTTTTGTCAAGTTTAACAAGAAAAAATAAATATGGCAACTTTCCTACTTTATCCAGTTAGGTAACAGGATATTTCAGCTTCTGGAGGGACTGCAGATTGATTTTTGTGGCAAAGATGTGTGCAAATTACACTAACCTATTGGTGAATGGGATTCTTTCGGCATGGAGTGTTACCGTGAAATGATTTCAGAAGGCCCTGCTGAAGTCACAAAGCACGGAGGTACTGCTAGGCCTTCTGTTCAGAGCGGTGATTTGTATGCACCGTTGTGTTCCACTGCTAAAGCAGGATTCGGTTCTGATGGTTAATGTAGTGCTACAGTAGTCGAGGTAATCCAGTTCAGGGCAGAAACCATTCACCTGGCCCGGCTCTCAACAAATACTCAAACAAACGGGGGAAAAAGCATGCAGTTAGTTATTTTAGGTGCCAAGGACAACACTTTTTTCTGCCCTTTCCTGTCTTGAGAGCTAGGCCAACTAATCTTGTGGAAAAGTAGAGGGAAGACAACAACGGCACAGAGCCAAAGTGGGACCCTGCCTTCTAACAAAGGAAAAGAAAACCCTCTGGATCTCTCTGAGCGGTCACCAGCGGCACCAAGGAAAACCACCGCGGCTTATTGAAATGCTGTCACCGTCACTTCCCAGCCACGGGCCGCCGCGGTGCCCGTTGACATCCACCCTCGTCCTCGAGCTTTTCCCAGCCCCACAGATTTTGGCAGAGCGCCTGGAGACACGGCCCCGCTCCCCGCTCCCGA
>NW_008795029.1:61345-62015 GCF_000699145.1 Aptenodytes forsteri
CGGCTGCCGTCCCGGGCTCCGCTCATTGGCATGCAGCCCCTGGCGCTGCCGGCCGCCAAGCCGCATCCCAGCCCGCTGGAAGCCGGCAGCCGAGCCGGAGCCAATCGCATATTCATGAGGACGGGGAAATCCAGCGCTGCGCTCCCAGGGGACCGAGGATCACTTCTTTTTTCCTTCTTTTTTTTTTTTTTTCCGCCAACCTCCCCCCTCTCTCTGCCTCCCTTTTAGCAATGCGCTAACGGGGTACTCCCCGCCCGATATCCTCCGCAGCTCCGACTGCACCCTAAAAACCACGGCCGCCGGCGCCAGGAGCAGAGACCGAAGCAGCCAAAACAAGGACCACGGCAGCCACAACAGACGCGGGAGGCGCGCCAGCCCGCCAGCCAGGGACAGGAAACACAGCAGGGGCTCCTACCTTACAATCCTCAGGACACGATTTCACCGAGTACTCATCCGACTGTAAATATTTCTGGAGCATAACCTCAAACTCTTCGTATTTCTCCTGAGCGTGCTGGTCGTAGCGCTGGTAAGCCTGGACGCACTGGCTGCAGGAGCCTCCCCCCCTCAGCACCACATCCAGACTGCAGTTCAAAGTGTCCGGATTGGACAACCCGGCGAACAACTCCCAAAGTGTGTAGGAATTACAAAAGGAAAGGTAAAAATCCGTCAG
>NW_008795029.1:62393-86879 GCF_000699145.1 Aptenodytes forsteri
GTCCCCGTGAATTTGGCCTCGGCGCAGAACCACAAGTGATCAGAGAGCAGGACTGTGAAAAACAAGAGCGATGCCAGGGACAGTCGCCATTTCTGAGCCCTCTCTGAATCCGTGAAGGGTTTCTCGTTCTCCCGGGGTGCGAACCAGATTTTTAAGCCGTCATCATACTGCCGACTGCACATCCAAGCACCCCTGGTCATATTTTGGGAACGCACAGCCCTGGCCGACTCCACCGTGAGGGCTCCTTTGCCAGTGTCACCACAATATGCATTGACTTAAAAGATTGGGGGGATTTTCTTGCCTGCCTTCCCTTCTCTTGCTCGCTCGCTCGCTCGCTCCCTCCCTCTTCCACTCTCCCCCCTCTCTCTTTCTCCCTCTTCTTTCTTTCCTCTTTTTCTTCCTCTGAGATACTGTTGGGTTTCGCCGGTGGCTCTGCCTTGGTCTCACCACACGAAGCAGCCCCAGTCCATCCAACGCGGAGTGCCGTGGAGAAGATAAGAGCAATAACGCAGAGAGAGGAGGAGGGAGAGGAGATGGTGGTGGTAGTGGTGATAGTTGGTGGTGGCGGGGCTGCGCGGCTGGTCCTTTCCCCCTCTCACCCAGGCATGGTCAGATCGCAGCTCCCCATCTCCCTCCTGAGAAAAGCCCGCTGCCCCCGGACAGCTGCATGCCGCGTCCCCCGCTGCCGACGGACGGCTCCGGGAGGGCTCCTCGCCTCCTCTTCCTCCCTGCCGCCGCCGCTGCTCCTCTTCCTCAGCCCCGAGCCGCGGCACAGATGCCTGCACCGCTGTCTCCGTCTCCTCTTTCTCCTCTCCCCCCTCCGCTCTAACTGGAGAGACGCTGCTGCAGGGCTCCCGGAGCGCTGCCGAGGATGCTGAAGAGGAGGAGGAGGAAGAGGAAGAGGAGGAGGAGGCTGCCGGGGCCGCCGCCGCCGCTGCTGGTGACAATGGGCTGCGGCTGCCGCCGCTGCTGCCGCCGGGCGCGGGGGCCCCGGGCGCACGGGGCGGAACTGCCTGGCTGGGGGCCCCCGATGGGCACAGGCATCTTGGGCCCCTGGGCTAAGTTGCCGCCATCTTCGTCCTGGAGAAACACTTTTTTGGGGGGAGCTCTGCCTTTTGCGTCATCTCCTCCCGCGCCGAGATCTCTCTATCCTGGCGCATTGGCAGCAGCAGCAACTCTGCCTCCTCCTGCCTGAGGAGGAGGAGGAGGAGGAGGAGGAGGAGGTGGGAGAGGCACTGGGGACCACATGGCCCCTCCAAAGGGCTTCCTCGGTGCAACTCTTTCTACTGGTCTCACCGAAGGGACTGCTCGGTACCACCCTCCAGCCCTCTCTCCTTCAGGGTCTCCTTCCCTTTGTGGCCCTGAAACACCATGTCCACACAGGATGGTGGCTGGAGAGGTATGTCGCCGTGTCTGTCCTTGTCGTAGCAAATCATAAATGGCATATGAAACTCCAGGCGCTGGATCCTGGCAGGTTTTGGCCCCGCAGTAAAATGCCTGAGCAGAGCTGCCTGTCTTCCAGTCAGCGAGCTGGAAAGCATAATGCCCATAAACCTCAAGCTGTTCCCCCAAGAGAAGTTTTGCAAAACCCCGGTCCAGCACATGAGCTGGGTAAATACTGCCAAGTCTTTGTGTTTCACCTTTTAGGTGTCACTGCCTGGAGAGAGAGACAGAGAGAGCAGGCTTAACTCTCCTATTTGGGTGATGAATCGCTGATGATCTCCGCTCAGACCCACAGCAGAGATCCCACCACCTTCTAGCCCCAACCAGCAAGGTCTCTTGCTTAAATAAACATACTGTTTGGTCACTCCTAAGTTACCTTCATCTTGCTTGCTGACGCACCTTAATGTAACAGCAACAGAAAAACTTGGGTCCCGCACAAGACGAGAAGGTGCCAGCTAGAGGTTGAACATTATCAGATGAAGACCTGGAGTTACAAGGTCTTCCTCTCGAGACATCAGGTATGCTGTCTGGCCATAGCATACCCAAGACGTATATTTTAATTTCTCCATTGGACTGGGGGAAGGTTTAGAGGCCATGCCTTTCCTTGTTCTAGAGGCTTTCTCCATCATAAAGTAAGGGACCATTTAGGGCTAATGGCCCTTGAACAAGGTGCACAATGTACCCCAAAAGGTGGCTTTTCCCCATTATTTGGTTAAAGAAAGCTTTATTTCTTAACAAACATGGCCATGGTCTATAAGCTGATATAGATCCCTGACAGCTCTCTAATTCAGCTTCAAAAGGTGTAGTGGGAAGAAATCTGAAACGAAACTGTATCAGAGGAGGACAAAACTTGTACCTTTTCTGACTGCAGCTGTCATTAACTGAAGGGTGAGCTTACCAAGGAATGTGCTGGAATTTCCATCACTTTGAGTAATAAATCAAGGCTGGATGTCTTTCAAAAGGAGATGGTATACCTCAAACAGAAGACGCAGACCCGAGGGAGGAATTGCTGAGCGAGGTTCTATGCCCTGTGTTATGCTGGGGGTCAAAGCGCATTATCATAATGGTCTCATCTGGCCTTAAAAGATATATGAGTCAAATTCTACACCGCACAGAAGTTATCTGTGGATTTTATTTTGATGGACTACTTAAAGACACAGAAATAAGTGCTAATATTATCAGAAAAAGTCTACAATACTCAAATCAGAATGCATCTCTGCAATTCTCAGTCAATCAGCTCACACCATCTGCTAATGGTACATTATTAATTTTGGTCTTGGAGCTTTGATTGCAATGATTTGACATACTGGGCCCTGTACTGTATCTGCATTTTTGTAATGCTTTCTGTTCTGGGGCAAAACCATGACCGAGCTTTTAAAAGGGAATCAGAACAACTTAACTTCTCTAACATGTAGTGTCATTTATTGAATTGTACTTTGCTTGTTCGGTTATGTATTTTGTGGTGGAATAGAGGGACTGAAACAGAAATACAGGACCAAAAAAAAACCCCAAACAACCCTGGGATAAACAACAGGTTCCTGACATCAGGTCTGAGATTTTCAGAATGTGCTCTATTAATATATGTGGCACTGGCTGCATAATTATTCTCTATTTGACAGCCAAACTTGGGGTGAAGGAAGTCAGTTTTGGAGTCCCCACCTGGCAAACGGGCTTGATTTATTTTTTTAAGTATTGTTTTCCTGTTGTCCTGTTGGGAAAATGAAAGGGTGATAGGCAGTTTTGCAATCCACGGGGAAATTAGAAATGTGCTTTATCTCCGTAGTGGAATTTTAAGAATTGTTAATGAAAAAATGCTGGTATCCAGACCTCATCCGAAACTTAATGTAAGAATGAATTCCTGAGTCTGTGTTCCTCTGTTTACACTTGTCTAGGATCAAAGCAAATAAAGTCAAGCTGCTAGGATTTTTTAGATATACTTGGCTTCTCCACAAAATCCATTTTCACATCATGCAATATTTTCACACATTTCCCAACTTTTGTCTGGAAAAATAGAGTGAGTTCTTTTTCAACACCTAGCGATAAACTATAATAAGACATTCAGCATTCCTGAAATGAGTGCATCCTTGCTTTTCCAGTGACAGTTTTCTGTAACAGAGAATGTGTCATGCAGAACTGTTGTTTCGCCTGTTATGTTTCCCCCAAAGCCCCATTCCCTCTCCACCTAGCATGGTGAATAACTTACAACATTAGTTGCAGCAGCTGGGTCCTGATGGATCTGAACAGATGCAGTTCAGTTCTCTGGTGCCCCTTAGTGTTAGGTCTTGGAGCTCAAGGGAAAAAAATAAGGCTATAAAATAATGTCTGAAAATCAAGAAGCTGATTGCATGCGGTGGGGGAAAGAATCTGAAGTATATACTGTAGCTGCTTTCTCTCAAAGCTCCTTCAACATTTTGTTATCACAAATCTGATCTAAATAACAGGATTTTATTTAAACTAGGTTAATGAATTATATGAACGTGAAGAAAAGGGACAAACTTTCCTCAAAAATATCATTACAGAAGTATGTCCCCAAAGTCATCACTCATCCTAAATAACTCTAGCGGTGCAAAATACTGGCTTCACTTTGAAATGACACTTTTTATTGGGAATATTTATTACTCGTGTTCCAAAGCTTAGCAAGTGTGAGGAACTCATGGAAGTCTCTCTCCCTAGCTGGTGGAGTCACCAGATGTTCCACAGACAGATCTCCTTGAAGTAATGTAGTTCAGTGTCAGCTCTGCTATACAGTGCTTCGATCAATACAATCAGAGCTGACGTTCTTTAATTCTTTGACTCATAATATGTAAGACTTTGACTCATAATATGTAAGATACAGCTAATTTATCGAGCACTGAGGACAAAGTCTAACAGAATGAGCATGCACAACATTCAAGAGGCTTGAAGCTATTGCTTAACCTACATATCATGTGTTTTCTTTGTGAAAGTACTTTAGCTTACCAAGCAAAAATAATTCTAGACATAACATTTTAGCGGTAATAAACACTCGTCAGAATAGAAGGCTTCACTGTTTCAAAGTAAATGTTCTTAAATGTTTGCCTAATATCACGCATACAGTAATTTCCTGCATTAGTCTCTTGCTTTTCTTTGATTTCTTTCAATACAAAATTGTAAGTTCTGAAGAGCTGTATATAGGCCTTTCAGACGATTTTAACAGGTTTGAGAGCCGTGTCTTGTCTTTGTAATGTATATTCTTTATATAAGAAAAAATGTATTTTCTAATTGCTAAGCAGCGCTTCTTTTTGTAAAATCTTGCAGCAGGCTATATTTAAAGTAGTAGATTTCATTTTATTTTTGGGAGGACTGGTTCTACTGATAGGATCCATTTTCACATCATGCAATATTTTCACACATTTCCCAACTTTTGTCTGGAAAAATAGAGTGAGTTCTTTTTCAACACCTAGCGATAAACTATAATAAGACATTCAGCATTCCTGAAATGAGTGCATCCTTGCTTTTCCAGTGACAGTTTTCTGTAACAGAGAATGTGTCATGCAGAACTGTTGTTTCGCCTGTTATGTTTCCCCCAAAGCCCCATTCCCTCTCCACCTAGCATGGTGAATAACTTACAACATTAGTTGCAGCAGCTGGGTCCTGATGGATCTGAACAGATGCAGTTCAGTTCTCTGGTGCCCCTTAGTGTTAGGTCTTGGAGCTCAAGGGAAAAAAATAAGGCTATAAAATAATATCTGAAAATCAAGAAGCTGATTGCATGCGGTGGGGGAAAGAATCTGAAGTATATACTGTAGCTGCTTTCTCTCAAAGCTCCTTCAACATTTTGTTATCACAAATCTGATCTAAATAACAGGATTTTATTTAAACTAGGTTAATGAATTATATGAACGTGAAGAAAAGGGACAAACTTTCCTCAAAAATATCATTACAGAAGTATGTCCCCAAAGTCATCACTCATCCTAAATAACTCTAGCGGTGCAAAATACTGGCTTCACTTTGAAATGACACTTTTTATTGGGAATATTTATTACTCGTGTTCCAAAGCTTAGCAAGTGTGAGGAACTCATGGAAGTCTCTCTCCCTAGCTGGTGGAGTCACCAGATGTTCCACAGACAGATCTCCTTGAAGTAATGTAGTTCAGTGTCAGCTCTGCTATACAGTGCTTCGATCAATACAATCAGAGCTGACGTTCTTTAATTCTTTGACTCATAATATGTAAGACTTTGACTCATAATATGTAAGATACAGCTAATTTATCGAGCACTGAGGACAAAGTCTAACAGAATGAGCATGCACAACATTCAAGAGGCTTGAAGCTATTGCTTAACCTACATATCATGTGTTTTCTTTGTGAAAGTACTTTAGCTTACCAAGCAAAAATAATTCTAGACATAACATTTTAGCGGTAATAAACACTCGTCAGAATAGAAGGCTTCACTGTTTCAAAGTAAATGTTCTTAAATGTTTGCCTAATATCACGCATACAGTAATTTCCTGCATTAGTCTCTTGCTTTTCTTTGATTTCTTTCAATACAAAATTGTAAGTTCTGAAGAGCTGTATATAGGCCTTTCAGACGATTTTAACAGGTTTGAGAGCCGTGTCTTGTCTTTGTAATGTATATTCTTTATATAAGAAAAAATGTATTTTCTAATTGCTAAGCAGCGCTTCTTTTTGTAAAATCTTGCAGCAGGCTATATTTAAAGTAGTAGATTTCATTTTATTTTTGGGCTGACTGGTTCTACTGATAGGAACAATTGTTGCAACAATTATTAACAGAAATACTCAGTTAAACCCTTGTGTTGGAGTAGTGTCATCCACTTTTAATACCAAGCAAACACTATGAGGCCCTTTACTAGTTCCTCTTATATGAATTATTTTTACAGGTTAAACAATTTGTATTCAATATGAATATCTATACATTCTTTGAAGGCAAAATGATATGTCAAGTATGTGCTTTAGCATCCTCAGAGTTGTATAATTTTTGTTTTATTTTGAATTCTTACAACAAATTGTGGGTATAATTTTACCCATTACCTGGGAATGGAGTCAGAGATTTAATTATCTGAGTCTATTTCCTAAGAATAATATCCATGATGGTTGTAAAACACATTCAAGTTAAGAACACTGAAGAATTCTTTTTATTTCCCATCAAATTCCTAATGTTTTAGTTTCCCATTCAGTATTTTTGAGAAAGCTGAATTATTGTGAGAATGCTTCAGGCATCTGTGCCTTATTGCCCCAAAGCAATAGGAAATTTATGTTAATGTTAGCAGACGCTGAAGCTACTAATCCCTGTTCGAACAGACCTAATTCAGATTTTAAGATTCTTGCACTCTCCTTTGTTCCCACTTTCCACGTTACCTTCAATTTTGTCCCTTTGGCTTTATTTTCTTTTAAGCTTTTCTTACAAAATTAGAGAATTAATTATCACCCCGTAAGTTATAAAAGTTTCTCAGACTGGATTTTAAAAGGCTGTGCACTACAAACTTCGAAGTTACTAATGTCGTTGAGTTGATTGAATTATCTTGCAGATGTTTGCTCTGTGTCCTAAAAGACTTCTTGTTAGAGAATGAGAACATGTTTTTGTTTGTTGACATTTTCAGCCATGGAACAATGAACAGATAACATGGGATCTGGAAGTCCGATAATTTCTCTCCAAAAATTGTAGGTCATCTTTATCATGACATCTTTATAATGAGAGCGCAGTCATAACATTACATCCAGCTGGCATATTTGGGCATGAGCTGAAATGAACTGAGGCTATTCTTCATTAACTGAAGCCATCAAACAAGTGAAATATAACTTTTGCACATGACTGCAGCAGGAAGAAGATAACACAAATGTCTCGTGCAGATTAGCCTTATGCCTATGAGAGTAAGGTCTGATCCAAAGCATGCTGAGATCAGGGGAAAGATTGCTATGGGTTTTTAAACCAGGCTTGTAGAAAGGCTACAGACAGAAGAATAAAGATTCCCCCCATATGGGGATGGAAGAAAAAGGATTGAAAGAACCACCAAAAGGTAGATTACAGCTTTTAAAATACTTTTTCCTCCTTTCCCTCTCTTACTAATTGTATTCATTTGCTGTCTTCTAATAAATGTTATAGCCTGATCATGTTTTTACGGACATCAAAGACATCTTTTTGTCTTTTCTGCTTGGTTGCCTTATAGTTATCCCAGCCCTTCCTTGTGTCAAAATGCACCTCATAGGAAAGAGATAATACTTGATTTTTCTCAGAAATACTATTTATAATATTTTTCTTAAATAAAATAAAAAAATGTGAGCACTAAGTAAAAAGTCTTAAGTTTTGGTTGATCAGCCAAATAGGTTTCATTTGCTCTCTCTCACCTTCATTCAAAGGAAAAAAAAGTACTTTTAGGTATAACCTCACTGTTTAATTCATAGTCTGATTTTCTATTTAAGCATGTTACTGTAGAATATTTTTGATCAGCTTAAGTTACAATGCCTACATTAGGTAGGTTTTCTTTGTGATGTACTGATATGATGCTGCTATTCCAGAATTCACACTAACTTGTATTTGTAGCCCTGTTTCCACCCATGTCTGTGGTATAAAGAATGTGGAAAAGAGAGAAAGAATGAATTTAGAAAGAATGCATGTTACCAAGTCAACTTCTCCCTCCTTATTATCCCACAGTTTATTCCACTTTCTTGGAAAATATGCTATCCTAGAAAATTCTTTTGAGACTGATCATATGAAAGTTTGGTAATATATTTATGTTTCAAGTACTCATGGCTGCAGTGTGACTTTTAAATGCATTTGACAGCGTGGACATGCAGGAGAGAAATGCAACAGACTTTGCCCTGAGGTTGCTATGTGTGGGGGTTTCTTCTTTTGACCAGAAGAAATCCTCCTATTAATAAAACATACTTAATTATGTATAGTTCTGATACAGAGCTTCATCATAGGCTGAATAATTAACAATGTAATATATATTTCTCTATCTCCTCAAAAATGTAAACAATTTTCTGGAACTTTTCATCTCATCTAGCCTTAGCTATCTAGACTTAAGCATCCAGTCAAAGCTTATCCTTTCATCATCTTGCTCATAAAAAGATACAGCTACCTCCAGAGCACAGCTTATTCCATCCTTAAACAGGTGTCTAAGACAGGCACTTTCGTATGGCAGGTCATCTTCTGCCATCTCTTTCCACTGATTATGGAAGAAATCTCCCTGACTATCTTTAAATTGTTGCCTATCGAACCTAGCTTTAATTCTCTAAAAGATAGACAATAATTTTAAGTTAATCAGCTAGGTTCCTGGCTTTGTCTTTGTGTCCTACAAAAGATTCTTCTTGAAGAAAAAGCTATAAACGAGTGAGGAAGGACATATTTGAGCCATTTTTAAATTTCCTTTCATACCAACTTTATTCTGTTGTTCACTAGAAAAGCAGACATGAACGAACCATACATGGACACTCCTTATTTTTTGAGCCGGGACGTATCTTTTTCCTGCCTTCTGCCAAGTGGCTGCAATGCCATCTGCCAGCGAGGGAGAGAGAGGGTGGGTTTTTTTCTCTCTGCCTCCCCTGCCTTCCAGGGTATTCCTGTGAAGAAGGCATGTGACTCAAGTTGTAGGATGACTCAAGCTCTTGTGGTCTTCTTGGAGTCGTCCCACAATCAATTTAATGTGTCTGACCTGAAGGCAAATGTCTCCTTTTGTCTGCGACATCACCAGCAATTCTCTAAACGCTTTGGCTGCGGTTCCGTATGCATTGCGAGAGATTCAGGCAACTGAGTGCAGGCTGCAAGTAAAGAGCTCCTGAGATTTTATTTGGTTTCCACTCTTTAGATAGGGCAGGGTTCTGGCAAAGCATTCATTCCCTCTTCCTCGGGAGGCTGGGAGAATTAGCTAATGTCTGCAAAGTGCTGTTTTAAATAATAAAAATAATGAATTCACGTCTGGATGGACTACTATATAGGTCAGCATATCGTGTTATTTCTTATCTCATTTAGCTCCTAAGGACTGAATATTTGTTATTGTTTCGAATCAGGTTGCTCCCCCTTTCTAAGTGGCATACATGCCTCTGTGAATAAACAAATAAAGATTTTCTACAAAAGGGATCTCGTTCAGATCATTCTCAATCTTAAAGCAAATGAGCAGTATTGCTTTTCTAATTTTCCAGTAAAATACATTACTTGATATTCGGTGATATATTACATTTTCATTACATTACATTGCTGGGAAAGCAGAGCTTTATTGTCATGGCTTTTTCTTGAGGGGGGAAGGCAGAGGAAAGAAATGTAATTATACTGGGTACTTTAGTCTCCTAATTAGCTTCACTGGGTCTTAAATTTAACTTTTACATTCTGTTGAAGTTCTTTTTTCTTCTCTTTCCTTTCATCTCGTTCTCCTTTTTGCTTCTGGAGACAGCTCCTGATGGCCAGCTGTGGCTGTGTAATACTCACTTCCTCCCATAGCACCAAAGCAAATACAGCTTCCAGCCCGTTACCTAGCATCTTCAGAGTCTTGCTAGGGGTAGGCAGACAGACTCTGCCTCTAAGTGCCACCATTATTGCTATAATTTTCTTGAAGCCGCAAATACGGCTGGCCCAGGGCCGGTGGCAGTGCACTGCGTGTTGCGGAGGTGACCGCGTGCTCTCAGGGTTCACAGACCATCATTTCATACGGTGTTGGCCAGCTCTGCTGCACGTGGGCTTCATGAAACAGTAAGAGATTAAACACTTCAGAAGGGCAATGATCTTCAGCTTCTTTCCGGTATTTCTCTAAAAAAATTAGTGCAACTTCACTGTGTCATTACTTTTTTTTTTACTTTTCTTATAATTACTTATAAGAGAGAACTGCTTGAACGCCTGAATTACAGACCAGAATCTCTTTTAGTACAGAAAGAAAAATGCACAACAAAGGGGAAATCACCACTGTACTTTAGACACCTAACTTAACACTGACAGAGAGGGAATTCACTAAAGTAAGCTAGTGAATCTCTCTGAAGTCCTTCCTTAGTCAGTGTAGAGAGATAGGGAACAGTTTTAATTAGACCCCTTCTCTGCATCACCCAGCAGAAGAACCTCTTTCTTCCCTGTCCACTGAGCCTCAGGAGGGAGCTGGTTTAGTAAAGCAAGGTTTAAGACTACTCTCCAGAGTCTCTGATGTGCAGGGCACATCAGTTAAAATCACGAGAAGATGTAATAGGTGGTTAATAGACATACAGGAATCGGGAAGGGTGAGAGTGTTATGGCAGTAAAGACACAGTTAAGGAGTAACCAGTGGGGAGCCCGTCATTCATACTGACATGACTGAATCTTGGGGACACCCTTTTGAAATGGAAAAGTATTGTTTTTTCTTTTCCCCTGTTTTTTAATTAAAATAAATGTTTCTGGCTTCTTTATTTATCAACTGCTGGGAAAGCTGCACTCTTTTTTCTCAGTCTGAAGTTTCTGCAGTGACTAGCTTGAATAAACAGGACAGATTTAGGGGTTCAAAACAGTAAAACTTGTGTTGCTCATAAAAGGTGCCAGACCAAATTAAATGATGCTTTGGCCTCAGGTTTTAAGTTTACCAGTAGAATGAATATACTCCTGTCTTAAGGTATTTTAAAAGCAAAACCAACATAGCTAGGTTAAGAAGTGGCACAAAGAAAGGACAAGAATAGTGGAGAATTTATTTTGCTTTATATATACAATGATATGGAGAACTTAAAGTTCTTGATGGAGAAATTCCATCCAGGGATGTGTAGTTAGGACTTGAAAATTTCACAATTTTTGGTAGCCTTCTGGCAGAAACTTGATTTCTTAATTCCAATTTATCTACCCTTCAGATGATGAAGCTACAGCTGAATAAATGAGTACTCCGAAAATGATGGCATATTTTTAATATTAAGAATTTCAAAAAAGTTAATCAGATATTAAAAGTTAACCAGATGTTTAGACAGTATGTAGGTAACTGAAATGTTTATGGCATTCTACTGAGGCACAAAACCAGTCTAAGTATTTTACATAAGTTCAGTTTAGAGGCTTTGTCATATTTCCTAGGCAACTTTCTCAGTCTTTAGGTGCTGTAACAGTAGAAGGATATACACTGGTAATTCTTGGGAGAAGCAGGAGTTATTTTATAACAGCTAGTTTTAGCCCAATGAAGACTTCTGTCCTACTTGCCAAGAAAAAAAGGGAAAGGCTCTTTCAGGGTGATTCAGAGCATGTAAGTTTAGCTCTCTGGTGCCAAAATAATTTTGGATATGAAAATTAAAGCTTTTAGTTTCACAGCTGCATTTGAGAATGCTGCTCCTAGTTTAATGTACAAAGTTGTACATGCACAATTTCTTTTTCCTGAAGAACCAGTGCAAAAAAGAACCTAATGAAAAGTTATTTTTTTAGATATTAACTGTGTCTATTAGTAATTTTGCATTATGAAGAATGAAAAATATATGTTCATCATAGGCACACACAGACATCTCCTCTTGGGAAGAGTTGGCAAAGATAATCTGCTCTTGACTATGAGCGAATGTCATAGCTTATGCCACTCACCTACCTGTAGTTATTGATACAATGAATTACAAAACTTTTGAGCCATTGAAAAGCAAAAAGCACAAATCTAAGGTGAATTTAGGAATTTCCTTCCCTTCCACACGTTAACCGTTCCAGGTTACCTTCACAGCAGAGGATCTAGATTTGCCCATCTTCTGCTTTGAGGGTTTGATGAAGGAGCTTCATCTTGTGAAAATATTTCCATAGATGCTATGCACATGTTGTCCAAACATACTTAATTTTAGGCAGCAGGAAAAGCAAGGGAATGTAAAAGCATCCTAGGGTTCACAGCAGATTTTCTAATATGGAGTTAAGCTTCTTCAGTTGTTCCTAACTTAGTAGTTCTTCAGTTCCTAAATTAATCAATGCTTGTGCAACAAGGAGGGGCACAAGCATTCTGTATGCAGCAAAAAGTGGTTCTGTCATTATTCTAATGTTACAACAAGCAAACATACAATACAATTTTAATACATAAACAAACAAACAAACAAACAAAAGGGAGAAATAAAGTGTTGTAGCTATGTACTTGGATACTGTATGACTAGATCGTTTCCCTCAGTGGAGCTATAGGAATTTCCTAAGTAGTCTCTCTGTTCTCATTCTAAACATGGAAGAGTTATTCAGAATGGATAACACACAGACAGTTTGGGCCTTATTAATAATTCAAACAATTGTATTTTCAATTATGTTCTTAATTACCAAACAAACTAAACAATATTAATTTTGAAAGGACTGCATAATTCTTGGATGTATTTCTGTACAAATATCTTGGTGAGACATCTGCCCAGATAAATATTTCTCAAAGCTTTCCCTTAAATCTAAGCTGGCAAGGCGGGCAGAGCTTTGATATTAATTAAAACTATCTGCATTAATTTACAAAAAGCTAATTCCTCTGCCTGTATAAAGCCTGAATTTCTTGTTATGTTTTACATCCCCTTAAATAAGCTAACTGTATTTCTGCCTCTTTCTTTTTAATCTATTGTTCTCCTAGAAAATGTATGTATTTAGAAAGATTAATTAGAAATACAGTGCTGAAGTCTCTATCGTATTATAAAGACCTACACCTCCATGCAATCATTGTTGGCATACGTCCATTGTAATTTTATCTGCAGATTTACATCATCTGAGTATCAGACTCAAGGCTTAAACTACTGATGGACATTTTTCATAAAGCTGCAAAAGACAGGTGAAAGAGGTATAGAGAACAATCATTCCATAAATAAGTTTGCCATGATGTTCAGGTTTTTTTCTTTAGAAATCCATTTGTCTTTTGCTCTCCAAGCATGGACAAAGTGTGTGGCTACAAAAGTTACAAGTTAGATCTGGGGAAATTAACAGTGAAGATTACTAAAATATATTAAAAAAATAGAGACGGTTCACTGAAATGCCAACATATATTTATTATTACGTTTTTATCATGTAATAGCGTAAGCGAGTGATAAAAGTGATGAGTAAGAAGTGGGATGAAAATAGTGCTTATTGGGACTACAGTTGCCATTGGAATATCTTCATAATAACTGTGCTGGACACCACAGCACACCTTAAAAAAAAAAAAAAAGGTTTCATGTGAGGCTTTCCCTGGTGGCAATGCTAGTTTAATATCATCCCACCATTTCTTCCTCCAGGTGCTTTTTCCTGTCCCCTCACTTGGTTCATTGCTCTGTCCCTCTGGGCCAATGCAGCTGCTATTCTGCAAACTGGACTAGTGAAATGATGGTAGTAACCAATTCATTTCAGTAGTGCAGTTTATTGTCTCTTTCAACAACCAGTTGGTGCAACTGAGTGCAATACAGGGCAAACTGCAACACAGTGACAGTAATTTATTTAAACACCTTTGTTGCTGAGGAATTGTATTTTCAAACTTACCCTGAGAGAGAGAGAGAGTTTCCTTGTGGAAAACAGAAATGCGAGGTTGTTTCAAATATCATTTAATAAATACGCATGAAGGGCCCTCAATTTTCAAACCTAGTAACGTGTAATGAAAAGACTACATTTGTTTTAAATGAAGATCCAAGAATACGCAATTAGTGCAGAAGAAGTGAAAGGCTACTTCAAGTGGGAGAACTTATAAGGACATAAAATGAGGTAGAAATCTAAATTCTGGGGGTTTTTACTGCCTGAAAAATTTGGAACAAAATTTTGGATTCTTTGGCTTACTTCCAAATAATTTTTTTAAGCAATTTGTTTATTTTATAGAAATACTTTGGTTTACAGTTCCAGTAAGTAGCCTGATTAATTCACTGTACTGGACCCTGTTGGCTTATTTTGTCTCCTATTATCACCCCATCTTTACTGTTTTTGCCAATATTCCACTATACCTGAGTAAATGTATATTGCAAAACAAAGCCAATTATTAACCGGAATTCTTAAATAACTGCTTTCTATGAGTTCATGCACCCTTCCTAGAGATTTTTGATTAACTTAGTTTCCAGCACAAACATTCACAGGAAATGAATCATGAAATGGGAAATACAGAGAAGCATTAGCTGGAAGGGCTTTCTAACCCAGGAAGAAAAGCCACATTCTGTGTCTTGTTTGAACAAGCATGTTTTGACAATATAAAATTTCTGAATAAGCTATCAAATGTGGAAAGTAGTTATTAAATAAATAGGAACAACAAACATCTTGGGAGCCTGTGATCAGTTAAAAAAATCTCTCTCAGACACGAAAAACAAATCAAGTAAATAGCGTGTTATTATTCATGCAGACCTGATTATACATTAGCACTTTGTTAGGGATTTTCCAGCTGTCCTGTCTGGTTTTGCTCCTTCTGTATAAATTCACCTTTTTCCTCCTTGCTGATGTAAATATATGTCTTACGTCATTCCCCCCTCCCCTGCCCCTTTTCTCTTCCTAAAGACAGACTGCAATAGCATTGCTGCTTGCATAACAAGGCACTTCCATTATGTGCTCATAAAGATGCTTTGCCCGACTTTTTGTGTGAGCAGAACCATTGAAATGCTCTGTAAGGATTCTGAGTAGAACACCTTGCAGTACTCTAAAGGGTATAAGTTACCGAGCAAAGTCCATATCAGTCAGGAGTAGTTGCAATCACTGTGTTACAGCTACTTTTTTCACTTATCTTAACCAAGAACCACTGTAAGAGATTACCTGTTTTGGAAAACATCTTTGAAATGATTCATGCACTCCACTTATTCCTTTCAAGAATTCACTAGCCCTATTACTCTAATTGTCTCTGCTTGGACTACGAGTACTAACTACACAACATATATGTTTCACTGACTAATTCTGTGCTAAGAATATGAAAGCTTGTTCTCTACCTTCCTATTACATTCATAGCCTCCCAGAACAGAGTATCTTTGTCCCAACTGCTAGTCAGCTGGCACAGGCCCTGTCATCTCACAAAATGTATTCCACAAGATTCACATGCTGTCCTGTGGCCCATGCATGGCAGACAAGTTTTACCCACATGCACCACAGGCCCAAATCAGCAGTCTGTGCTGCGTCTACGTGCAGGGTGCACGTGTCACCTTGCACACAATACCTGTCCCCCCGAATGGAGATTTGGCACCCCAGAGACGGTGTCCCACTGGTGGGATATGTGGGGCAGCAAACAGGATGATCAGTAGTGGGTGCAAAACATCCATGTTCCACAGTCATTCTCTGCAGGGAGCTCTGGCCATCCTCTAAGTCCAACCCAGTGGAGAAATGAGTTGCCATCACCTTCTGAACCTTTGCTACCTCTGACTATCCAAAGCCTTCTCTGGAAGTCATTATGGCCAGCACTGTTAGCTACGCCAGTGAATCCCACCACACCAGATACCTCAACATACTCTGCTCTCCACAGGTGAGGCAAAAGGGCAAACCTTGGTTAAAGGTATTGGCCTGTGTGTGGTCCTTATTCCATTCTTCATCATGGCAGATATTACCTACTCATCACAGTTGTGAGTTCTGAAATCACTTCAGGACAATCACACTCTGCTCACTTGTCCTGATAGGTCTTGGAGAAGCGTGCATTCAGCCACCTGACTGAAGAGAGGTTAGTTTTGAGACACAGCTTGGACAACATGGCCCTTAATGCTAACTGGATTATCAACTCTTGCTCTACTTTATGCCCAAGGATGCTTACAAGCCATTCTGACAGGAGGCATCATAGCTGGACAAGATCCTTCAGCTCTTTTATGTCCATCCCAGAAGTGAGTGACAGGGGGATGGGAATGTGCATGTAGCCATCTGAGCAGGGTATAGCGTCACCAAAGTTCTCAAGAGCAACCGGAGAAGCAATGCAATGAGGCCTTTCAGTCTTCCCCCCACAGCTGTCAAAAAGTGGATCTGACTCCTCTTCCTCTCCCACACTTCTCGCACTGGCAATCGTTGCCAGTTCCTGGCTTCTCTGCTGGTCTTTCCGTGGTCTTTTCTTCATAAAGCCTTCCTGCCAGCATCCTTCCCAACCCCTCCCCCTTCCCTAAGAGCTACGGAGTCATGGCCTGCTTGCCTCTATTGTTCTTTATCCACAATGTTTCTTTGTCTCTCTGCTTTCCTCCACATTTTACACAGACAGAAATAATAATTTCTATCCTTCCCCTGCTAGAGGTGCTTAACATGCAGGGCACTGTCACGACCAAGACTCTTGGTTATTCTCTCCGTTCTCCTTCCATCAATAACCCTATGTCTTTGATCTCTGTATCTAGACCACCCCTACCAAGACATCTGCACATCCCAGCAGACAGCGGCTTCTCTTTTAACAAAGGCTTTAACACAAATCTGAACTATGTATAAACTTTGCTTTTAAAAAAATCAATATTTGGGAAGAGGAAAAAGCATACAAGAAAGCCATCCAGACTTTGGAAAATCAATAAAAAGGAATGTGCGGGGCAATGTATGGTGTCTTTCATCTCAGTCAGGGCAAATGGTCTGAGGGTGGCACCAGCACTGTGGTAGGCACCTGCCTGGGGACAGTCACTGAGGATGTACCTCTGGCACCCTTCCCAATGAGGTGAGGCCCTCTTTGAGGTGTAAGGATGCTCAGTCAGGAGCAGAATCTAATGCACCATGAAAGTGCTCCCTTTCTTCCTCTGCCCTTCAGTTGATGCCTTGCACCACTCCACTCCCTGCCATGATCACCTTCTTAAAGAGGAAGACAATCCAGAGTAATAGCATTGCTGCTTGCATAACAAGGCACTTCCATTATGTGCTCATAAAGATGCTTTGCCCGACTTTTTGTGTGAGCAGAACCATTGAAATGCTCTGTAAGGATTCTGAGTAGAACACCTTGCAGTACTCTAAAGGGTATAAGTTACCGAGCAAAGTCCATATCAGTCAGGAGTAGTTGCAATCACTGTGTTACAGCTACTTTTTTCACTTATCTTAACCAAGAACCACTGTAAGAGATTACCTGTTTTGGAAAACATCTTTGAAATGATTCATGCACTCCACTTATTCCTTTCAAGAATTCACTAGCCCTATTACTCTAATTGTCTCTGCTTGGACTACGAGTACTAACTACACAACATATATGTTTCACTGACTAATTCTGTGCTAAGAATATGAAAGCTTGTTCTCTACCTTCCTATTACATTCATAGCCTCCCAGAACAGAGTATCTTTGTCCCAACTGCTAGTCAGCTGGCACAGGCCCTGTCATCTCACAAAATGTATTCCACAAGATTCACATGCTGTCCTGTGGCCCATGCATGGCAGACAAGTTTTACCCACATGCACCACAGGCCCAAATCAGCAGTCTGTGCTGCGTCTACGTGCAGGGTGCACATGTCACCTTGCACACAATACCTGTCCCCCCGAATGGAGATTTGGCACCCCAGAGACGGTGTCCCACTGGTGGGATATGTGGGGCAGCAAACAGGATGATCAGTAGTGGGTGCAAAACATCCATGTTCCACAGTCATTCTCTGCAGGGAGCTCTGGCCATCCTCTAAGTCCAACCCAGTGGAGAAATGAGTTGCCATCACCTTCTGAACCTTTGCTACCTCTGACTATCCAAAGCCTTCTCTGGAAGTCATTATGGCCAGCACTGTTAGCTACGCCAGTGAATCCCACCACACCAGATACCTCAACATACTCTGCTCTCCACAGGTGAGGCAAAAGGGCAAACCTTGGTTAAAGGTATTGGCCTGTGTGTGGTCCTTATTCCATTCTTCATCATGGCAGATATTACCTACTCATCACAGTTGTGAGTTCTGAAATCACTTCAGGACAATCACACTCTGCTCACTTGTCCTGATAGGTCTTGGAGAAGCGTGCATTCAGCCACCTGACTGAAGAGAGGTTAGTTTTGAGACACAGCTTGGACAACATGGCCCTTAATGCTAACTGGATTATCAACTCTTGCTCTACTTTATGCCCAAGGATGCTTACAAGCCATTCTGACAGGAGGCATCATAGCTGGACAAGATCCTTCAGCTCTTTTATGTCCATCCCAGAAGTGAGTGACAGGGGGATGGGAATGTGCATGTAGCCATCTGAGCAGGGTATAGCTTCACCAAAGGTCTCAAGAGCAACCGGAGAAGCAATGCAATGAGGCCTTTCAGTCTTCCCCCCACAGCTGTCAAAAAGTGGATCTGACTCCTCTTCCTCTCCCACACTTCTCGCACTGGCAATCGTTGCCAGTTCCTGGCTTCTCTGCTGGTCTTTCCGTGGTCTTTTCTTCATAAAGCCTTCCTGCCAGCATCCTTCCCAACCCCTCCCCCTTCCCTAAGAGCTACGGAGTCATGGCCTGCTTGCCTCTATTGTTCTTTATCCACAATGTTTCTTTGTCTCTCTGCTTTCCTCCACATTTTACACAGACAGAAATAATAATTTCTATCCTTCCCCTGCTAGAGGTGCTTAACATGCAGGGCACTGTCACGACCAAGACTCTTGGTTATTCTCTCCGTTCTCCTTCCATCAATAACCCTATGTCTTTGATCTCTGTATCTAGACCACCCCTACCAAGACATCTGCACATCCCAGCAGACAGCGGCTTCTCTTTTAACAAAGGCTTTAACACAAATCTGAACTATGTATAAACTTTGCTTTTAAAAAAATCAATATTTGGGAAGAGGAAAAAGCATACAAGAAAGCCATCCAGACTTTGGAAAATCAATAAAAAGGAATGTGCGGGGCAATGTATGGTGTCTTTCATCTCAGTCAGGGCAAATGGTCTGAGGGTGGCACCAGCACTGTGGTAGGCACCTGCCTGGGGACAGTCACTGAGGATGTACCTCTGGCACCCTTCCCAATGAGGTGAGGCCCTCTTTGAGGTGTAAGGATGCTCAGTCAGGAGCAGAATCTAATGCACCATGAAAGTGCTCCCTTTCTTCCTCTGCCCTTCAGTTGATGCCTTGCACCACTCCACTCCCTGCCATGATCACCTTCTTAAAGAGGAAGACAGTCCAGAGTGTCCAGTGGGTCACTTCATATGGGCCGCAGCTCTCACTTTGAGCTGTTTGCCTGGAGCCATTTCTGGCCCTTTCAGGCCAGCCTCTAGAGTGAGCCTGTGGTTGTGCTTAGACCATGAGATCGGGTCACACAATGTGTATGAGGGGAGAGGGTGAACACAGAGAATAGGTTGTGGCAGCAGCAATGTTCTCCAGGTGGTACTTTATCAATTCAGGAAAGACTGTTTTTTCTAGGTGCACTTCTTCTAGGAGCGCGTGGAAGAAATGGGCTGCTGTCTAGCTGTGATGCACAGTGCCATTTTTAAAGATGGTGCCACGTCCTCAACCAGGTGGAGCGCTCAGTTGGGTTGTTTGCTGCCATGTTTGGGTGCTGCCAAGGCCAGTCTTATTCAGGAGACCTGTGCACAGGAAAACAACATTAGCTGTGATCTCAGCACGCGTGGGTGCTGATGTGGGGTGTAGCTGCTGAGATGCAGACTGACTACCTAGCAATTTTTTGACTTCAGTTTGGCTGGCAGGCCATCTGTTGAGGACACTCCCTTCCCTCCTTCAGGTACAGTGTCTGTCATTGTGTTTGCTGCCTGCTGTCATCAGACATTGTTCTAGTCTCCTGAGCTGAACCCAGAACACTGTCCCCTTTCCTCCACTCCTTTCCAACAAGTATAGAAAACAAATGATCACTCCCCACTGCTTCTCCTGGGCTTCTCAGCTCAAGCCCAGGTGGAAGGTAGTTATGGCAGTTATACCAAACTGTATCAGGTCAGTGGTTATGACTGTGGGCCCTGACATCTGCAACTTTCAGGTTTTTTTCAAACATCTTGCCAATCAAGACCAATGTTTAGCAGCTTATCTCCATATAAGAGTCGATGGGAGATCTTTGCTATTCTTTCTTGCTGCTTTTCTTTTGGAACTGATGAGACTAGTACAAGACAATGTATTCTAGATGAAATTGCAGCACTGACTTGTATCAGGGAATTATTCTCTACCTTATTCATTGTTTCTTTGCTTATGCAACCTACCATCTTGATTATTTTTGACCACAGATGCACACTGAGTTGTCTGCAGTGATAACCTGGTACGTTTCTCATTTTGATGCACTTAAGTTTTCAATCCTGTGAAGTATTTGAGTAATTTAATTATTTTTCACATCCAAGGTGCATTATTTTGCATTTGAGTTACATTAAATAACAATTTAATATTGCTAATAAAAAAAATAAATTTTCTACCTTGTTCAAGTAGGTAATTTATGTCCTCAGTATTTGTTGTGATTTTCTTTGGTCCTGACTGTTCTATACAACTTTACCACTTTTGAGAAGCATAAGGAAAGCTTGAAGGCCAGCACCAACAATGAAAAGAAGATGTGACTCATACTGTAAAATGTGTGTTGGTGAAAATAAAGACAAGAATATTCTAACACTTGCTACAGCTGTGCTTATGCACAAAGAGAATTGATCACTTCATGCAACCTAAGAGTAGATGAACAAGTACTTATGACCACCTGGAATCTAAGATTGAAGATGCAATAACCCCATAGCAGGTATGTTTACTGGCATCTCAGCAGGACATAGGAAACTGATAATTGTTTTCAATCCGTTTACAGTCTCCTAACCAGACTGGAGACTTTTCTTGTACCCATCACCAGAACCTAGGCGTTTTGGGAGGAGAACATTAGCTAACACTCAGAATGTTAAAAATATATATGTGAAGATATATAAAACCCATATTAAATAGCATCCATCTGACTCAGCTGAGTTTATTTTACAAAACCTATTTAATTTCATTCCAGTGACTGTTCACCCAAAACATACAAAAAGACACATTCTTCCTGTATATTTTTCTGAACATTCAGAACAGTTACTTCCTCTATGAACTCTCAATTCCTGAGCACTGCTTGAAGGGTGGGATGGACACACAATTTACAAACATAGAAGGAAGGAAGAAAGGTCACTCACTTCCATGAAGGTCTTTACCTCTGCACAATCCTAGTAGAATCATAGAATCATTAAGGTTGGAAGAGAACTCTAAGATCATTGAGTCCAACCGTCAACCCAACATCACCATGTCCACTAAACCATGTCCCTAAGCACCTCATCTACACGTCTTTTAAATACCTCCAGGGATGGGGACTCCACCACTTCCCTGGGCAGCCTCTTCCAATGTTTCACCCTTTTCTCCAGGCTAAACAACCCCAGTTCCCTCAGCCGCTCCTCATAAGACTTGTTCTCCAGACCCCTCACCAGCCTCGTTGCCCTTCTCTGGACACGCTCTAACACCTCAACGTCCTTCTTGTAGTGAGGGGCCCAAGTAGAGGATAAGTTTCTACCCTTTCTGTGGAATCAGTCCCCCCCTTTTTTTCTGTTTTTTTGTTTTGTTTTTTTTTTATTTGTGTCTTTCCTCATTATTTAATTTCTGCAAATATAATCTTTTCACGATTTATAATGTATCTTTTTTTTTTTAATTGATTTTTTCCAGTCATGCTCAACTCTTATCACAGAAAATATTTTTTTGAAGTGAGCCACTGAAATTCATAACCCTTCCACAACATGATTGCCCCAAACATCCTATAACTTCTTTACATTTTATCTAACCAGGTCATTAGCCTGATTGATTTATCTCTTTTTCTGCACACCTAATTATTTTGAGAATGTACAGTAACTCTACTTGTCAAGTATTAACTCTCATTTTGGTTTCATTTAACTTCTGGAACTCCTCTAATAATACCTTCAAATATGTCTTCAATCATGTTCAAAAACCTTCTATTTTTGCTGGTTTTTTCTCTGAAATTAAAATTTTACATAGGTGAAAAATCTCCAGAGTTTTTAGAGATGGTTTTTTAAGGGGAAAAAGTAGTAAAGGAAATTAACTGTTCAGAATTATAGCATTTGTGAGAGCTAGTTTTCAATCTGACTAAAATCCCAAGTGGAGAATACTGCATTGATTTTATGAAGCAAAAATGAAAATACATTTAAAAAATAAATAAATAAAAAAGGAAACAAACAGACTAAGAAACTAGCAAAATGCTTTTCATAATAAATTAAGATCTTACAAGCAGTTTAACCAAAAAAGCGTTCTAGCAATTTATAGTATGATGGGGGAAAAAAGAGTTGGAATCAGAATCATGTCATGAATGACATGGCTATATTTGTTTTTGTTAGTTAAGCTTAACTGTTTGAGACATCTGCTCATGAATTCGATGGATGATGCACATTTGTTGAAAGGGGCTAGATGATTGTCTGTAGCTATTGCTAAGAATCATGTTTGACATAATTTCTATTGAATTTCCTAAGGGTGTTTTAACATTTTGAGTTGATACTTAACAGCTTAAGTAAACTTATTCTTGCAAAAGTTCATGTTTTGGAGTGGTAATTAAATAGAGTAATTATTACAGATAATAATTAAAGATATACCTAAGAGCTTCATTCACTCTTGTATTCCATAAAAGGAGATATACACATAACTCCCTTATTTTTTTTCAATCATGTGCATAGAAATCAAAGCAAAAGTAACATCATGAAAACCAAATGATGCCAAATACAGAAGTCAAGCTGGTATTTTAACCAGTTTAAATGATTAAAAAGTCATTATGATTTCTGATTTTCTGTCAAAACAGACAGGCAACTAGTTGTTTTTTGCCTAGACATGTAATACTTAAATTTGATCAGGCTGACTCCTGAGTTATGATTCATCTGATCAAATACAGACAATTACCTTGCACATATTTATATCTGAGCTGGTCACCTTTGGGTCTCTCCATAGTTACTGCAGAGAAATAGACACTTTGATGGTAAACTTTATCTTTTCCTGAAGTAGGTATCTACATCAGCTTGGATGAATCACACTTTGGCCGTGTTTATTTCTCCCCATTGACTATAAGTTAGTCTTCAGTGACTTGTATGGATGCAGATGTTCTACACTGACATAAAAAAAAAATCAAATGAAACTGATTTTAAACTTAGTCTGCGTAGGTTTGTGGGTTCATTTGCACCATCAGTATAGCCTATTTTAGCCAATATTAGCAAGAAAAGCAGAACATACTTATTGAAGGTTTATTTCTGTGGTCTTTAATATAGAAAAAGTTCAGGTAAAGTCCAAATAAATGTTAACTAAGGAATGCATAACCTCACTCCTTAGAATTATTGTATTATAGAAGGATAGAGGCAAGACTATAATGGTGTCAGTCACAATGAACCAAGAGGGAAGAATCCATCTTTAAAGAACAAAACGCCAGCTGAAAAATATGTGTTCTGTCCACCTTGCGCTATCTGTAGGATTTGGGATTTTTGAGTGTTTGTTTTGTGCTGTGTACAATTTTAAAGGAAACCTGTGGCCAAAGATAGTAATAAAAAAGTAATAAGCAAGGCCTTAACTCCACTGCACAATATAATGCCATTTTAAAAATTATGTACATTGCTTTATTAGTGGGGTTTTTTTTCCATTAAGTATGAAATATTTTCAGATATGAAAATCTGTGTGACAATTACAGTCAATAAGAAAACCTTAACTAAAAGATATGAAGGGGAATACACTACAGAATTAAATTTGTAAAATGAAAGTAAAGTGAAGTTTTGTGCATTTTCATTTGTTTAAAATGGTCTTACATTACAAAACACAAATTCTTAATTCCTATGAGTTTATTTTCTCAATATGTCAGATGTCTGGCTTGCAGTCACTCTAATTAACTGGACTAGATTTAACATTCAGGCTTTAATATCTTAAAAATATCAAGATTATAGACATATTTTTACCCTAATCTTGGGATGTGGTGAAGCAAAGATTTCTGTAAGCAAACTGATTACTCCTTCAGATCCCACATAAGTTGTCATGATGAGTCAGACCAATTATTTTGTTTGGAGTAAAATTTCCAGAATGTCTTAGTAAATTATGAGTCCTAGTTTCAATTTCCAATTTAATTTCAGGATTAGTATTTAAATATTTGTGAAACTTTTATGCTATAAACAACAAAAATCCCGTCTTTAAGTGATGTGGCAATAACTACAGGTTTTCAGGTCCAAGTTCCTTTTGCTTCTGCAGAGTTACCTGTCTACAGTAAATTCCAGAAGGTTTCCTGGTACTGTCTCTTTAGACAGTATACATTATTCTGTTTAGCATATGTAGAAACTAGGCTTGCAAAACAGAGGAAGAATAAGACAGGCTGACAGGATGTGACAGACATAAAGTAAAATAGTATTTAATCAAAATATTTCATGG
>NW_008795029.1:86920-147903 GCF_000699145.1 Aptenodytes forsteri
AAAATTTTCAATCTTATTCCTATTTAATCAACGTCAAATAAAATGCCAGCAAAATAATAAATTCTTTTTTTTTTTTTTTCCAAAAAAGTAGTGATAAGATGTAAGCTTTAAAAGTTCTTGAAAAACCCCCACAATATTTCTCTTTCATATGTTAAAATCCAGTCTGGTTTAAGTGATCTGGTTCTATCAAAAGTTGATTTACATAAAAATCAATTAGAAGCATAGGATGATATGAGAGAAGCAACAATGCAGCTCCCTAACATTGAACTATGCCTCTTGTAACAATCAGTCCTAAGTCTGGGATCTGAGGAATACAGATGGATTTTTTTCCTTCAATTATTTAGCCATTCATAAAAATGGATTTGCAGGCAAATTAAAGTTTGGAGACCTGAAAAGACTCATGCAGATCCTTATCTTATTGATAGACCTTCACTTTTTTTCTTAGTGTATAAATAAGCATGTCCTGAGGTGTCTGGAAGGCTGGAAGCCCACTTGTCAGCAGTGTGTTATCCATCATTCAACCCAGGGGCAGGGAAATAATGACTGCATACTGAACAGTCATCAGTACCCAGATTTCTGCTGATAAAATCCCGTTAGTGTCAATGATTCTTTTTATAGGAAGGTACAGAACTTCCTCAGTCTTGTCATCACGTAACTGCTCAGGCTCTACTGCAAGCCTATATTCCAACATGGTTCAAAACATAGATATTACCCTGCCTGTATTTCCAGAGTGCCTAATACGAAAGCTATTTTTGGAAAGTGTGCATCCAATTGGAATTCACGCAAAAAAGAGGGGTAGCTGAGGCAAGGAAAAAAGTTTAATTTCATATCCCAAAACTTAAAATATTTCCCTGGGAAATGAGAATTCAGAAGGGACTTGTGATGATTTAATATTGACTCTCTGGTAAGATAGTCCACCCCTCACAGAAGAATGCTCTTCAGTATAAATTGCTTTTGAAAGGGACCAGTGGCCTTGTTTCTTGGGGTGATAGGCCACAGAGGGGATTTTCAAAGCTTTGTAACTGCCATTTGTATGTGATAGCATACCACATGCCAATATAGTGTTAGTGGTTTTGAAAATCCCATGTCTTCATTTGCACCTTTTAGGAAAAAGAGTATTTTAAAAATATGTGATAGAAACACAGTAAAAGAAGAATAATACTAATCAAAACAGAGCAATGAATAATTTCAATAAGAACTGAAGAATAATCATTCTTTCTAATATTAAGATTTGTGAAGACGGCTTGGTGCGAAGAGTTTTTTCTTATCTCTAGTAGGAATCCAAAGTGTAGTTTCAAACCCCAGGAGAAATAATTAATTTCCTGAATCCTGAAAGTCTTCTAGGCTTGACATTTTCAACAAGATACCTCTTCTCCACAGGCTTGAGATTTCCATTTTAATCTTCACCAAGAAAATCTCTCTTAATTCAAAAGTCACTAGCTGTTAATCAACAACTGTAATAAGCTTAATGCCCCCCTCAGAGGAAAGCCCATCCCTGATGGACAGAGTCTTAGACATTTTAGTCCTGGTTATTATCCAAGCAGCCTTTATATAATGACCTAGAAGTAGCTGCTAGGCCCTTTTTTTTCTAAACAGCAAGACCTCACACAAACTCTAAAAATTTATTCTTCTCTTTGGAGCAGCTTGGCCACATTATTTCTCTAGCTTCAGCACAATGAAAACAACTTACATGAGCTGTCAAGCCTTATCATTCAAATAACTCCTAAATACTTCACCACAGAAAGTAAAACATGGTGATTAATACTCTAGCATCTGTTGCACATTGTCATGTATCCTGCTATTGCCAACCAGCTAAAACGGCAGCACATTTTACAGCCAGATGTGTCAAGCTTTCATCTGCTTCTTCACTGGAATTCTAGGAAGTTTAAGCCCCTACATCACTTATATTCTAAGAGATAAAGCTAAGAATCAAAAATCTTCTCTCCAGAGAAGATACGGTGTGTGCTTTGTCAAGTGTAAAGAGTCAATGTCCTGCTTTAAGCTTCTCTTATCTAATTGAAGGTTCAGTTTTAGAAACATTTGCTCACAATAAATGGTTGAGAGGAATGCCTCAAGACGTTCCTACTTTGATGGATTATAAAGTAGAGGGAAAAAGATAAAAAATCAGCCATCATATTTGTTTGGTCTGATGAAATCCATTTCTTGGAATGATTTCTACAGTTAATAAGATATGTGATTTTGAACATATCACCCCACCCCCCTACACCAAACATTTCATGAACTGAAATGATTTTTTCAGAATAAGATCACAGCTAGCTTTCTTGTCTTGGCCTAATTCTTTATGCTTGAGGTTTGCATGTATTATCTCTTGCCAGGGGAGAATTTGTACAGTAATTTCAAAGTAAACCAGCTAAGTACTACTGTCTTACATGAAACTTAAATAAGAAAATAGTCTATTCTATTCTATTCTATTCCATTCCATTCCATTCTATTCTAAAATGGAGTAGATGTTTCTTTATGAAAGTTCTTCCAGCACTTGTTTGTCCTGTCAGAACTAATGAGATGATTTCTGAGAGTCACACTAGCTGCAGTTCAAATAATTTGTTAGAGTTACTTAATGAAAGTGTTCTATAATACGTGTTCTCAGCACCAGAGAGTTTATGGAAATCTTCAGGTACCTAAGCTTAGGAGAGCTGCCTAGTGGCATTTACAAAATACCTAAATTTATAAGGTACCTAATTCCCCTTGTCTAGCAGTATGTATTAAATGATTAAATGGCTTGTCTGCTTACAGCACTTCCATAAATCCTACGATGTATAAATCTAAATATTGTAGTTTAAATTTATTGGCATTTCCTATTACATAAATGTTCCTAATAAAGTTGAATTTTCATACAGGTTCGGAGAAGCCACACAAAAAGCCTCTTCCGGTCATGAGTTATTATGAAGACTATTTTATAAGAAATCCTTCAGTTTTCTTTTACTATCCCCATCCTTTCTGATTGCCCTCTTTGGAAGTCTAGATAATTCACTAAATTTCAAATGACTGTAGGATTCTTATTTTTGGTTTTATCTAAAAAAAATCTCATTTATTTTTATTTTTGACCATTTGATCTTCATTTTTATTTTATACTTTCTTGAATCTATTCTATAATTTTCTTTACATGGCAGAACCACACTGACAAACTTTTTTGTTTTAATAGAGAAAAACTGCCTTTAGACATACCATCTTATACTAGGATCTTATCAGATCTCATAAGCTAGGTCAGGTCAGGATGGATTAATACTTGGAACAGACACCTCCGAGGAATATCTAGGTCTCTTAGAAAATCTAAATCAATATACAGCACAGTGCTAGAGGGCAATGTACTGCTAAAAGTGTCATCTTTTATATACATTAAAAACTGAAGTCGACATTTGTAAAATCTTGTGACAGAAATAGTATTGATTTTTCATGCTTCAGTTTTGGGTATTGTACTTGGAATCTTAACATTTTCAAAAGTTGGGCTGCCAAAATACAATATTGCCAGTTTTGGAAAACTAGGCCACCTTAGTTGTCCCAAACTACATTTGAAAAAATTGAGGCTCCTAAGATACCAGTTCTTTCTAAAACTTTTGGCCACTGCCTATTGAAAACCTCTCCTCCAATGTCAAAAAAGTAGTAACTGACATTTAAGTACCTCTAGGATTTTTTTTGATGATAAAATCAAAGTTACAGAATCCATCTTAAGCTAGGACAGAAATTAACTCTTCTGTTTTTTACTGATTACTGTTGATCTTGCTTGCCAAGAGCATAAACTGGTTTGACACACGGATTATCCCTACTTATGCTGTGAACACAGATATTGGCCCGTTATGACATTTTGGTAGTTTCAGTTTAAGCTAATCTCTAACTGAGAAGAAATAAAAATGGTTGACCTAAGATTCTTTGTCATGCAAGACTTTTCCTGTCTTAGATGCTTAATGAGGAGGCATGCCAAAAGCCTCTAAAAGCAGATTATTTTTCAGAGTACCATTTGCACCTCATCTACACTGTTATGCAGGTCTTAGGGTTTTTTTCTAGCAAAGCAGTGCATACTGTGTTGAAATATGAATTCAATGAGCAAACTAATACGCGTTAAATGGGAATAAGGCATAACAACCACCAACTTTTTTGAACTACATCCACATGAGATACTTAAGCTCCATACATCAGAAACTATCTGGCGTAACTCAAAATGCAATTTAGGTAGCTAGCCTCTCCCAGTACATCATAAGAATTAGGTACTGAGTGGTGAGATTCATAGAAATCAGCTACCAGAGCTGCGAGCTGCCTAAGTTTGCTTGTTAGAGGCTCACTCTCCCTCTTAACTCTCACAGTTTGATCATTCTTGTAGGAAAAATATGTATTACAATTTACATTTCCTAACCCTGTGAATCCTCTCCAAGAGTTAAATGAACTCGCTCTTATACAACACACAGCCAAGAAAAGAGATTTGAACTTTAGTCCTTAACATACTAGTCTCAGGTACCACAAAATAGTTGCTCACAGTCTTTTTGTGGATCACTCTATATTATTTATGTTGGAACAGCTTAAAAAAAAAAGAAATGCCTTACTTCAGAATATTGTCTCCCATCATGTAAGGATACTCTCTTGAATGAGCCACTCCATGAGAACAGGCACATAAATACCTAACCGGAGTCTTTTACAGAGTTACTGCTACCCTAAGCAAGGGGGAAACTGGAGAAGAGTATGCTGGAATCTTTCCTCTTGTATTTTATGTGAGGTCTAACCTAGAGTCATCTTCTGACAATGCCAATAGATTCAGTATTTCTAGGTGAGATCAGGTGAATTCCAACAGAGCTTTCAAATCTAATGAGTGTAAAGTAGTTCAGGGCTGCCAAGGGTGCGAACACATGGAAGAAAGCAAGAAAAGATATTCAAGCCATCTCAGATACCACAAGCAGCATACTCTAGTGAAGCTAATGCTTCACTTGGCTTAATATATATACAGCTTCTCAGCAGTGGTAACTAGACCATTCACAGCACTGTGTCCATACAGCTCTAATGCTACCAGAAATCAAATGAGTACCTGTAGCGCAAACTCAGATGCATTGCCATAGCATTCAGTTATGCTCTCCTGACATCCCTGTCTATGCAAAAACATATGTTCTATGTACTTCTAAAAAGTATATTCAACCTATAGTAGGGACTTGGGTTATGAGTACATCGCAAGTGTTCGTAAAAGGGCATCTTGGGAGGGACCATTGCTTTCTCCTGAACTCAGCCAGTAAGATTTAAGCAATAACTAAGTTCGATCACATGTCAGTGTGTTTTGATGAGTAAGAATGGCAATGCCCCTTTGCTTACTGAACCATAATTTCACAGAATCACAGAATAAGTTAGATAGGGAGGGGATCATCTGGTCTCAGGGCCTTGTTGGGGGCCTTGTTCCATCAAGTTCTGAATATCTCCAAGGCTGGAGATTCCACAAACTCTTTGAACAACTTAGTGGTGATTTTTTTTTTTTTCTTGTATCTGAGAGGAACTTATTGTATTGCAGCTTGTGTCCATTACCTTTCATCCTATCACTGTGCACCTCCAAAAGAGTCTGTTTCTGTTTTTCTATACTCTTCAGCTAAGTAGCTGAAGACATTGATACGATCTCACCTTAGCTTTCTCTTCTCTAGGTTGGAAAAAAGCAGTCTTCTCAGCTTCTTCTCAGACATCAGGTGATTCAGCCTCCTAATCACTGTAGCAGTCCTTCATTGGACACACTCCTGTATGTCACAGAATCACAGAATGGTTGGGGTTGGACAGGACCTCTAGAGGCCCTCTGGTCCACCCTTGCTGCTCAGCCAGGGCCACCTAGAGCCAGTTGCCCAGGACCACATCCAGACAGCTTTTGAATATCTCCAAGGATGGAGATGGACATGTCTATGTCTGTCTTGTGCTGAGGAGCCCAAAACAGCATAACAGATGCAGTCTCACAAGTGCCAGAAGAGGTAACAATCACTACCTACTGCCTGCTGACTGTACTTTTGCTAATACAGCTCAGTATGTAGTTAGTTTTCTTTGCTGCAAGAGCACACTGCTGGATCACCCTTCTTGTCCACCTGGAAGCTCAGGTCCTTTTCTGCAAAGCTGCTTCCTAACCAGTCAGCTGCCAGCCTGTACTTTTGTATGTGGTTATTCAATCCCAGAGTCAGGATCTTGCGTTTGCCGGACTTCATGAACCTCTTTTCTGCCCATTTGTGTTTCTTCTTAAGGTCTCTCTGAATAGCAACTCTATTTTCTAGTATATCAGCCATTCCCTCACAGTTTGGTCATCTGCAAACTTGCTGGGAGTACCTTCTGTCCCATTTTCCACACCATTAATAGAAATGTTAAACAGTATTGGCCCCTATATTGTCCCTGAGGGACACCACTGGTAATCAGCTGCCAGTTGGATTTCATATTGCTGATCACCTCCCTTTGAGCCCAGCTGTCCAGCCAGTTTTTCACTCATTTATTGTCTGCTTATCCAGTCCGTATTCATTAATTTGCTTACAAAAGATACTATCAGAAATGATGCTGAAAGTCTTGGCAATGTCAACAATTCACTACTCTCATCTGCTTAGTCATGTCATCATAGAAAGCTACCAGGTTGATCAAGCATGATTTGCCTTTTGATTAATTTTTGCTGGTTGTTCCCAATTACCTTCTTGTTCTTCTTTGGCCTGGAAATGGTTTTGTGGAGGATTTACTCCATAACCTGCAGCAGGACTGATGTAAGGCAGACTTGCCTGTAATTCTCTGGATCTTCCTTCTTGGAGATGGGTGTGACGTTTGTCCTTTTCCAGTCATCAAGAAGCTCCTCCAGCTGGCATAAGCTTTCCAAGATGATAGACAGCTGGTTCCACCAGCACCCTGCCTAGTCCCATGGACTTGTGTATGTTCAAGTAGCTTACGAGCTCCCTAACTCTACCTTCCTCTAATATGGTTAATGTTTCACTTTTTCTTCCTCTTTACCTAAAATCTGTCTCTCAGTCCATAAAGCCTACTTGTCACCGAAGCTTCTGTAACAATGTTTTCTCCCCTTCAATCATGGTTTCTTTTTCATGACAAAAAGAGGGATTTATAGGGGTGCTGGCTGTGCTATCTACCCCCATGTTAGCACAGCCTAGGACATCAGGTACTCTGGGACGAAGACAGAGAGGGAGGCAGCCTGCTACAGGGGCTTCATGTCCACACCTGAACTGCATCCAGCCCTATTCATGACAGTAGAAATATTTTATCTATTTATTCCTTACCACATTTTGATTTTACTTTTTAACGGGGACTTATATTTGTGTTCTTATTTTTGCTTTCTTAGGCACCCATAGATCATGGGTAGCTGTATAAGTGAAAGAAAGCAGGGTCATGAAGATTGTGACACAGTGAATAACTGTTTATTCTATCTCTAAAAATGCCTGGAGCCACATAATTTGACTTCAACATTTGCTGTGCTCTGCAGTGAATATACTATTATTAGTCATCTTTTCTGCATAATGCTTGTACCAATTCTCTGATGAAAAGAATACAAGAGAGTTATCTGAAACACCTGGATTAACTTTAACCTGTTGCTTGCTGAAGTGAACTTGCATGCCTTTTATAGCATCCCAAAGAGTTTCTGTTTAAATGAGTATGGCAAGAAGAATATTTTCTTCAGGCAACACTCAGTGAGTTTTCCTGGAAGATTACGATTCCTTAGACTTCTTTTTTGAGCAGAAAAGAGATTAATACTATCGAGATTGTAATGACAAAGTACATATGAAGAAAACTTATTTTGCTTGTGTAATTATTGCTTGTGGGTGAAAGAAGGCAGGATTTGTTTTTAGATGTAGATATTATTCCAATTAGTGAGAGTTTGTTTGGCTTGTTTTTTTAAAAGTTTTTATTTTAAAGCCTCCAGGATATAATCTTTGTTAACAGATAACTTGGAATATTCTTAGTATTTAGCAGCTGAATGGTTCAGTTTGGCTGTGATAGGATATATCTGCCAAGTGAAATTGTTTCCTATCTCTAAGCATATGAAAGAAACTGCCAGAAAACGTATTTTAAAACTTAGAAAAGGGCAAAACCTTTATTTTCAGACCATCTAGACCTTGCCTGGAGCATTGTTCCTACAATATTCGGTTATAACGAGATTTATAGGGATAAATGTAGTGAGCAATTGTTATGTCTCATCCTCAGATTTAAAGAAAGTTTTGCATGCAGAAGGTGCCTGCATGGCCTTCTGTGGCTCATTTCCCTGCCCCTGGCAAGAAGATTTGAAACTTCCCTTGTCTGTTTAAGACTCTCTAAATCCTAGGTTAGATTTGGCTAGGAACTGTTGTGCTTTGCCATCTTTTAATCTCACACATAAACACACAAAATGCAAATTAATTTATTTTATTTCCTTGAAGAATTATCTTCATACTTTTAGCTTACAAGAAGCTTAAAGCTAAGCAAGTGAAAGTAGTCATTTCTAGCAAAAGTTTTCAATTTTCAGAAAATAAGTGAATGGCACTAAATTTTACCCTAACTGTAAAGCAATTTCCATTGTAAACATCATGTAAATAGCTTTTTTCCCCTCTGTTACACATCTAAGTTACCAAATATTTGCAAAGCCTGTCACCAATGGAAAAATCCTTTCTTACTTATTCATTTATCATCAGGTCTTACGTGAAGACTTGGAGTTTCCAATTGAAGAAAAAAAAAAAAGGTATTATTATGGATATTTTTCAGAAGTAGAACTTAAAATTTTCTTTCCACAAGCTTCCATAACCGTAAAATTTCACCCAGCTCTAGAGTAAGAGACTACATTTCCACTCTTAAGCACATAGAAAATATGTTGGGAGGGAACATACTGCTGTTCCTCCAGTGACATATTGATTTAATATCAGTAATCTACAGGATCACCATCTCTAAATTAAACCTAAGAGAGTGACTTGTTTCTTACAGCTCTTAAGGGACTCCAAGTCAATAACAGTAATGCTTGGCATTTGTATAGCACAAGATTTTGAGATACCTTAGAGATGTTAATTATATCTCACAATAACCCTTGTAACTAGTAATAAATCACGTACCACATTCACGATGTAAAAGTCAACAACATCTACTTTTTTTCTGGTACGCAACATATCCTAAAATATTTCTGACCTTCTAGTCACATTGACATGAATATTGCATACAGAAGGTGAACACAGTATAAAGCTACTTGTGCACCTGATAGTAGCTCTGTCTTCGTACCACAAATATAGACGACCTGATAGGACCCATTTTAATAACCCAAGTTAAACTATAAGGTCCAGCTGGGGCGAGGCGCTTCCGCTGCCCCAGCAGGACCAGCTCTGCATGGGCTCTGTGCTGCCCAGAGGCCAAGCTGAGCACACCCAGACAGCTCGGAGGTTACTAAATTATCAGAGCTCGCAATGCAATGTCTTAAGAGAAGCAAAAATGGAAAACAGCTTAACTTAACATGCCTGCAAACCGCAGTAATTTTACAAGGAGACGGTCCTCGCTCCACTGTCTGAGCAGGAAGGGCAGCTGCGAGGAGTCGGCTCATCGACTGCCCCCAGCTCAGCTGCCACCCCTTCCAGTCAGAAACCCAAGCGCAGCAGAGTGTCTCGAAGATGAAGGACACAGGATGCTAACCAGCATAAAATTACAGCAAACATTTGCCAATATTTTTGCTTGTTTATAAAAAGAAGTGCTGACCCCTCTCATTGGTGTAGGTTAATAAACTGTATTCCCAGAGAAATGATTTCTCTAGGAATGAGGGGGGAAAAAAGAGGTGTTTTGTGAAAAGTTTTAAAGCTCCCAAAATCGTGTTTTTTTCAAAGAAATTAGTATTTTTCTTTAATGTTTTTCTCCTTCCACATCTTTCTTTTAAAAAATAAGAAAAGAAAAACAAAATTAAGGAAAGGCAGAGGAAAGGAAGAATGAAAAGAAGAGCAAGGAATGGAAAACATTATTTTAAATGTTGATGGAGAACTTTATGTCATTCACAGAAAATTGTCATATTTTGAAGGCTGATAAACAAAAATTTTGAAATGAAAAAGTATAAGGGTTTGTAAAACTTTACATTTTTTCTAGTAAATATCATTTATGAGGGTCTATTACACACTGCTGCATCAAATTAGTGTTACCCTAAGGAAAACACTGTATACTGAGCTTCTCAACTTTGTGCAAGCACAAAGGAGATCAGGCACTTGATTGCCAAAGAGGCCACTGCCTCCTTAAGATCATTGCCCCTCATTGCAGTGCCTATCTTTCACCTATCTCATTCAGTAACAACTGGCAGTACTAGAGCCGGAGTAGGATCCAGAACCTCTAATCTCCTAGTGCCTTACTTGAATCACCGGACTATTCTCTTCTGTATGTTCTTTTTTGATTACAAAAAAAGTGAGGAATTTATTTTAAGATGGGAGTTTAATTTTATGACCTTTACCTGCATTGCCCCATAAAAGCCTGCGGTGAAAAGCTCTTTATTTATGAACCAGACTGGGTTATAAAACAGAGTATTGCCATTTTCCCCTCAGATTAACATTCATTTCATGATTTTTACTTTTTTCCCTGACTGGAAGAACTGCCTACACCCCTGCTCACCATGGCAACTGAAAAATCTAGCAGCAGACTCAGGGTAGCAAAAACATAAGAAAAAAAAAAGCTCAAAAATATCCCCTGATACTAAAATTGGTTTTATTTTCACAGCAACACACTATGCAATTGCAAGAGAAAGAGAGCTATCTACCTATGTTTCACTTGGAATCACCCAGCATGGGAGGAGTACAAGAAAGAGTGTGTATGTTTGCATGTTACACTGGAGTATGTTAAGGGTAGGTGGCACTTATTTTCAAAGCATATTTTGACTGCTGAGGGAGGATGAGATGTTGACAATGATATGTTAGTGGATGTTGCTGTGTAAGAGAAGGCATTCATATGTACTTGATGGAAGTCACAGCAATTTTGTTTGAAAAGTTTTCCCTCTGTTCCTGAGTTGGTGCAATAAATATAACTGTTGACAAATATTTATCAGTGTGTCTAAACATGTGGAAAGAATGAACCAAGGTCTTTCAACCACTGTCAGAATGAAAACAGGCACTGATGCGTTTGCTAACAGCATAGTTGAATGCTATACAAGGAACATTAACCTCACAGGTTATAGTTACTTAGAACAACAAAGAATGTGAGTTAATAGGAATAATTCCACACAGATTGCTAAAAAAAGGCACTTTAAACATTACCTGGACACATATTTGAAATTAGTAATAATTAAAACAATACTAAATTATGTTGTTGCTTTTCTAAGTAGGAAACCACATATGTTAGAAATGAGAAAGGAAAAAAACCACCATACCGACTCACCTTATTAAAGAAGAAGAAGTCAATATCAAAACTAGTGTGTAAAAAAAGTCAGTGAAAAGTTTTCTTCATTTCTGTGGGAGAACCATTTGATTCATATGAGTAAGGAAAACAGTCTGACATGCATTAATCTAATCACAGCAGACAAACTTATTGGAAATTTTCTTTTCTTCCATAAAACTAGTTAAACAGTCTATTATTCTTAATAAGAGGACAACAGGTGAAATAACTTTCCTTGTTTGTCACCAGTTGCAAATGACTTGCAATTGAGTAAAAAAAAAATAAGGAAAAAATTGACCTCCAATATAATTTTCCACCACATTTTAAAGGCAAATTATTCCGTATAATAAAAAGAGAGCTCTTAAGATAAACACTGATATCCAGAGGCCAGAGCTCACAAACTCCTTGTGTGCTCAGTAGACCCACTGGAATGCTATGTTTCCCTCCAAACGCACCCTTCACACATCCCTCATGTGGAAGGAAAGCAGTGGTTGCCCAGCTCTAGCCCAACACAGAGGAGTCATGGATGGGGGGGAGTTGAAATGCACACCTGTGTCTACAGTGCAGATGACAGCCATTGTCAAAAACCTGATGGTCATGGTCTTCCCCTGCACAGAAATTGGAATAGGTAGTTATCAGGTTTGACAAGCCGGATTATAATGGTCATGTGTTCAGAAACAACTGGATGAATTTTTGTTTCTTTTTGTCAACATTCATCTCACTGCATTTTAATTTCATAAATTAGCTCTACATTGCTATTTATTCTCTAATTCTCTGAGTTATTCTCTCTCAGTGAATGTAAGTTGCAGGAGAATGAAGGACAGGATCAACAGAATGCAGAAAGCAGAACTAGTGCTACAAGAAATAGAGCCAGAGTTGAAGACAATCAAAGGCAAGTATGACTAAAATAGAGGAGTGGAAAAGTATGCATGGATAAGGAAAGATAATAGTAAAAATGCTGAGGCAGTGTTGTAAATTAATGATATGAAATATTGGTTAAAAAAAAAGAATTACTTTCTTTTTTTTTTTAAATGGAATATTTAGGTTAAAACCACTTAGGGAATGATGCAAAAGAATGAATCTTCAGGCAGTTTTAGAACAATGTTCTATACCTCCACGCAAATTCTGCTGTAGTTAGAAGTCCTGAGGGACAAAGGTACATGCTAGCCCTTAGATGTAGAACCAGCTTTGAATACCAAGTTAAAAGCATTAAACTAGCTAGAGTTTGCATTTCAAGCACTGGGGAAAAAATGTAGAAATGCTCCAGAGACAGTGCATGAAAATCACCCAAAGACAGACATGAGTTAGCCAAGAGACAAGGGGGAACTGGAAAGAAGACTCATCAAGAAAGTGTAAGAATGAAGGCAGACATGCCAAAAGTTGAATGATAAAAGTTATTTTATTTATGCAAATAAAAGGAGAATAAGGTGTAAATGGACCCCCCTCTGCGATTATCTTCATCCTCTTGACATTAAAGATAATCAATGTATAGTACTAAAACTAAAGTAATCATTTGCATCTGTGTTCAAGAAACAAGGCTGTAGGACTTGGGGGTGAAAGCAGCATCGGTGATACTGAAATCTGTGAAATGTTCATGAAATGTCCTTGCCTGAAGTAGCAGGGGTTTGAACTGGATTATTTACTCCTATGTATGTCTGACCTATCTTTTCTATTTCCTTCATCTTTTCCTTTTACTTAATATTTACAGTTTCTTTTATTGATAACTTAGTCATGGGAGGATGGCTAACCTGGACATTTTCTCAAATTAGTTTTGTAAACGCTAAAGAAGCACTTAAATGGAAACACTTCTCTACAGTTTCCAAAGGTACTACTGAATAATCAGCTGGTATCAGTAAGGTTTGCAATACGCATACTTGCCTAGGAAGAACTGGACTTTTATTTTCTGATTTTCCCTATTAGTTACCAAAGAAATGTATTTCCTAATATTCAGTTGCACCCTATTTGTACCATGCCAAAAAGAAACAATTCAATTTCTTATTACCAGACCATTGTCAGCAGTGTTGCAGTAAATACTTTGGGTAAACTCTCCAGTTTGACATTCTAGGATGAGTAATGAGAAATGGGAAAATTCTATGTTCTTTATTTCCATTCATCTGGAGGTACTTTAAACCACTTCAAATAACTATTTTAATTCAGCTTTTTTAATTAAAATTAAATTCTCTGGATCAAGAACTTGAATTTGCCATTGAAAATGAGGAAATTTACTGGAAATTTGCATTCATGTTAGTCCCCTTTCATTATGCAAAATGACATCTCCAAATGCCTCAGGCAGGCATTTCTAATAGAAAGCAAAGGAAGAAAAAGTGATAGAGAAATTAAAATCTAATAACATATTATGGTAGAATATTTATAAATAATCAGCAGTGTATTAAGCTGTAAAAAATACTCATCACAGTCACTCTGGCTGGTTATATTCTCTCCTACAGAACTACCTAACCCAAGGCTAGATTGCTTTGAAATTTGAAAACAGGTTTCTGAGCATTAGCCAGTGCATCTATTACCATAAACAGCTTTAGCACGTGAGTGTGCATATGTACTAAATTAAGCAAGGTGCTATCTGCAAGGTTTCTTATTTATAGAAAATACTCATCACAGTCACTCTGGCTGGTTATATTCTCTCCTACAGAACTACCTAACCCAAGGCTAGATTGCTTTGAAATTTGAAAACAGGTTTCTGAGCATTAGCCAGTGCATCTATTACCATAAACAGCTTTAGCACGTGAGTGTGCATATGTACTAAATTAAGCAAGGTGCTATCTGCAAGGTTTCTTATTTATAGATACACTTTTCTTCCAGGTTTTGTTTAAACTGTTTTTTAAATGAATGATACTGAGGAAGGCAGCTTTAGTACGAATGAACAGAGTGCAAGTCTGAATGTCATGAATCAGAGTAACTGCACTGAGTAACTTAGCACCAGCTGAGAATCTACTCAAAAACATCAAAGTTTTCATTCATAACAAGGTAATATCCCAAAACCTTCATCCCAAACCCAATATCTAAACCCCTTAAATTCAACCCTTTGATAATACTTTTCCTTGCACCATAGTGAAATCTCATTTTATTAAGACATTATTTCAGCATAGTACCTTTCTTACAGAAGTAAAGCAATGCACCAATTCTAGTTTCAAAACCACCAAAACAGCTGATATTTTATTAAACAAAACCTGAGCTTGGTTAAAATCTACATGTAGAATTCCTGTATGTTAATAAGAATGTTCTAGGCGTTCAGAAGGGAAAAGGCAAATTTGGGCTGCTGATTGTTTTACTTTTACATTTTGGAATTTATCTTAATAAGAATGTTCTAAGCGTTCAGAAGGGAAAAGGCAAATTTGGGCTGCTGATTGTTTTACTTTTACATTTTGGAATTTTGGGGGCGGGGGATTTTTTGGCCATACCTGATTCATAGCCACTGCCCATAAATTAAGGAATTAAAAAAAAGTGCCAACTTTCTTTTGAAGTCTTTTGGATTTCTTCTTATAGTCTGAATTAACTTTCAATGGCAGATTTGCGGAAAGTATTTCACTTAGGCGTGGAGTTGCTATTGGAAGATATTAAATTTCAGTTTTATTGCTACAAATCCATCCTATGCTACATGAAGTTATTGTTTGCCAAGAAGCCAAGGACACAATAAACCCAGTTTAGCTGGAAAAATCCAGCAATACTACACAGTAGGTCTCTGACAGTATACCAGAAACAACAGAAAAGCATACCCTCAGCAATCATCAGCCATTGCTGAGAATAGGGTTTTGCCTGACCTTTGGAATTGTTCAACAAATTTAGTGGGTATACTGTAAAAAATTTGGCCTGGAGTTCTTCAAGAAGCTTGAGGTGGTACTGACATATGGGCAGCATCTGATGAAGTTACTTCCAGAAAACCTGAAGGATATTTTGGATTATTGACTGTTAGAAAATATGCTTGATACCTAAGAGATCTCTCAGAAAAACAGAAAAGACTCAGTGAAAATATGAATTAAACAACTGTTTCTCTATTACTATCTGAACATGACTAATTTCCAATTTTCTCTTTTTCTTTCACCTAAATTGTTTTCTTATCATCCTGAAATTGGCAGTTCTTGCCGGATGACTTGCTTAGTTATCCTCAGTTAATAGGCAAAGAGGAAGCGGAGCTCTGTATTGAGGGGAAAACACTTATGAATGAAACATTTGAGAAGAATTTTGGGGTGGGGGGAGTCCTGCATCATTACTTATGCTGGGTGAAATATGAAATTGGAGATAATTAGAATGGTATCTAGTGAAAGAGGAAACTCACAAGGTATGGTTATAACCTGTCATGGACCTGAGAGCATCGAGGTGCCTACCTGTCCCTGCCCAGCCTCCTCCGGTGCCTCCCTCCACTCTGTCCATTTCCCAGGACCCCATTTCAGGCCATCCCGGGGCTGTCAGTCCCTGCCCCAGCGATGCTGTAGGAGTGCCGGTCTCCAGCTCTGTCCCTGCCAATCCTGACTTACTCACTGGACTTCTGAGGCTGACCTTGGACTTGAGCGATTGTTTCACCTTGTCTGTTCAAGGAACCTCTTATTATCCCGGCCCTGGCCCTGCACGGGGTAGCGGAGCAGACCCCGCACTGGGTCCTCCCTGACAATAACCAGGAAAAGTACACGGAGGGACACCTCCAGAGAGTAAGAAACTAGCCATACAGCCAGGGAACTGGGAGCTAGGCAAAAGACAGAAGTGTGAAAGGAGAGAAAAAGCAAGCAAGCGAGAAAGAAATCCATTTTCATCTTTATTTCCATAGTTTTACCGTACCATTGCTGATACTGGTTCAAGGTTGAATGGCTTCAGAGGCATTTCATCCACAATGACTTGTCTGTGGTTTGCAATTGCTCTTCATAGAGAAGAGTTGAATCAAATAACTATTTTGCAAGCTAAAAATACTCCTTAAGTAAGATCACAGGAATATAAAACAAAGATGGGAACTAAACTAATGGGAAAGGAGAGAAGTCTGAGGAAGCAGACTGAGATTTGGGGGTTCTGGACTAGTTTCTCTGACCAATAAAGAACCAAAGGAGGTGTGAACAGACGTGCTGGACAATATGTATACAATATTACTTCAGAGCACAGCAAAATCTGAAAAGCCTGAGGAGAATGAGACATAACTCTGCCTCTGCATATAGCAAAGCTGCATCAATGCAATATTTTGTTTGAAATAATTCACAATATTTTTTTTTTTCCTAAAACCAAAAAAACTCATTAATTTTTCTGCCCAGACAAAGCTGCTTTGTCAGGCGATGTGAAATATGAACATGGCCTGGACCAGGAGCCTGGTTTTCTTCTGTGAGATTGTGGTACCACAGAGCATTCAGCCTAGGCAAGCACTTTATGTTGTCATCATCCAGCCCATCACCTTCTCCAGCTCTTCTCAAGCTGAAGTCACAGTCATTTCAGTGTGAGTGGAGGCAGCCATATGGTTAACATCATTTTGGTTGTCTGTGAAACACAAGGATTGCCAATTTGTCCTGCTTCACTAAAGGAGATTTGTTACAGGATTTTCTCATTCTTTGATAGACAGGACTGTATGCAGAGCCAGATCTTCAATAGAAACCAGCATGCAACTGTTCACCACGTAGAAACTTGTTGGGCAGCCAATATCACATTGAAAACAATGGTCTCCCCCACCGGTGTTTGGAAAAACTGTGCTCCAGGTATTTAGGTACGTCACTCATGATCTCCTTCTGAACGGTTAAAGTAAAGTAAACTAATCCACATCTCAATTATTCCCTTTCTCTGTTTCTTTTTGAAACTAAAGTTACTTTGTTTGAAAGTTTGAGGCTTTCTCAATAGTGATTGATTTTCCCTCCTAAAAAAGAAAAGGAAGACATAGTAAGTGAAAGAAATAATCAATACAAACTTTTTTTTGTTAGAGTTTTTTCTCCAACTTCTGACTCCGCTGATGATAGCACTGTTTGAAGCTCAAACTTGGCCAGAAGTTTTTCATAATTTCAGCAGAAGTCTGGTGAAAGAGATACTGAATCTTAACAGTCTTAGGCAAAACTTTTAGTCTGATTTAAATCTCTGCATAAAATATCATCGTATGGGGTTTGGCACTTTTTTTAACTCATCTGCAAATACTTTAATGATGATAGCACTGTTTGAAGCTCAAACTTGGCCAGAAGTTTTTCATAATTTCAGCAGAAGTCTGGTGAAAGAGATACTGAATCTTAACAGTCTTAGGCAAAACTTTTAGTCTGATTTAAATCTCTGCATAAAATATCATCGTATGGGGTTTGGCACTTTTTTTAACTCATCTGCAAATACTTTAAAATAATTTCATAAACCCTTTACATCATGAAAGATGGAAGTGAAAAATTTGTATGCCTAAAATTTAAAAAGAATCCAAACAAATAGAGTTTTCAGTAAAGGTGAATGTGTTTTTAGACTTCAAAAAGGAGAATCAAAGGGCAAATCTTCCACTGTCATAGACATTTCTGTGATTCACCTTCCATGAAGACAGACGTCTTCAGGGGATAATTAACTAACAAAAAGAAATGTCAGTATATAATGGGTTTCACAAGGAAAAGTGATTTCTGTTCAGCTGAAAAACAACATGTCCAGAGTCAAAAATATCTGTTCTTTGCTGTGTAGTTTTGGGCTTTAAAACATATTGCCATCCCTTTTTATTTTTCATTATTTGGGAAAATTATTTCTTACAAATCTACATTTATATTTTGTTACATGCAGGTAGATATTCTTTGTGTAAATAGCGGTAGATATTCATAGATGTGGTAATGATGAATGCACACATACACCCACATAAACTCTCTATCGCTTTTTAAATTCTTCTGTATCTTACGTAATAGAGCAGGTTAAGTACCACCATGAAGTTGCCACACATACAGTACAGCCTGAGATACCTTTTTTCTTTGGGTTTTGTTCATTCTCTCTATAGACCTTACATTTTCAGCAAGTGCCATATGGACAAAACAGTTCCTGGTAAAATTTTGGACAACAATTAACATAAGCACAGCAGGAGATCCCAACTGTTGACCCCTAAAAGGTGGTTAATCAACAGCATATGGGTTTATTTATCCCAGCATGCCCTTTTAATTAACAGTTCTGGAAAGTGCACTTTTTAATGAACACTTTGTTATAATATATTGAGAAAATTCTAAATAGTGTAAATGAAACTCCAGCTTGAAACAAAATAACATTGTTTATAAGGAAAAAAAGAATCTGTCAAGAAGTCAACCCATGAGAAACACTAATACTAACCTCAAACAATGCTAGAGGAACAATGTTTGTGTCTAGAATCAGATCTGAATTTATAAGAAAATCTCTAAACTGCAGAAAGTTTGGATTTAGTGTTTAAACTCATCTTTAAAGAGTAAATGTGCATTGTAAAGTTCATATTTAGAGTAAAAAATGTCAGTAGGACAGAGAGGAAGATCTCCAGTCCTGTGTTTTGGTTTGAGCCCACCCTCTGAACAATACCGTGACGTTTACTTCCAAGCTGAGAGTAGAAGATACTTGATAATAGGGTAGGTTGAAAGGAAGAGAGGGTACAAAAATGAACAGTGATACCAAACTAGAAAAGAGAAGCAAACACTAACAAGTGCACACACAGCACAAGATAAGTAAACACAAGAAAAGCAACAAACGTTCAAAGTCCTTTTTAATAATACATCTTAATGTAATGCAAATTGTTTAAGATAAGCCTTAGGTAAAGCAAAGCCTGAAGGTAAACCAAAATATTTAAGGTAAATTATTTAAGGAAAACAGTAAACCAAATTTTCCGTTGCTGTAAATCAAGGTAACTACTTACAGAAAACTGATTTACATGGGTCTTGAAAACATAATCAAGTCCTTCATATTAAAGAAATTCAGACAACAAACCAAAGAGCCTTTTCTTTATCTTCAATCAACTAAAAAAGAAAAATGTCTTTGATGGTATTGCATCTGTTTATAAAACCTCCTGGTAAGCTTTCTGTAAATTATGTCCCAAAGATGAATACATTGGGAGCTCTTACGGCATTCAAACACCTCTAATTAAGAAGCCATGCAAACTGAAATAACTACTGAACACCTTGGAGTATATTCACGCTTCACCTCTCAGCAAAGAATTCTGCTCTTGGTTAACAGCAACTGCTATACCAGAAGGACTATTTTCTATGTACTTATTCAGCAGCAGAATCTGGTCTGTCCTAGGAGGCAGAAACATGAAAGTATTTTACTCTTTCATAGCATACTGCGCTAAATTAAAGGCATTTTGCCTCTTAGGAAATAATTTTCCAACACCAAGAGTATTGGAGTCTCCTTAGTTGAGATCTTTGATTGCCTACAGCAAAATGGAAGATTGCCTTACAGAAGAATGCAGATTTGAAGTATAGTGAACATCAGGGCAATTCCAAAATGTAGCTATAGCTACAACCTTCTAAAAATGTTTACCAAAGAATCTGTTAGTCAGCTGAGATTACACTAAGTAAGGTGTCACATTTGTCTTCAAAACAAAACAGAAAAGGTTTCTGCTTTATCATTGGCTTACTTTGCCACATTAGAAATAAGAGAAAACACAATCAAAATTGTCAGTCGTTATCTATCCTGTATTATGTGTTAATGAAGAATGAGAAAGCAACCACAATATGAGGAGTCCACTAGAAGGAGTAAAGATGACATTCTCAGAAGGAACCCGTGTAGGGGACTGTTGTCTCCTACTCTGTTGAACACCATACAAGACCAGCTCAGAGCAAGACTGCTAACCCTTGCAGCTCTGTAAAACTGTCAGAAGTAACCACACATCACAAAGCTTAGGGTAGATATTAAAGACAGGGACAGAAAGACATCTTGATAGACATATATCCATATTATCCTCTATAATACACTTTACCATTTCATGTATTTGAAATTAGTGGGACACTTGCTTTCAGTAAAGACTTTCTACATGAAGAAGGATTTTCAGGATTGTCCACTACTAAATAAACATAAAGACCTTAAGTTTAATTACAAAATGTTGTTTTTCCAAGATGGATGCGGAACTCCAAGTGTCTGATTGTTTTAATTTTGAAAAAAACACCATTGTGGAATGCCCATAAAGAATATGGTTAAACACTGAATATGGTTTACAACTTCTGAGTAAACACGGATGTCTTCAGCTGTGCAGATAGCACAGTGAAAGTATTCTTGTAACTATGTGAAGGAGGAAAAGAGAGAAAGAAATGCGCTGTATAAATTACACCAGCTATCAATCTCCTGCACATTGAAGACTAATTCTTGTAAAAAAGATTAAAAAGCTATAGATTAGTCCAGAATGTTACCCTAAGTGAACAACTAATTTCATAAAACTGAAGACAGTATCCTGTATAAAAATACAGAAAAAAAATGACATCCTTTGTGATGATTAAGCTAAGTGATTCATGCAGAGCTGTTGATCTGATTTTCAAAAGAAGATCAATGATTAGGCAAATCTTCTGTCTTGGATTCTCTCCGTCATTGCTAGTGAAACATTTTATTTTGAAAAGATCTTTTACTCCACTAGAAGATTTTTCTGGCTTTTTTTTTAAAGTACCAGTAAGTAACAAAAGCATACTTGTTAAGGTAGAAGTATGCTCCATCAGGTGTATTTAAAGATGTCAGCATTGTTTTTTGGTTTTTTTTTTAAATTAACCAATACATGCTTGAAATTACATCTAGCTTATACATAGGGACTGCTCTCAATAAAAAGCAACTTGAGTCAGCTTTTCATCAGAATGAACTACCTGTTTTGTATCTGCTTAGTCCTGCTGTATGAACTAGGCTACAGTTTAGTTTAGACCCCACCTTTTGGTTTTGATACTTTCTAGGAAAATAAGAAATAGCTAAGAGTTATTTTAGGTCTGGGCACTGCTTCTGATTTGTACAAGATGTTTCTTGTTTATGTGTGCACCCAGTCAGCCACATTAAGCAACCTGATATAAATGATTTAAAAGATTAATCCAGTTCTAGTGCACCAAAAGTAAAAATCAACTATGAGCTACTTTCAGTCCAGTTATCTCAAGAAGGAGTTTGCTCCCAAGACTAAAAATGAAAACCTAGGAAACATATATTAAACATCTCAATCCTGCAAGCACAAGAGAGCACTAAAGGGCTAGATTCAATTTTTGGCACTGTCAAAGGAGCCTCATCCCTAGTCCTTCCTAACAATGTGAACAGCCAGAATAAAGGGATTTGCACATCTCTGCTTTAAGAAATGGGTCCCAGTTTAACTCTGCTAGAAATAAAACTTCTGAATCCAGTGAGTTATAACAAAGAATATGACCAAGGTATTACCAGTTACCTTTTGTGAGGATGCAGCAAGATACGTGTACATACTCTGTAGTATAATACTATATATTTTAGAAAGGTAATAATTTGTTACTGATACAGTATTCCTATGGCTCTCTGTTTCTTAAATCTTTGTTGAGAGAAAGGGAGAAATAGCATTTCCTTTAAAATTGTGGAGTTTGGGAGTTAGCCAAGTGAAAATTAGTGAGCTTCCACTGTAACTAATTGAAGTTAGATATTGTTTTCATTAAACTCTCATCAACTTCACATTTTGTTTATTTTCAAGTATAGGTTTCAAGTGTTGCAGATGTGTCGGTTAGGTCTCAGGGAGGGAATATCAACTGTCACACCTGGTTCATTTGCTATGTTATGCCTTTCTGGCACTGAGCTGCAGGACATCCTTTCCTTCTCTAATGCTTGGGAGATTTTTTGGGGTGTCTTATCATTCATCTCACGTTCTAGTGGTTAAAAATCAATCTATGGCTAAGTGCTCACATAATTTGAATCAAAGTAGACAAGCCTGCATGATTGTTAGTACTTCTTGTTCGCGATGAAAATTTTTGTACTAATGTTGACTCACACAGGAAAAAGAGAACAATGCTTCAATATGGAATTGGCATAGCAGAAAGAACATAAAGACAGCAGTTCTCCAAACTGTTGTGGACTGAGAAATATGGTAAAGGAAGATGAGATAAAAAAACTCAGGTGTCTATGTGAAGGAATGAAAATTCGTACAGAAGATGGAAGAAACAAGCAGACATTGATGGCTAAATAATTTCTCTCAGATAAAGGCAAATTAATAATCATCTTTATAATTTGAATTTTAATGAAACTAACTATTTTTAAGTCTGTTTGGTAATGTTGAGGATTAATTTACTTCTGTGTTTAAAACCTGTATAATCAATTTATGTCACTTTGAGGTAATGATTTTACCATATATGTCTTATATTTTGATATAGAAGCCTTGGAGAAGTTTTAGTTCTTGGAAGCAACTCCTGAAAAATGCGTGTAAGTACACAGCCTTCAGCTACTGAAAACTGATGTGGGTTCACTGAAGTCAGTAGGAAATACCAGTCAAAACCTAGTCTGAATGTATAATCATCATGCTTTTAATCATGTTAAAACATTGTTGTTTCTTGCTACTAACACACACTTATGTGAACCATACATGACTTCTAACCTAGCTGCACTACTTACAACTCTTCACAGCAAGACCAGAAAACTGTTTCACATCTCTGATTTCCTTGGTCAGCCATAAAAACACCACCACGCCTCTCGGCAAAACAAAATATGTGATGCATAATCATATGACCCATTTCATGAACTAATGGAGGACCATTCAAAACCAAGTTTAATTATTTGCCTTGCCATTCCTATTGGAAGTTTTTCCAGAAACTTCTTCCAAACATGGTTAGAAATTTGAAAATTCAGGCCTGAGTCTATTCCTTACCAATTCATAGTCACTTTCTCTCTTTTCAGTGTTGTCCTTTAAGGAATGTTTTCCCCTGTTGGTGCTTGCTTCTTGGATTTAACCACAGACATTCTCAGCCTTTGCTTTGCTTGACCAAAAAAAGCCATGTATTTTGGATTCACAGAATATAGGCCCTCCTTTTTCCTTGTCATCTGAATAATATTTTCCAAGCCTATTCCAGTTAGAATTTGGTGGGCTTTTTAGAGCTGGGTGACCAGAATTCCTCTGTTTTCACATGAATATTGCAATGGCACTACTCCTTCTTCTTTTTAAAGAAATATTGCCGCTGGTAAATCTTAAGATTGTCTCTGCCATTTTCACAGCCACATTACACTGATGCCTGACTGTCCTTTGTGGCTGAATAATACCCTTTGTTTTTCCTCCCTCTCCATTATTCAGCCTAAATTCCTGTCTTACAGCAGAAATTATTAACATGATTCCCTAACAGAACAATATCGTGCTTGATAACAAGATCATTTCATTGCATTTTGTCTTTTTAAGACATTTACATTATTCACATATTGACAATATATCCTACCTTTTTGATGGCAAAAAAATTACCAGAACACTGCTAGTCTCTGTGCTACAGTCAGAAATGAAAATATTAAACAGCATTTACCTCTGTGACAATTCTTAAGTAGTATCATTACTAAATTCCTTTCAATTCAACATTAATCATAATCCTTATTCTAGCTTTTTATGTACCCTACGTTTCTTAGGCTATACCATTATCTTCTTTAGTTTAAGCAGTAATGTTGTATGCCCTTTATCTAGAAAATGACATATCTTATCAAAGAAAATATCAGCTGAGTACAGCATGATGGACTTGGTGAATATGTATTATACACTTTTTTCAGTTTCCTACTTACTACCATGGCTGATTACTTTTTCTCTTTCTTTTTAAAGGAAAAGCTTTTCTGAAACATTTACATCATTGGAGTAAGGCTAATGGTGAATGTTATGTATGTGTTCTGTGCCTTCTTAAACATACCTACCACATTTACTACTTCTCAGCTGTATCGTACTATTCAATAAAAAATAGAGTTATTAAAAATCTTTGCCATTGAACCACCTGCTAACAATAGCAATAAAGTGACAGTCTCTGTTGAGAAACACTCACAGCTACCAGGACTCTGAAGCGCTGACTCCTTTTTCTACCATGCGTTTTGGAGAAAAAATGTGTAAAATTGTATTTGCTTATTCAATAAAAAAATAACTGTCTCGGGGACTTTGACTAATCACTGCAGTTCTCTTTTAACCGCAGAATTTTCACAGAAGCTCCCAGTACCATGAGCACGCAGCAGCATCCTCACTGTGAGTGTCAGGAAAGATCTCGTGTTGATCAAGGTAGAGAATGCAGCTGCAGTCTGGTTGGAGTCTCACGCAGCTGCACGACTGACACAACACCGTAACAGCGAGCAACGCACCACACTGTGAGATACGAGTATGGTGTGTGGCAGACAGCAGGGGTCACAGTTATTAGCAAGCCATTAACTGGCAATAAGCCGATATCAAGTAAATAAGTAGTATGCTTCACTTTATATATATAAACATATTCACACCTTCTCTTCCTTTAAGCGGGGTCCAGCTTTTTTATGTGCCAATGGACTGATCTGCTACTGATTTCAGTAGGGATAGGCTCTGCCATGTTACCGGCACTTTCAGAGGAGCTTGGGATACAGACTGTCTGATTAATTCTCAGAGTTATGCCCAAACTAGAATAAATGTTTCATAACGAAACACCAAATGATACAAATCTGCTTTGAATATTTCCTGCTATATAATAGCATTTTCAGTTAAGCAGTTGTTCAAATTTAGCACATACTTAAGTATTTTGCTGAATATGGGTATGTTAAGCATAAACCCAGAACCTTTGCTGAGATGAACAAAATCATCATTATGGATTTTGATAGTATGATCCAACATTTTAGATTTTATATGCAAAAGTCATATTTAAGGATTACAATATAATTTGCCCAAAACCAGTGTACATCATTTTACCTATTTACAGGAAGATCGTGTAATAAATGTAACCATAAACATTGGTGCTGGAGCAATATTTTTAATGAGTTAAATCTATATTTTATATTTAGGCTACAGATTTAAATGCATTACTTAGGCTGAAATCCATCTGGGCTTATTAAAGCATAGTCCAAAGCCCAAAATATAGCTGGGAAGGCAGTAAATAAGTTAGCCAACTACAATGTGACCAACACAATAACAATACAGCCAGCTGCAAGCTGAATGTAGTAGAAACTTCTCAGCAATTAAAAATCACTATGCATGCACAGATTCTCATCAACTATTTATAACTGCTTCCTTTATTTATATTAAAGATAGAGAAAATGTAATGTCCAGCAGCATTTTGTTTTAAAGAACAAGAACTAGTTTAATAGGTAAAATTACAAGAATTCAAGCAAGCAAATAGAGGTTTTAGTTTTTTAAACAATATCCCACTTGTAAGAGGACAGTTGTCAGGGCCTGCTTCAAGTAAGTAATGGTGTTATAGGAAGGTTAAGTCCAGAAAGGCAAAGTCAAGCATGCCTCAGTTGTCTTTACAGATATCCAGTAAAGAAAACTATGCAAGGGTTTGCTAGCAAACCAACATGAACAAATCATAGCAGAAGACTTGACAAGTGTGGAGGCTGCAACAGAGATCTGTGGGTCAAATCTAGGTGGGCAGGGAGAAATATGAATCGCCCAGCAAGACAAAGATCAGATGCATGACTTCTGAGAAAGTGAGCCATGTAGAAAAAACAGGAGATTTTTATTTAAATAGCTGACTGTCCTGGTTTCAGCTGGGATAGAGTCAATTTTCTTCCTAATAGCTGGCACAGTGCTGAGTTTTGGATTTAGGATGAGAATAATGTTGATAACACACCGATGTTTTAGTTGTTGTTGAGTAGTGCTTACACTAGTCAAGGACTTTTCAGCTTCCCATGCTCTGCCAACTGAGAAGGCTGGAGGTGCACAAGAGGCGGTGGTGAGCAATTGCATTGTGCATCACTTGCTTTGTATATTCTTTTATTATTATTGTTATTATTAGGATTTTATTTTATTTCAATTATTAAACTATTTTTATCTCAGCCCACGAGTTTTCTCACTTTCACTCTTCCAATTCTCTCCCCCATCCCACCGGGACAGGGGGGGAGTGAGCGAGCAGCTGCGTGGTGCTCAGTTACTGGCTGAGGTTAAACCACGACACTGACTTTATCAAACTTCCTCAGCACCTCCCTCTCATTAAACAACATATTCCAAAGTTTCATGCATGTTTAAGTTGGATATTAAGAAAAAATTTTTTTGAGGATAAAGTCCATGTTCTCCTGTACTTTTTTCATTGATCAATCCTTCCTATCGAAGTCGCTTCAAGCAGAAATGTTTCATATATCATAATACTTCTGGCATCCCTCAGATTTCTTTCTTAAGCTGAATGGAAGAAATTACTTCAACCCTTCCCATCTAAGTTTGTAACAATTATATATTCACAAAACAAAAGCTACCTTTGATGGCAATAGGCTTTGTTGGAAATGCTTCAGTTAATAATTTTTAGTCATCCAGAAGAAACTGCTTGTCCATACTTATCGTTTCAACTAAATTTCATTGAAAATAACATGAAAAACATCATTGGCATGTTTAAAGTATAAGATTCTTTTTTTTTCAAAGCTACTGTTAATTTTAAAAGTGTTAATTTATATTTAAATATGGGAAAGAGTATAAAAAGTTCAAATTAAAAAAAAATATTAGTAACTCATTCCCTCTTTCTTTCTTTCTTTGTTAATTTTCAAGCTGATTGAGTTTAGATCCTAGAGAAATTCACTTCCAGTTAGGTTTTCAATTAAATTTTTAGTATACAACAGCAGCATTTAGATGTTGGACTTCTGTCTCTAAAACACAAGCCTTTAGAGCTTGTTTTTTTAGGTTGGAGTGGAAGGATTACTACCATGGTCAATCATTTCACATAGTGGTATAACTTCATCCAGCTGTCCTGTTTCACCTTGTGGAATACAGACATATATGTCTGTGTGTTTACGTGCATATATATGTAGATGTGTATATCTCAGTATAGCTTATACAAAACTGAAATTCATTGAAGCATTCTAGAGGTCCATTATATTAACTTGCGGCATATTACAGCATCTTGAAATAGCACAGCAGTGACTGTCAGCTAGCCAGACTGCCTAATGTGGAGAATTTCCCTTGTTAGGTATCTTATTAAAGTTCGCAGCAGGGTTTCTGATTTGTCTCAACATCAAATGAATAGCACCAGCCTTTATTCAAGAAAGAGATAGCTACAGTCTGGCTAGATTATGCCAAATTCCAGAAATGTGCTTTCACAGTTGCCAAAGATTTTTTTTCCTTTCCTACTGTGCATATTTCCAAGGGGCCTATCACTATGGACCCTATTCATAAGAAATATTACCCTGGGTTAGCTGCACTACCACACCAATGACACCAGCTTACTTTCACAAGGTGATTTAATCTAAGATAAGTTGTTTCTTCATTTTGGAGTATCCATGCAATTTTTAGTAATTTGGGAGTAGCTACTACAGCAAGTAAAATAATGAAAGATCATAGCAGCCTCCCCTGTTCCCCTGCTTTTTTTTGAAGATCCTCTTGAAGAAGTAGAAAATGCTGCTACTATATCAGTGTTAATGTAATTCTAGACATCAGTTACCAACTTTTATTAAAAACTCTCTCAGCAAGAGTCGTCTTTGCATAGCGCAGAATCAGATAATACACAGACAGGAAATAAGTAGCTGATCTCCAAAGTAGAGAGAATATATGCCCTACATTCAGCAAGGAAGTAATCTCTTGATAAATACCCCAAACAAAGTAGAGTTCAAGAGCTTCAATCATTAGAACAAGTGAAACCTGTATTTAACTCCCTGCTCTGCCAGACTGGGCTGATGGGAGAGCAAGTTACTGAGGATCAGAGCTATTGAAGGACAGAGCTGCTGTGACAACTGCCTTTCAGGACCCTGCTCTCAAAGCCCAAAGTCAGATACCAGTAATCTCTACATGAAATACAGAGATAGTTAAGTACCTCAGAAAGGCTACTTAAAGTTGCTTCAGGGAGAGTGGGGAGGTGCCAATCCCACAGCAAATGCTACAGACGGCGCCTGTAATACCGCTCACATTTGAGGTTTGAGCAGCTTATTAAAAGCTGCAAACAGATGTCTGATCAACATCTGGAGACAGGAATATTGATGGTAGATGACTACAAACTGTTCTTGCAAAGAGCTAAGTAAGGCTTGTTTTTCTTTACTGATGGTTGCTGTTAATTCTTCATGTAAGACCTTCATGGATAAACCATTCAAGGAGATCTAAGCATCTCTCCTGTGTTGATACCTGTTTTCTACCAAATATTTGATTCATACAAAATAATTCTGGGTGCAGACACTATTTTTCTCCTTCCTATAAAGATACAGTTAAGCTACCTTTTGACCTATCTCTTCCTAGTCCCAGAAATCTTGCATTAAGGAATGCACCATGGCCCAGCTTCAGCAAGAAAGATGTAAAGACTCCTCACCCTACTGAGGCTACATACAGACTGGCACTTGACGGATACCTAGAGAGAGACATCGATTTGATACTTGCAGAATAAAGATTGAATTCTCTATTTCTGTAGGCTCTGCAAGTGCTCTAACCCCCTAGAGTAAAAGGATGTGCAAAAGGATGGCGGAGGCACCACAATCTTTTAAAAAGAAAATAATCACAACCACATTTTCTGGGAGGTCCAGGATAGCCCAACTGCATACAGAAATTGAAGTGTTATGGGAAGTAAGATGCTGTTTTGCCTAGGTCCTAATGCAGGAGCTGGTTATCTAGCTGCTCAGGACACATAAACAGACTTGGGAGCATATCAACATCCTCACTCAAATGCTCCAGGCTCCCAGTACCTCCAAGCAAAGGAGAGCTGGTGAAATCACTACAAAGAGGTTTAGTAAACTGCCTCAGAAATGTTTCCCATTTCTTCCTGAATAACATTACACAAATTTCAGTCCTCATGATCGTGTACTTCTGAGAAGTTACTTGACTGTATTTCCCAATAGACAACTAGTCTCTGGAGTTTCTTGAACGTCTTTGAAAGTATCATTTTATGATTTTGTCATCGCATGCAAGATTACAGTCAATGCTGAAACCTAAACACACACACACGCAAACATCAAGGGGGATCCATTCCTCATTTATAGTTAATGGTTTTCCTGATTAGCTAAAAATACATCTGATAAAGAAACAATAATATTAATATAAAAATATGTTGCATATCTTGCATTCGTTCGGTACAGTTCAGGGCTGAACAGTGCTTTTCAAGAAGGTTAATTGGGAAATTATGACTCAATTAAATTTTAATATATCACATCATGATAACAGTGGAGAAATTGTTCCTTCTAAAGAATTCGAAAAGATTACTGAAGTTGGGGTCATGAAGTACTTAAAAAGTGCAATGGAAAATTCTAGTTTTGCTCCCCCCCAGAATGCTTTGCTCATAAAAACTTTTGTCATCTTGATACAACCTCACACTCAACTTTGACAATTTTAAATCAGCATATAAATCATAGTATATAGTCACTGAAGGTTGACAGTACTGAGTAAAATAAATTAGTTTCTTCAAAGACAGTTAGCACAGGGTATCCTCTCATCTTTAACACATCTTAAAAGCTTGTGTGGCCTGCAATTTAATTTACTTGGTGTTTTAACAAGGGGCTGTTTCTGCAGGGTAGTATAAACATTAGCCAGTGAGGTCATTAGGAGCTTCAGACTCCTGAAGGCTTTACTTGAGAGGTTAGTGGGAGGCAGATTGCTCAGACAATCAGTTTCTCTTCTTTTAAATTAAATTACTTTCATAACAGAACAGTTTAAGTTACAGTAAGAGGGACCCGGAGAATGGTTGCAAAGTCTTAGGAAGAACTATTTTTAAAGTGATGGTGGGAACCAGTGTCTGGACTGTAGTGTCCCCACCCCCAAATCATCTGTTCTGTCCTGAACTTCTAATATAACCTACTTGGTGAAGAATTTGCCTGTTAGGATTTAACTCAAAAGGACTTTAAAAGTGCATGTGATAAATGTTGACATAGTTTTCCATGTTGAGCTTAATCTGATGCTCAGATCTTACAAAGAATTTAAAAGAAATTTGGACTACGCTGTCCCTTATATAAATAAGCGCATGTCCCCACCTGCCATCCCCAGCCTGGGATGTTGTGTTCAGCAGATGATAGACTGGATGAAAAACAAACTAACTGAATGAAGAGATTTGGGATGTGGGGGTGGGGAATACCAGATTATTGTATGGAGAACTGTAGTATAGTAGTGGTGCAGGCAGAAGGCTTTTAAGAGGATGGATCATAGTTTCAAAGAAGATGAACATCAGCTGTTACATAAAAACAAAACCAGTTCAGGTAATCAGGCTCTCACTTGGTTTAGCATCTTGAGAAAGAAAGGAGGAAACACACTGGAATTAAAAACAACATGTTTCAGGAAAAAACTCTTTATTTTTAATACAACCAACCCGTGGAACTTGCTGTCACTAGTTATCATTAAATCCAGTATCTTGGATTTAGTGAATTCACAGCAATTTTTAGCATTTATTTAGATAAGAAGAAAATTTGCAATTAAATATAGATAGATTTTTCAGAATAAATTGATCTCCGGACTTCTGCTGTTACTATTATTTACTGAAGGCATATTGTACCAGTCACAATAGACAGTGAAAAGTCAGACTACTGATCTGATCTTGGAAACGAGCGATGCTTTCAGTGATACTGATGTTTGCACAACTGGTCATCTCTTGGATCATTCAAAACCAAATATGAAAGTTAGGCAAAGAAGCAACAATTTTGCATTGTTGTTTAAAAAAGGCAATATTGAGTAGTCTGAGCATAAAAAGCTGTTCAGATACAGTCTGTACTACAGAGAAGACATCCAACATCTCATCTTCATTGTTTTTTTCTGCTCAATATTCACTCAGCTGTGGAAGATGTTTTCAAACATCAAATAGTCAGAAGCAGCACTGCAAAATGAATAACACTGATTCCATTAAAGAGAGCAATAAAACTCTCATTGGACTTCTATAGAAGAAGAATTTGGACAATGCAGATGACTTTTGAATAGCTGTATATATTCATATTTGTTTCTCCTATCTTGCTACATTCTGAGAACCTAGTTATTGTATTCCTTAAACAAGATCCTGCAAAAGCAAAACTCCGGCTGCCTCCAATCTTAAAAACACAAAGAAAAGCTTTTGCATAAAGAGCACAGATATAGTCTTTTTGTAAGCCAGAAGTTATACAGCACCACAGGAATATGACACTCAAACACAAAATAAAGGTTACATATTTCTGTCAGGAGGTCTTTGGCATCTTCCTTAGACAATAGGTGCACTGCTTATTTTCTGTTGCTAGAAGAAGGGTGCTTCTTGTTCAGAACTGGTTACTTATGTTATGGCAATTTTGGTTTAATACGAAAAATAAAGTATACATGGGAAGGTAAGTATAGAAGAGAAAGAAAAGATTATTTCCATTTGGAGGAAAAGGCAGATGCATTCCCATAGTTACACATAGCAATAAATGTTGGAAGGCATGAGGAAAAAATCTATTAATAAATTAAACTATGCAACTTCTCAAAGTGTTATTATCTGTTGAGTAATTCAGAAAATTTCAGGCTAAGGAAAATAAACACCATTTTTCTGAATCTGCAATTTCTGTCAATGTAGGCAGCATACAAATGAATATTAACCTCTCTGTCTTTAATGTATAACATATGGTTGCTGCTGCTGGGCTTGTTGAAGGAGTTGGGCTGAGGCTATGGGGGAAGGAGGGAAGAAGCAGAGATGAGCGATTCTGGTGAGCATTTGCTGTTTGTACTCTAGCTGCAAAAACTGAACGTGTTTGCAAGAGGGAAGAAAATTCAGCACTGCTGAAAACAAATGGCCTCACTTAAAGAAAACTGGAGGTGGTTAGGGAAGGGAATTTCTTTACTGAAAACAAATGCATTCTCACTGTAGGAAAAAAAAACCACAACAACAAACAAACAAAATGAACTCAGTATCTCAAGACCGCTTAATACCTAGCTGGGAATCTGTTTCTCACCGATTGGAAGAGAAAGGGCAGTAGGAGGGGTTGCCTCGAATTTCTCCCAAACTGAAGGATTGTGGGGGTGGACTAGAGGGGGCTGAAGACTGTGTAACATCAGGAGACACATTTGTTCAGTCTGCACTGGCATTTCCAAGCTGAAGAATTTGTTTTTGCAAAAAAAGGTTAAAAACTGTTCTGTGACTTGGATTAAATTAATTTCTTTGGCATGAAAAGGTAGACTTTTACTTCTCTCTGCTTGGTGCCCAAATCAGAGCAATCTTATTTTGTTTCTGTTTGCTGTTTTAGTTTGCCAGCATCGTTTGGCTTTCTCTTGCTTGCACAGAAATATTCTGTCATTAAATCCGATTTCTTTCCCCTGTTACACATCCTAATTCACATCGTTGTCCCCCACTGGTCCTTGTCATCTTTCCCACTCTAAATGTGGGAAATTAAATTTTGATTAAAATTTGTTCAAAACTTGCTCACGGCTTGTTTAGTTCTCATTTCTGTCTACTGGAGGGAAAAAAAAGTGTAAATACAAGAAGCTAGAATTTTCCTAAGTTTCAACAGCTGTTGTGTGCTTTTTTTTCCTGTTTGAGGTAGTATTTTAAAATGTCATATTACAGAAACTGTATTCTGCTATCTGAAACATATAGCTCAACTAACAATCATGTTTTAAAATATTTTTCCCATCTGAGATCACAAGTTAAAAGTATATACAAAACGAATCAAGGTCCCAAGAGTCTGCATCATTCTCTATTAATTCCACTTTTGCTACAGTTACGCTCAATGCCTGCATAATGTTTTGATGATCCTTACCTAACCAGTTTTTGAAGACCTCCAATGGTGGAGACTCTACAGTTCTCCTAAGGACAGCAGTTCAATGTATTTATATTGACAAAATTTCTGGTTCTTTTTTTTCTCATCTCCTACTAATCTACAACAGTTTCTTGCTGCAATTTAAGCTCATTATTTCCTATACCATCTCACACAGACATGAGAATCAGATTATTTCCTTGCTAACAAGTTTTTATGTTCCTGAAATCTGTCCCCTTTCTTTTATGAGCAACCCTAATTCTAATACCGGTGAGACTCACAAGACCTATGGGGTTTCCCCTTTGCAACTTGTGTAATACTACTGACATATATTCTACCTAACATCATGAACCTAGATTTGTTTATGAAAAACAATCAGATCTTGATGAAATGCACAATGATAACATAGACCGCATCTTCTAATACTTAGTTTCAGGTGAAAACAAAGCAGTTTTATTTTGTCTGGCTCTCTTTAACGTACACTTTTCTAGTGTTTTGGGCAATATACTTGGTAAAGCAGCAGTAAAAAAGAAAAAAGTTACTTCATTTTTTGGTAGTCTGGTGTACATACCTTCATTAAACAAAGAAGGAAAAAAAAAAGCAGGTCAAGTGTATGTCCTTTCCAGATATATTTCTTGTTTCATATTTAGCTATTTCTTTTTTGCCTCAAGCTTTTTCCTGTGGGTGACTCCAGATTTATCACTGTCCCTGTACCACCTCTGCCTCATGCAGGATAGTACCATGAGAGAGAAACCCAAACTGATTCACTGGGGAGTTCCATAATCCTGCAACTGCCCCTAAATTTTCATCTGAGTAGACATAGATTAATTTAATGGTGCATTGTTTAAGGTCTTCCTTCTTGCAGCCTATGTTTATTTCATAAATTTTTACGCACTTGGTAAGTTCTATTTATTGCTATCATTTTACTTGTATGGCTCTGTGCAGTCATCATGACAAAGAATTACTCGAGAGGTATTCGAAAGCTTTCCAACTTTTCTGAATATGACAGGATAGGATGCTGGAAATGGTTGAAGTCATGGAATGAAAAACATCATGGGAATATGACTCAGGACTAGTCATCACCACCTGGAAAGCTGTCATTAAAAAAAAAAAATCATGTTAGAATTCAACATACAGTTCTGAGTCTTGCAAAGTTGCTGGAAGGCATGTTAACAAACAAGAATCAGGTTCTGGAGGTTTACATCAGTGGTCTTTCTTCAGGAAAAAGTTTTGTCTTAAAGAAAGAGACCTTCCAAAGTCAGACTTGACCTCTAGAATGGGTTTTCAGAATGAGGTCAAAGTGGGCTTCCAACTTCTTCTGCACTACATCGTTTTCCTCTAAGTGGTGCAGGCTATTGCAGGAAGTGAAGCAGCATCTGATATTCCAAATTATGCTGGATAACAACATTCCTGATAACAAAGCAACTCTAATTAATGTGAGATCACTCTCAAGTTACTATAACCTTTTCTGCAGTTTTTGGGGCATAAACCAAAAACCAGCAGTTGTTCTCCCAACCTAGTTTCAAGGCTGGACTTTGTGCTCTATTAGTGCCCAGAGGATTCATGAGGATCTGCTCTAAAGTATTTAACCATAGAAACTGGCCATGTACACATCTTAGAACCATCCTAGTCTTTTCACTTTTGTCTATGTTGAATCATACTTTACTATTTTAATCTGTTTCAGTATTTAATTTTATCTTTCAAGCAAATGGTTTGAACTCTATTTCACTTTATTTTTTTCTGCTTCTTTTGCTGTTCTGCAGTTCAACTCTTCAGGATTCTCTTAGCCTTATTATTTTATTTTCCCCATTAACCGTCATAGTGATAGAATTGATCTAGTGTGCCAAAGTACTCCAAAGTCCAAAAAGGTCCCGCAGGGAGGTCTTTCAGGATGAGACCTTACTTCAGTTCAGTATTAAAACATAAATGAGAGTATTGAATGCCTCCTACATGAGAAGCACTAAAGCATTTTTTTCTTTAATCTACAATATTTACTCTCTTTTCTTCCTAATCCAGTCATAATTCTTTGGAAGAACATAATTAAACTAAAACTAGAAGCATTAAAACTGCTTTGGATTTTAGTTATCATTTTTCCTTTTATCTCCTTTCATTTCTAGCTGTCTCATTAGCATAATGGCTGTATTGGCAGTCATTACAAGAATGAGATTATATAGTGATGAACACTTCCATAGTGAAGTATTTAAACTAGGGTGTGAGCTCATTAGGAACTCAATGGCTGTAGTGGGAGTCAAGAACACTCAGCACCAGCTAAAAAATACACAGCCTCTTGCAGAATCTGGCCTAACTGTTTAATTCTCAGTTCTATTTCATTTCCAATTGCATTTGTTGTTCTTTTTTATCATTTACTTGATTTTTTTTTTTAAACTTTTTCCAGAGGACCTTGTAGCTTACAACCTAAATCAGCAAACCTACATCAGTTTGTCAGGAGAAGGTGTTCAGCACATCATGAACTGACATAATTACAGTCTCCCATCTCTATAGTATTAGGGTGCTTCATAAATTTTAAAATATTTTCTTTCACAGGCTGTGCTCAGCACCTCAAATAATCTTCCCCTGAAGATTCTCAAGTTGAGTTACATGCATCCTATAACTTCTTGGCTTTACAGTAATTTCTGTCTGAAACCCTAAAGTACACATCATTTATAAAGCATTTTTTTTTTTTTTTTTACGCAGCTAAAACTCAAAAAGCCATACTTCTTGGCTTTACAGTAATTTCTGTCTGAAACCCTAAAGTACACATCATTTATAAAGCATTTTTTTTTTTTTTTTACGCAGCTAAAACTAAAAAAGCCATTTTTTAATATTCTTTTGATTTATTTGCCCTGACCATTGATTCTTATTTTCTAGTTATGACCTTGTTCAACATAACTATAGTGCTGAGGTTTTATTTGCATATGTTTGTATTGTTGTATTATATAGCAACCAAGAAGAAAAGAGTGTCATACACATGCTTACACTCAATTCCTAAATGATATATCACACTATGGGAAATGTACCGCCTCAGTGAACGATATTCCCATTTTCATGCTATTTCACACTATTGCACTGGAATTTGTAGAGTGGCAGGAAAGACATATATACCATCTAATGCAATTAGGAATAGGTCAGCAGGAATCCCTAAACTGCTGATTGCCAGAAGCCAGTAGGGCATTTCAAGGAAGGATATTTAATAGATTCCTTTTACTTATGCACTTGATTCAAGCATCTGCTACTTGCCACTATTAGAGCAAGGATATTGGACCAGATAGACCCTTGGGCTGACAAAATTTGGCTGTTTCTATGAAGAGAAAAGACTCTTTATTTTAGAACCAGTAATAGTAAAGCAAGAAAGTAGTTGGCATGAATGCCACAAACATCAAACTTTACTGGAGGCAACAACGTCATACTACAGTGAGAGTAAGGATGTGCTACTTGACCAAAAGTGTAATAAGAGGATTGGAAATGAGCATAAGATTTCTCACCAAAAAAAAGACTCTCAGCTTTGGAAGGCAGTCTTCACAGTGCACTCTCTTCACCGCTGACAGAATATATGGTTTTATAACGGACCAGCGTGGCAACCCAAGAACTTAAGTCCTTCACATATTCACAAAGAGCTGGTTTGGGAATTACACTATTGCCTTCCCTGAGATGTTCTGTTAATGCAGAAGGATAGTCTGGAGCTGGGGCTTCTGAATTCTCTCTTGCCCTCTCCAGATACCATTTTACATGACCTGCAACAGACAACACTTATTGAAAAGAGACAACCCTTAAATGCTTGGATTGTGTGAACTGGTGATCTGCTTTACAGCCTTTTCAATAAGAAAACCAACATTTCTTACTTTGGAGTGTTATATACACACTGTACATACCCTTCATTGACAAGTGCAGCTAAAAGAGGTGGCTAACAGGTGCAGCAGTTTGCGCAGCAGTCTCTGGGTTCTGCTTTGGGAGCTTCTGGATGTTCTGGGGACAAGGTCCAGGATCAACAGGGAATGCCTGGATTTCAAGTCTGAGAAACTTGAGAGTATCTGCTGCTGCCAGGTAAGGACGAGGTAAACTCTATCAGCTTCTAAGAGCTCAGTCAGCTGCCCTTGACCTAAAGGTACCTGAAGCTTTTGTGGAAGCTGTCCCCTGATTACAGATGGTCAAACACTGGTTTAGGTGCTGCTGGCGAGAGGCTTATAAAAGAGCTAGGCCTAAATTGTGGCTTACAGATGCAGCAGTTTGTAAGGAGTTGGCACAGCAGGGTACAAAGAGGGGGTCCTTATCTCAGTTCAGACCAGCATAAGCATTCTCATGTACGGTTGTAACGTGCCACAGTACACATTTTCCAGCAGATGCTGGAGCAGCTGTCCCAGCCAGAGCGGAGGCTTTGATCCAGATAGGGCTTTGATTGGTGGATGCAGCCCTCCAAGTCCTAGACTGCAGATAGTGCCTGGGGCCTCTTGCTGAGGCTGGGAGAGATGGTCTTCTTTCCTGCAGGAGGTGTGCCATTGTTGAGAAGCTGTGTTACCAATTGGAGGAGTCACAGGAGGAAGTCAGCAGGCTGCACAGCATCAGAGAGGATAAGAGAGACACACACAGAGGATCTTCTCAGAGACTCAACAGCCTGAAAAGCTCCAAACCCCAACTGCAGTGGAGACACAGGCAGACTCTGTCTCTAGCAGAAGAGTAAGGCCAGCTTCTAGATGAGGGTAAATCAGTGGGTATTGTCTGCCTAGACTTTGGTGAGGCTTTTGACACTGTCTCCCCTAGGATCCTCATAAAGAAGTCAATGAAGTATGGCCAGGATGAGCAGATGGTAAAGTGGATTGAAAACTGGCTCAATAGCCAGGCCCAGAGGGTGGTTTTCAGTGGCACAAAGTCTAGTTGGAGGCCAGTAAGTAGCAGTGTACCACAGGGGTCAGTACTGGATCCAATCGTGTTCAACATCTTCATTAATCATCTGGATGATGAGGCAGAGTGTACCTTCAGCAAGTTTGCAGATTAAACCAAACTGGAAGGACTGGTTGATACACCAGAGGGACCTCGACAGGCTGGAGAAATGGGCAAGATAGGAATCTTATGAAGTTCAACAAAGGGAAGTGCAAAGTCCTGCATCTGGGGAGAAATAACTCCAATAACCAGTACTGGGGGCTGACCAGCTGGAAAGCAGCTTTGTGAAAAGGACCTCAATTGTTGAACTGTTTTTATCTCAACCCATGAGTGTTTCTCACTTCTACTCCTCCAATTCTCTCCCCCATCCCACCAGGAGTGAGCCAGCAGCTGTGTGGTACTCACCCCCATCCCCCAGGAGTGAGCCAGCAGCTGTGTGGTACTCAGTTGCTGACTGAGGTTAAACCACAACAGTCTCCTAATGGACAACAAGTTGAACATGAGCCAGCAGCATGTCCTTGTGGCAAAGAAGGCCAACAGCCTCCTGGGCTGCATTAGGCAGAGCATTGCTATCACGTTGAGGAAAGGCAATCCTTTCTCTCTCTTCAGCACTGGTGAGGCTACACCTGCTGTTCTGGGTCCAGCTCTGGGCTCCTCAGTGCAAGGACAAGACAAGAGGCAACGGGCACAAACTGAAACACAGGAGGTTCTGTCTGAACACAAACGTTTTTTACTGTGGAGGTGACTGAGCACTGGCATAGGTTGCCCAGGGAAAGTTACAAAGTCTCCCTCCTTGGTGATAATGAAAACCTGTCTGGACATGGTTCTGGGCAACCAGCTTTAGGTGATCATGCTTGAGTGGGGTGGTTGGACAAGATGACCACCAGAGATCCCTTCCAACCTCTAGCCTTCTCTGATAAGCCTAAGGAACATAATGGTGAAGGCTAACTTTGGAATGCTAAAGAATCAGGTGTAATTTAGGTGGAAATAGTTGCTTATCCCAGACTTCAGCCTTCATCTCTTTAGCCAATACACATGATGAACACAAACAGATCTTTGACATATTCCATTTATGCAAAGTAGCCAGAAAACCAGCCTAAATACCAGGGCCTGCACCTGGGTCAGGGTAACCCCCGGTATCAATACAGGCTGGGGGATGAAGGGATTGAGAGCAGCCCTGCCAAGGAGGACTTGGGGGTACTGGTGGGTGAAAAGCTGGACATGAGCCAGCAATGTGCGCTCGCAGCCCAGAAGGCCAACCGTATCCTGGGCTGCATCAAAAGCAGCGTGGCCAGCAGGTTGAGGGAGGTGATTCTGCCCCTCTACCCTGCTCTGGGGAGGCCCTACCTGGAGTACTGTGTCCAGCTCTGGAGTCCTCAGCACAGGAAAGACATGGACCTGTTGAAGCAGGTCTAGAGGAGGACCACAAAAATGATCAGAGGGATCACCTTTTCTATGAGGACAGGCTGAGAGAGTTGGGGTTGTTCAGCCTGGAGAAGAGAAGGCTCCGGGCAGACCTTATTGCAGCCTTTCAGTACTTAAAGGGGGCTTATAAGAAAGATGGGGACAAACTCTTTAGCAGGACCTGTTGCGACAGGACAAGGGGGAATGGCTTTAAACTAAAATTCAAGGTGAGGCTGGACGGGGCTCTGAGCAACCTGATCTAGCTGAAGATGTCCATGCCCAGGGCAGGGGGCTTGGACTAGATGACCTTTAAAGGTCCCTTCCAACCCAAACTATTCTATGATTCTATGATACCTGGAAGAAATTAAGTGAAAGCAGCATTCCTTGGTGACACAGATCTGGTATTAAATGGAGAATTGCCAACTTAGTAAAAAGTCCACAAAGTAGGTTAAAAAAAAAAGAGAGAGACCTTTTTTATAGAAGTGGGGTAGAATAGCAGGATATTAAAATGGAGTCTTGGGTAAGATAACATTAGGTATCTACTCTGAGTACAGGGATCAAACAGGAAAAATGAGTATATTTATAGAAACCATACCATGGCTTGATCAGAACCAGAGAAAAAAATTAAGGGATAAACTGACTGAAATCAGTGTAGAAATAGAGTTTTACTTTAAAAAAAATGAAAAGGGTTACACACGAGTGCACCATCTGCTTTTTTTCTTCTGTTTCAGCATTTGTTGAACAACCTCTATGCTCTTAGGCTTTTTGAAGTTTACAAAGAATTGAAAGAAATATCTGTTGAAAGTATCTTGTTGAAAATAAAACAGAATAAAACAGACGATTTAATTGTAGGTATTTAATAAACAATTAGATTAAAAGGAGGTGTGGGCTGAAACAAACTTTTTTGTGAATTATCAGGTGAAACAAAAAACAATAATGGAAGTCTTTGCCACTATATTTTTGGAGGAAAAATATAGCAGTATTTGTTTGAAAAAATAGGTTTCAAAAAGTTGGAAGCGACAATTAAGGGCAATTCTTTTACAGTACACTTTGAATAAGAAGGCATTAGCTTATAATGTAGAAAAGCACAATGAATAATACTGATCACAAAGCAATAGGGTTTGTGATTTTAAGGTGAGGAACAAGTGAGAGCAGTGGAACAATAAAAATCTTCAAACAAATGCAAATTTCAGCATAGAGAATTGCTAGAATAGACCCCAGGCAGGGAAAAAAAGTTCAGATAAAAGCTTTAGTTTTGACAAATGTCACTATTAAGTCAAAAGAACAAACTGTTTCAATACAGAGAAAAGATGGGAAATTATATGCCATTACTGCTACAAAATCTTGAATCTAAAGAGATTTGTATGTAACCTGTCCCTGTCTCTAAGACCCAATCCCACAGAAAATGTGTACCCAGATAGAGATATAAAACAGAAAAACAGAAGACTGAAAGAAATAACACTTGGTAAGGGACACAAAGTTAAGAAAGCTTTTACAAACAAGACAGACAAACAAGAAGAGCAGGGATTCTCTTACTGGGCAGCAAGCAAACCATAGGTGCAAAAAAAATTCAATGCCCACTTTGCTAAGTAAAAAAAAATACCATAATTGAGTGTCATTGTTATCTTATGGCAGGCAATTATTTCGCATTGCTCCATGCAAGGTAAGCCTAAGCTGGAACACTGTGTCCAGTTTTAGATACCACATTAAGAAGGATGCCAACAAATTGGAACAAACTGAACGAACAGCAGAAATAAAAGGTTTTGAAAACATAACCCAGAAGGAAAGATTTAAAAGTAAATTGGATTTGCTTAAAGAAGAATGAAAGGGTTTGTAATAGGTGTCTCCAGGTACATATTAAATTATTGTAAAAAGAGATGGATGATTAATATTTCTCAGTTATGTAATTATGCTGCCTAATTCACAGCAAGGGAGATTTAGTTTAGAGAATTGTGCCCAATATCTATTTATAAGGATACTAAGCCAAAGGAACAGCTATTGAGGCTATGAAACCTGACCAATTATTAGGTCTGTTCATGAAATGATTGAACAGTTTTAAAAATAAATTGGATCAACATCCCTCAGCAGTATTGTAACCATACCTGGTTCTTCAACATGGCTGAAACATTTGCTTATTCTTCCTGCTCTCCTGCATATTACCACACCATTATGTTTGTTACTTAAAAGTCAATCCCGTTTCCTTTTTTTTTTATGTTTTATGGTATTATTATAGGATTTAAGACCCTCTTTTCCTTCCTCATCCAACTGCGATTTATCTTGGATGGACTGTGTCAAGACCAATTTCACTGTGTTAATTCTGTAATTTTTTACTAAAATGTTTTGCAATCAAGTATTTTGCAGCTGAATCAGTAACATGATTCAGGAGGTGAGTTTCTGGCATCAACTAGTAAGACTTGCTTTTTACTGAAAAAATAATGTGCCTGTTTTTCACTCCTGCATTTCGTATGACACCATGCACTCCTGCGTCTGTTTGTGTGACAATCCTTACAAAGACAAATATAGTTACATTTACTTTAAAAAATAAACAAAGAAAATAAAAAACCTTCCAGGTCATGTGTTTTAACTTTACCTTTCAATGAGTCCTCAGAATTAACCTCTATTATTCAAGCTTCTGAGTTTTGAAATGTAAAACAAGTTTACTTCAGTTTCAAATTATATTATAGAATATTGTATTACTGTAAAAAGAGATGGATAATTAATATTTCTCAATTATGTAATCTGCCTGATTTTCAGCAAGGGAGATTTAGTTCAGAAAATTGTACCCAATATCTATTCATAAGGATAGTAAGCCAGAGGAACAGTTAATATGGCTATGAAACCTGATCAATGATCAGGTCTGTTAAAATATATTAGACTATTTAATATCATCATTGTCATAATTTAACCATAATTACATTTGATATAATTTGTATGATCATAAAAATCAAAGGTTAACTCATAAATTAAAATAAATTCTGTACAGTAGCAATTGTATGTAAAATCCCCATGACTTTTTTGAATTAAACCATTAATTTCACTAAGTAATTTGTAAAATTAAGACATGTATCTCACAAACCGAATGTTTCATTTTCCAGTAGCAAAAAGACATTTTGCATTTAGGGGCACCTTAGCATTTAGGGCAACAAATGAAGCTGTCATTTGCCTTTCTGGCAACAGTAACTCCTTGAAAAGCTCTTTCTAGACTGCTGCTGAAAGCGCTAATCCAGGATCTCTGCTTTCACTTTAGTGGTCCCTGATGAAAAGACCATATACTGTTTGTCAGTCACTTTTTGTTCTCCTGTGTCCTTCATTCTTCTTTATTGTAACACATTATCTACATCATTATGGGCAAGTAAACTCTCTTGCTGCTGCTCTGCTCAGCTTATTCTTTTCTACAGCAGCAGTTTCTTTTGCTCTCTTCCCATCAGCTATTACATCCGACCATGCTGCTGAGAGTTTTGTCAATCTACTTGTCCCAGCTGTCCCTTCTTCGGGCAAGTATGAAACGCCATCCTTGTACCTTCCAAAGAATGCTTTTATTTGTCCTAACCGGTGGGATTTTCTTTCGGCATGCTTTAATGTAGTGCAATATGGAATGGAAATAATTTAAGATCCATAAATAAAGCTAACAAACATAGTAGTATAAACCCTTTGGAGCTGAAGCTAGAGGAATTCCAGAGACCAGTGAAACCAGCTTCCACCAGCTTCCACTTCCAAACCATATACAATCACGAAACCATCATAAACAACATCAACCAAAGTTTTCTTTCTATTGGGCCCAAAGAATTTACTGACGAAAAAATAACTCTTGTTATACTGAAAGGAAAATTTGCCAGCCATGCCACAGTGTTTTTGCCAGGTCAGTGACTAAACTTGAAAGATGTACTGCTGTCACTTCACTTGAAGATAGAGGGGGGTTAGTGTGAACATCATAGGTGTTAATTTTTTTTACTCCTTAAGCAAACTTAATATGAGGCTCATGCTGGGAATAGAATGACAGTGCTTATTGAAAATATGCAAAACACAAGGCCTAATCACCTGCAAACCAGTTGGAGCTTGGAGTCTCCTTAAAGACAAGATCTGGTAATCATCAGGAGCAGATTTACAAAGTATTTAAAGAAATACTACTCTATCCTACAAAATTTACTCTATTCTGGGTCTACCAGGGTCAGCTGGGTAATTTTTATAAAGGTGTGTTCAACTGAAAACAGCATAGTGCCTCCAGCTCTGCTGGCCAGCTAGGCTCAATATCCTCCCACCGCAGCAGCGATGGACTGTGGCTGCTCCTGAAGCGGCCCAGAACACAGAGAAGACTGTGACGGCTTTGAGAAGCCCCAGAAACATCACAGGAGGATTTATTAAACTGAATTGCATATGTCTATAATGTAAATGTCTACACCTGACTGTTAATTCTGTAAGGAGCTGCGGAGGAAGAAGCCATTTTTTGTAACAGTTCACCTAATCATTTCACATTTTTATCGCAGGGTGAGATGAATTGTACTTATCTCTCTGCGCTGCCTATAAAGGGAGGTGAGCACGTCTGATTAAGATGTAACTATCTACTCTGTAGAAGTTGAAAGTAATGCAAGATGAAGCCTGCTCTACTTGTTTTGAGAAAAGCTTGACGATAGAGTTCAGACTTTAGTCCTCCATATTTGAGAAGACCTGCCATCGACTGTGAACCACTTCCTATTCTTTTTTCAAAACAAAGTTTAAAACTATATACACCATTAGCAGTGGCAGAGTAATTTGGTTTATAATCCAGTCTTTCCAGACAGATGGAATTTTACATTAGCAAGATAATGTGCTACCTCTTAGAAGAATTTTACAAATATAAGTTAATTTTCACTGTGACACTTCTGGATTTATTAGAAGACATTCCACTTCCATGATTTTTTTACTTCTTTTTCTCTCTCCCCTAGAGAGAGAGAAAAAACAAGGACAGCTAATTTCTGGTTTCAGCCAAAGGAATTATTGTATCTTTTCAGAACAAAAGTAGTTTTTTCAAGATGACTTTCATTTCAGAACTGATCTTAAAAAAATTTAAAAGCATATCACATAATTCAAAAATGAGATCAAACACTTTAGGTTAACTGAAACGCTTGAGGACACTTCTCCCAGTTTCCCTCCCCGCCATAAAGCATGGAACTAGTTTTATCAAAGAACTTTGAAAAGCATGCTTTGGCTAGTTTGCTTTTCCCTAACACAGATCTCCCTTCCTGCTTTCCGTCCCTCCATCTCACACACACACACAAACAGACACACCCCCCCCCCAATAACAGACCTATCATCAGAGGCAGTCTCCTAAGAGCAAACTGATTCCCCTTCTTCCATGGCCACTGTGAGAGCTCTTTGATCTGATTTTGCCTCTTAATTAATTTGGAGTAAGGACTGCCACACCATCCACTCCAGCCCAGAGATTTACTGACAGCTAACCAGAGAGCTGTTTATTACCTGTGCATGAAAACAAATAAAGCAAATAAATAAGGAATAAACCTGATAGTCTGCACCCACTTAGCAATATCCAACTGTAAATGAAAGAGCAAAACAAAACAAGCTGGCATCTGGCACTTTGGATGTTGCAGAATTTGCTGCCAGCCACAGGGGCTTCACAAAATCAAACTTTAAAAAAAGAAAAATCCGTGGGTTAGTGTCTGTATTTTGTAATGTTTACAAGCACTTGGTTAATGACACAGGATGCTGGCAGTATCACGCATATAGCATTGGTAATATTACCTACTTCCTATTTTATATTGTTTCCAGTGGAGATGCATGAATGTATTTGCTCTCATGCTGTTAGGTTAAAATACCATGCTGGTTTTCACGGTAACTCACTAAAAGCACTACCAGCATAGAGTGAGTCAAATTTTGCTCAGTGTGTGGCACTGAGCAAAGAATGGCTGAAAAGCAAGATGAAGCTGCTAGACTTATGTTTAATGTACTTGGTGGAAAAGCAGTATAAAACTACTTCCCCCTGCAGGGAAGTATAAAACTACCTCCCCAAAACCTCATCTAATTTCTGATAGAGGCAGACTTGCCCTTTCTTAGAGGAACTGGAGGATTTTCTTTTTTTGTGCCCTTACTCTGTTTTCCTACTGGTGAAAAAAATTATTATTTAATTATCCAACATGTTACAGTTTCTGTAGTGTTTCCAGGAAGACATACAAAATATTTTTTTTTTTTTTTTCCTAGAAAAGCTTGATGTGGGGAAAGGAAAACTTGCATTTAAAGGATGAAGCAGGAGATGCGTTTGAGAAGTTTCCTGCAGGGAGCATTTAGTATGGAGCACTGATATGGGCGAGGGCACGCTGGTGGTGCCATGCCACAGAGCAAAGCTGTGGGCTAAAATCATCACAGTCGCAAGCATCATCTCAAGTAATTCATCAAATTACCTGTAAATGTAACTTTTCTGTTACGTCTGATTTCAATCAGCCTTCCAGTATTTCTTTTCATTTGTGTCATGTGCTTTCTTTAATTTTTATCTTGAAACATCTATTTTTATTTTGTTCCTTTTCAGTTCCCTCCCTCACTGAAGCTTCATTAGATAGCTTTCAGTTTTGGGGCTTTTTTAAAATGGGGCAGTTTTTCCTCTGAGAAAGGCATCTGTGAAAGATTCTGTGAAAAGAACATCTGTGCATATTTATATCTGGATTTTTTTTTTTTTTAATCAAAATGTATACACAGTTTTTGCTGAACTTGAACAAAGGTGGCAGAAGAGGCCGGAGGGAAAAAAAAGAAAAAAAAATCATTACAGTCTTAAGAAAGCCCCAGAAATCAGAAAAACAAATGACCCAGTTCCTGAAAGAAATCCTGTGAAAGCACAGGCAAAGGTTTCTCTCTGGTTACCCCTTCAAATTCCATTCCAGCTCTCTGTCTGATTGTAAACTTTGCCTTCCTTTTATTTTCATGGTTTTTAACTGTCCAACTTCACCCCAAAAATTTTGAGTGGGTCAAAAGCCAAGAGAAAACACTATACCTGCCTTCCAGACTTCTTATAAAGACATATTGTAAATCACAATTTCTAATGCTTCCTTTCTGCATTATGTCAGATGGCTGGAATGCCACATTTTCCCCGTGTTTTTAATAAATGGACATGTCACTGGGAATGCACCAGCCTGGTTAAGCAGTTGACTGGTGTCACAAATGTTAGTGCTCCACTCGTTTATTTTCACGACTTCCACATGCTCTACCTTGAGTCCTGCTGCTACCCTATTTAACTTGACATGTTTCTGTTTATGCTAAGCAGGTTGGATCTTATTGCATCCATTTAGGAACAGATGTTAGTTAGTATACCCTGCGCTCCTCCATGCCGTCTTTTTTCACAGCTCTCTGAGTGCAGGTAGTGCACTCTCACTTCTGTATCACCCTTCCCACAACGGCTCCTGGAAAGAGAGAGGAAGAAAGATGAGCTTTTAATGTTGTTATGAAACCATATGCACCCTGCTGCCACCCTATCAGAGAGTGTGTTTTCTTCCAGAGTGTTTAATACACCTCTTTTGACACTACAGAAAATGAATTGTGAAGGATACTGCAGTTAGAAAAGTGTTGATTTTTGCCTGGGGAAAAGAAAATCAGAAAAGGTTATAAAATTCACTGCTCAATATTAACTTAATCACAATACATATTTTAGCAATGTACAGTGTGTTACTTTTAATGCACAGCTATGGTTCCGTGCCTGTCTCTTTCTCTAGTCATAGAATCATAGAATCATTAAGGTTGGAAAAGACCTCTAAGATAGTCTAGCCTGCAGCTCTCGCTGGCTGTGAGAGTTAAGATTTATCGTGATAATATTTGCTATCTGACAATGAATTTCAAAGCTAACAGCTTTGTGGTGTTTTCCCTATCTTGTTGCGTACGTTTTTTTCACTTGCAACACCCATTAAAGTTTAATAGAAGAATTCTGCACATCATGAACATGAAAATGAGAATATAATTACCCCTCTGTTTTCAGATCACTAAAATCAATCTTCTTGTTTTGTTACAAAGACTACGGCTGGCTGGGGTTGAGAGTATTTTCACAGAAATCCTCGGAAAACCCAGTAAGTGTAATGACTACCTGTGCTACAAATCAGAATATTTCTTCTTATGTCTGAATTTGGAAAACCATTTATCCTCTTCTCATGATACATTATCCAAAACCGAAATACACAAAGTATCTAAATATGATGTTATTCATCTGAAGTGATTTCAAAAGAAATACAAAAATAGTACCAGGAAAATTACTAAGCAGCTTTAGACCACCTGCTGGACTGCCATGCTTTTTATGAGGGACAAGGGTTTGTCTTTTCTTTAAATAACTTTTTTAATTACGCATATAACTAATACGGAATTCTGTCTTCGGGAAATAATGTAACAGACATCTTTAACTTGGAAATATGACTGCGCTGGCTGTATGAGAGTATTTTCACAGAAATCCTCGGAAAACCCAGTAAGTGTAATGACTACCTGTGCTACAAATCAGAATATTTCTTCTTATGTCTGAATTTGGAAAACCATTTATCCTCTTCTCATGATACATTATCCAAAACCGAAATACACAAAGTATCTAAATATGATGTTATTCATCTGAAGTGATTTCAAAAGAAATACAAAAATAGTACCAGGAAAATTACTAAGCAGCTTTAGACCACCTGCTGGACTGCCATGCTTTTTATGAGGGACAAGGGTTTGTCTTTTCTTTAAATAACTTTTTTAATAACGCATATAACTAATACGGAATTCTGTCTTCGGGAAATAATGTAACAGACATCTTTAACTTGGAAATATGACTGCATAACCATTCCTACAGTACAACAGCAGTCGCTGAGTCTCAGACAACTCCAGAGCAAAGCTGACAGCTGACAATATGGTCAACAAAGCTTCATCACCCAAAGAAGCACCTACAATTGATTTTGCTAATGTCTTCTCTCCTTGAGTGGCATTTGTCCCAGGGCAAAGCCTACCCAAAAGCATTGCTCACGTAGGTGGAGACCTTGATCACAGCTCCTCAGCCCTAACTGATTAGGTGGTCCTGGTGTCCACTCAGAGAACAGAGATGCACAGGCAAATGTCATGGGGATGCCCAGCCGAGGGCACTGCTAAACCAGACACGGGCTAATCTGTCCTGCTCTGGTGGTTTAGGTACATGCAGGAAAGCAATAAGGAATCAGAGGCGAGCTATTAGCAGCTTGATATCTCTGTAACTTGTTTGGGGCAGGAGGCTGGAAGGTGATGGCAACACAGGTAATGAATTGTAATTGGCTCTGGATATGGGGAAAACCACAGAGATCAGCCTGGGGCTACGTAAGTAGCACGGCCTTCCTCAGCTTATTCCGACAATCTGTTTTTAAACAGCGGTAAAGAGTGAAAACAGCTACCCCTCAGGGGACACTTGGAAGCTGGGTGTCTGGCACCCTGTATCAGTCTGGGCTTGAGGTGCAGCTACACTGGGGGCTGGGGGCTGCCGGCCAGTACTCAGGCCTGAGTGTCTTCCCCCAGGTCCACCGTGCAGGTCTGAGCTGCAGCAAAGGCAGGGGGAAAGCCGGGGCCTGTGCTGGCACGAGTGTGTAGTGTGCTTGTGTCGAGGAACAGACGTCTTAGAATAAGGATCCAAGCACAGAAACCATTATCCCACCTTCTTCGTAAATAAATTATACCTCGTGCCACTGCGCGGTATGGTTCTGTTCTTGTGGTTATGGCACCCTAAGCTCCCCCATGACAAGCACTGCAATAAATATTTAGTTCATTCACAGGCAGCAGCTCTTTATCTTGGTTGTTGATTTCAAGCTGCCTCACATCAAATTTCCTGAAACCTAGGATTTCTCATGCATCGAGTAATATTTATTTCTGTTGTATTTCAAAACAAAATCCATCATGAAAATCTCACCATTATGGTACAATTTTATTTCTAAATGAGATAAATATCTGATTCCTTCCCTCCCGCCGCCTTCAAAACCATCTGCAAATTCTTTACTTTTGGCTAGCTGAAAGCACAGAGAAAAGTGCATAAAATGTTTCATTTGTTTCTCCACAAGTGTTCAACTTCAAAGAGAATTCTTAATCACCATTTGCTCTTCATGCAAAATATGGTTTCAGAGAAAATTTTGAACTTGAAAAAAGCTTTTTAAAGAAGTTGTTAAAAATGTATTTCATAAATAGTAGATGTTCATATGGTCTTTGCAAACATATTTTAAAAAAAAATTAAAATATCTCATGAAAGAAATCTGTAAAAACATGATTAATTTGAGAATCTTCAGTACAGATACTCTGCAATGATAAGACACTAGCTGTAAATAGCAATTATATCTATCACTATATTGACTAGATATCCTTATCTGGATCAGTCTCCTGAGTACATACAGTGGAAAAAAAGATAATGGATCAGGTTCTCATCTGGTCTTTCCAAGCATACCTCTACTGACTTTAAATGACCCTTTTAAAATGAACCAGTGAAAGATCTTGTCTACTGAATGAAGACTTATGATAAAGAGTTTACATTTAACCTATTGGGAATATCCTATTCAGACTTGTTTGAAGCATTCCGTTTTGATAATATTCATTATCAATATCCCCCTTTTATAGCAAATTACTGTAATCAATTGACTTTTACTTTGTCATTGGATATGTTTATCAACTAGTTTCAAAGATTCAATCCAGTTGGTCCAAATTTTTAATCCAGTTGATCATCTGGTGGTTTTTATTTATGGTATGCTGGTCTTTAATTAAGCCATTAGGTCTTTTGTTGGATCTTTTAATATAGAAGGATTTTGAAGTATAGGAGAAGTACATTTAACTTGAATTCAGCTCCTCGCTGAGCTGACTATAATGTGCTGATGTTGAAACTGAAAGTGAGGTAGGCTGTATCATGTAGGTACAACCACTTTCTACATCTCACCTGCCCTGCCTGCCTCCCCATCGCTGCCTCCAGCTCCTGCCTCCCAGCTCCCCTGCCCGCGCAGGGCAGCACCCCGGCTGCTCCCTGGCAGTAACTCCTGGCAGTCGGAAAGAAGTGGAAATCTGTTAAAGTGTGTACTACCTGTATGACTTAATATTGATTTTACCAGGATGAACACTGACTCAAGGTACTGTCAGAAAGTAGACTGATGATTGATACCCTTAACTGCTGGAAGATCATTTAAAAACGCTTTCCAGCAAGGACCGTTTTCAGAACTCACTTTTAGACTCAGGGGTGCAATTATTCTAAGGACCAGCATACAGAGATAACAACAATTTGTGATCTCTGCTGTAATCTTAAGAAGACTATACCTGTTCTTTGAGAAAACTTATAAAAGTTTTCAAAATATTAACTAAAGAAATGTTGTTTCAGTTTGACTAAAATTTTGTTTGGCATACTGACTTTTTCAACCAGACATTTTTTCTTTGATTTATTTTTTTTTTTACTAAAATTATACAATCTCTTCTAGTATAAACAATAACCTGTAATAGGGAAGTTTGGAAACAAGATGTACAGCATTCTCTTTAACTTCTGTTTAAAATTCAAAGTCTCGAATTAGAAGAGCTTTTTAATTCACACTAAATTTTGTAAACAATGCTATAACTATAAAGGCTTTCTAATACCAAATGAATTAATAATGTGTTTCATTTTTTCAGTATTTTAATAACTTCTCATCGTAAATAAAAAATTACATGATGTATATGAAATACATGGTGGGTTTGTATAGTATATATGTTGCCGTAAGTGCAAAAATTGGTCTTTGTTTAATGGATGACCACTGTGCATAGTCATTGCATAAGTCAAAAGGATGAATGATGTCAGTCTTATTTCTTGTTTTGTAACTAAAAAATAGAGTGAAAAGAGAGGCCTGCAAGTAAATCTAGCTAGCTTAAAATTGAGGTTAAATATATTTGCTTTTGTAATCACAAGTCTAATAACTTGAACTTTGGGGCTGAGGAGTGGGTTTTTGGGGGTGGTTTTTTAATGAGGAAGATTAGCCATCATGAAAATGGTGGCAGTACAATGCCACCAGTATTAGTAGTGTTAACTTTTTACTTATATTATGAAGCATGTGGTATTTAACTTGTAAATACTAGTTCAGAAGAAAAAGAGATGCTTAAGTGCTCTGGGCCCTATGCCAGTATTTCCCCCACTGCACGCTGAATCATTCCAGAAAATTACACTATTGTGAAGATAACCTGCAAGCTTGAACATTGCTTTGTATGGAGCACCTGCTGACAGAACTGTGCCCCGAAGGCTGGGGTACCTCATTAGAATAATCACCAGAAATGTACATGTAGGAGTCTTCCTATAAGAGCAAATATTAAAAGCATACAAAGCCAGTTTGCAGACTGTAGCTGAATAAATATTAGGGAAAGGAAGAAGAAATAATAAAACATATTACACATACAAAATCTATATTAGAAGAACATTATTAAGGCAAAAATGTCAGAAACAAAAAAGTTAGAAAATACCAGCATGACTACCACTTGTGCAATGCCACTAATTCATTCTCTTGCACATATTCCCTAGGATTAGAGATTAATGACTTTTTTAATTAATTATTTCTGAAAAATAATTCTGAGTGACTAAAAATATTCATGCGCTGATATCAAACTCGATGACGGGTTTTGAAAGAAACAAGTGGAAAAAATCAATTATTGAACTAGTTCATTTGGACTTTTCCTAGCTGAAACAGAATTAGGGAATAGAGACAATATGCTGCAGCTTTTTATGTCCCCCTTTGTACCTGGTGTTCAAGATACACATTTATAAGATACGAGAAAAATTTACGTAAGGCAATGAAAAGACAGAGTTTTGTTCCAAAATTGTTTATTGTTAAAAAAGATGAGACCATTAGCTGGTAACTTTAGCGGATCTAATCTTCTAAAGAACTAATCTTGCTTAGCCTCCAACAAAAGCAAGATGACAGTATGACATTTAGAAAGGGAGAGGTGGCAACGTGGGTGTGATCAGTCACCCTATCAAAGAGCCACATTAAGACAATACAGGTTATGTGCTTTGTAGAGATTTACCCGCGGATGCTACCACAAGACAGTAGTCTAAAAGTCTAAAGAGATCAGGGTTCCTCACTGTGAAGGAGTCTTCAGTTTCAAACTTTGACGGCCAGGGCAAAAGGCATGCTGGTAACCGCAGCTGCAATAAACATGAAGTTTCTGTACCTAAATTAACTCATAGGCACGTTAGTCACCATTCAAGCACACCAAATTGTAGTTCAGATTTTGTGCTTACTGTATTCTAATGGCTGGCTGGAGGGCTTCAGGGGCTGGAAAACCACTGCATACAAGGCAGGGTAATTAATGTATGAGGTAAGAAGTAGTATGCTCAGGCAGTCAAACCAGCCACACTTATCTCAGAATAGAAAGTATAAACGACTGTGAGAAATTTTCAAGAGATAATTAGTCTGAGGGTATATATATTAATTTCCTTTATATATATATATTTATATATATAAAAAAATAAATAAATGGCTTGGATTATAAAATTTCAGTATCTAACCACAACCTAAAGTGCATTGAACCTTCTAAGAATGGATGACCTACTAAAGTTTCATATGCCAAGTTTAATTTTAGCTAATCATGCAGAAAAATTGTCCAGGCCTCTTTGCTTCCAAAATTGAACTTGTAGATTTGCACAATGCATACTAATCATTACATTACCTTTAACAGAGACACCTCCTGTCATTCATCAATGGCCCACTTGTAATGCAAATTCTTAACTAACAATACCCCAGATTCTTCTGCTAGGTCTATCTGTGACTTATTTGAACCACATGTCCTTTCTAAGAGAAATGCTACAGAACACTAATCTAAATCAGTTAACTAGCCACTTTCTACAACATGCTAAGATTTTATTTCCAAGTCAACCATAGATTTATTAAGGGAAAGTAATACAGGAAAAAAAACACAGTATGATGACTCTTAAATTCTGAAATCGGGCCAGTATCTTGGAATCTGAACAGTAGCCTTGCCTCCTGAAAATGTCTTTCTTTACCAATTATGTCCTAGCCTGAGCAGAGATACAAAAGACAAAAATGTATTTCTTTATAGCAGACATGTTGAATGATATTGTATTACTTTCTGGTGTTCTTTCTTTTCTTTTCCTTGCCCACCTTTTGTTTTATCTATTTGTCAGCTGTGCTTGTACACTTACATTGTAAGATCATCAGAACAGAAGTGGCTTCACTGAATGATAGGGCTCTATCTAACACAGGGAGATATAGCCTTCAAATGTCACCATGATGCAAAATGTAATTCATTATTAAGGTTGGTGGCAAAAGAAAAAAAATATTGAATACACTATGTAAGATATTCTTCATTAAATGTTTCAGATTTTCTGAAATTAGATCAAACATTTCAGGACAGCTTTAACCAACATAGCTTGTGCTCACCATTCTCCATCTAGGGTTTCTTGACCACACTGCCTCTCTCACTGAGCAAGAAATTTTGTCATTTTATTGTTGAGATGCTGTGGCAGAAGGAAAACTTTCCTGTTCTTCTCAATCTTCTTTAATCTCATGAAAGATTAGATTGAAATTGGGTGACATGGTGTGTATCTGAACTGCTTGGCATGTGATTCTCTGATCCTAAGTATCTGTCACTTGATTTCTGTATGCTGTGTGACTTACTAGCAGCTGTGGCCTGATTTGACCACATGTGAAAAATTTCTAAAATAACATTTAAGTATTCATTACATTTCCTATTTAGTGGCATGGTTAGCTAGTAACAATTCCTCTCCTAAGATTTAATTTACATTCCTCAAAGAGCTAAGACTCTATTTGTTGTTCCTTACTAGAAGTAATTGATCCAGGTTTGGCAATTTGCACTTTCCAGTAGCTGAATACCAAATGTCAGTGTTGATTACAAGATATCTTACATTTTCTAATTGTGGAAGCCTGCTTGTAAATGTAGATAGGTACATTTCATGACAAATTTTAGCTTATGATTCTTCCACACACATTGTGACTGAAATGCTTGAACCTATGCAGTAGTCTTGCAATCTGCTGTACACAGCACGCTCAGCTCCCTAACAAAGCCAAAAGGAGTGCATGTGCCTTTCCGTGCACGCTGCACTAACCTTCAAACCTGTAGCATGTTACCACAGGCAGATTTAATGCTGCCTGAGCAACTGCTCCATTAGCCTCGCATGAAAGATGTCTGCCCACTCTACCGGGTGGAGATAAAAAGTCAAGGTATATAGATGTTAGAAAATACAATTTTATGTGCCTTGTGCTTAGGCAGGGATGCCAGCCTGCTGCCCTGAGGCAAGCGCTTATATTCTGCCCTGTGGCAAAATTTCAGGGTGTTCCCAGCATTTTCTGTCAGCCAGGTTTAGGTGGTGCCCTGCTCAGTAGTTGGATTTCTGATCTCCTCTTTGAATGTCGCTTCCTCCCATGCCTCTAACTTTAGATTTTGGATGTCACTGTAGGAGCAAGGCAACTCTGAGAAAAGCACTGCTTTCAAATAGGGAGCTGCAGTTCTCCTTACTGGATTAAACTTCCTGTTTGTGACAAAATATTGTAAACCCAAGCCTCTACAACCCTCTGTCAAGGCTTTAATCATCCTGGAACTATTACCACCTTGTATTGCTGAACACACCCTCCTTTTACAAAGCCTTTATCAACTAAACGTTTCAACTGAGTCTCTGAGACTGTCAGATATTTGAATTGTATGAATGCTAAAAATCCAGATTTCCAAGAAGTCATGAATTTCTAAGCATCAAGTTTCTACTTGTTGTGGCTTAACCCCAGCCGGCAACTAAGCACCACACAGCCACTCGCTCACTCCCCCCTGGTGGGATGGGGGAGAGAATCAGAAGGGTAAAAGTGAGAAAATTCATGGGTTGAGATAAAGGCAGGTTTATAGGTAAAGCAAAAGCCACACACGCAAGCAAAGCAAAAGAAGGAATCCATTCTCTACTTCCCATGGGCAGGCAGGTGTTCAGCCATCTCCAGGAAAGCAGGGCTCCATCACGCGTAATGGTGACTTGGGAAGACAAAACGCCATCACTCCAAACGTCCCCCCCTTCCTTCTTCTTCCCCCAGCTTTATATGCTGAGCATGACATCATATGGTATGGAATGTCCCTTTGGTCAGTCGGGGTCAGCTGTCCCAGCTGTGTCCCCTCCCAGCTTCTCGTGCACCCCCAGCCTGCTCGCTGGTGGGGTGGGGTGAGGAGCAGAAAAGGCCTTGACTCTGTGCAAGCACTGCTCAGCCATAGCTAAAACATCCCTGTGTTATCAACACTGTTTTCAGCACAAATCCAAAACACAGCCCCATACTAGCTACTGTGAAGAAAATTAACTCTATCCCAGCCAAAACCAGCACACTACTTTATATATTTCTTATCTTATTAACTGCTGAAACCATGCCAGAAGTAGGAGATAAAACAGATTATTAAAGAGATGTAATTTTAGATTACACTATCTGATTTGGAGTGTTCTAAAATACAGTACAATACTTCTAATGCTACTGTTTTTTATCAGCAGATGGACTTCAATTTTAATGTAACTGAAAAACAGTTCTGTTTAACAATTGATAGGGTTTAGTCCAGGATTTACTTTTCTGTGTTATTTTAAATTGCCAGATTCTTTTTTTTCTTGAGAGAGTATCTATAAAGGTAAAACAGTAATTGTAAAAGTAAAATAGCAATTTTACTGAAATATATCCCATTAAATAATTCATTTGCATTTGAATACAGAACTACATTTAACAACAGAAACAATTTACAAGTGGCCATTCAGACATTTTAAAAATACATTACTGTAGTTTCCCCAGATGACGCTGTACATATCAAAAGGAATGATCAGAAGGCATTCAGAAATTACATTAGCAATACTTTCAATAGCTGGAACATAAAAGCGTACATGTAGCCTATATATCTTCGATGAAAGAGCTATGCGTTATTTTGTATTCAGGGCTGTTAGTTCAATAACCAACTAAACTAAAGAAAATTACATTAAAATGAGTTAATGATACTTAAAACTTTTCTTGTTTCCTGTTGCCTCTCAGTTCAATAACTTCTGTCTCAACAAATGTTTTCTGCATATTGTTTCAAAATGAGTCTAATATTAGGGGTGTCTAGGCAGCATCCATTTTGCTGGCTGAATTCTTTCTTCCTATCTATTCCAGAAACCTAACTTTTAATTCATGGTCCAACATAATCTGAATTTATTTCTCTGCTGATCCAAACTTCAGCACAACAGGAGCAGAAGTAGATCAAAGCAATTGCTGAGAACTCTACATCTATAATAAATGTAATTTGGGGTTTTAATTCAAGCTAGTCAGTTGCCTGGACCTGGCACCCCACCACATGCGATTTGAATCTGCTGGAAGAAGCAGTCTTTGCCTTGGACTATTATTTTCCCATTAGAGGCTAGAGTGCATTTGGTGAGCACCTGAAGCAGTTTCTAATGTCATTATCCCTGAAAGGAGTCTCATTTGTGTGTACCAAAACCTTTCTGTGAACCAAACCACTGTTAGGGGCAATCAAGGGATTTGTCTCAGTATTGCGCTGCTGCCCTAAACCAAAATATTAATGTAGACAGAGCCTTAATGTTCCAATTTTTATTACTTTTATTTGGCAGTTCTGCTGTGCTTACCTCTCCCTGGGTTTGCTGGGTACTGCTCTGTGATCCAGGCATTCCTCCTTTATCTGTGTCTCTGAGGCAATGAATCTTTTATTGTTTTTTGCAGAATGAAAGAAGTTCAAAAAGAGGTCAGCCCAGAAGAGCTGGTGGTTAAAGAAACTTCAGTTAAGTGTGAAATACATCTCCTTAAGCAAAAGAAGGCATTGAACCCAGGCCTCCCACCTCCACAAACTGGTAAACTCATCCCACTCAGATATCATTTTCACCGGCAGCTTTTTTGAAACAAAGGCATGCCCTAGCCCTCCTTATATTTCAGAGGAACTCTAGCGACCAGGCTAACGGCCGCGGGATAATGTAAATCTCTCCATTCAATCCCAGCTGGGTACTGAAGTCGACAGAGGAGCAAAATGCAAGTAGCCTCTTTCGCAGTCCTCACCAGCCAGCTTGGGCAGCTCTGTGCTCAGTGCTCTGGACTGGTGCATCCCAGCTGGCCGTGCCTGCCTCTCCCTACACGCTGCAGGGTTAGCCACCTAACGCGTTGCCAAGCTATTTTTTGTCAAAGACAAATAAATGTATCCAGGACTTTCTAAGTCATAAAACATGACAGTTTATAGCCAGGGGAGCTCACATTTTAAGAAAAACATATTTCATGCAGACAGGAAGCACTCGAAGTCTACAGGAGGTGAAGACCAGAAGTTTATTTAATATTATTGACTTCCTTATTTTCAGGAGTGCAAACACAGCAAGTCACTGGAGTAACATAGCATCTCTGCAGGTCACATCAATTGATCAAAAAGACTGAATAAAAGCACAGTAAGGTTGGTCCAAAAGAAAGAAAGAAAGAAAGAAAGAAAGAAAGAAAGAAAGAAAGAAAGAAAGAAAGAAAGAAAGAAAGAAAGAAAGAAAGAAAGAAAGAAAGAAAGAAAGAAAGAAAGAAAGAAAGAAAGAAAGAAAGAAAGAAAGAAAGAAAGAAAGAAAGAAAGAAAGAAAGAAAGAAAGAAAGAAAGAAAGAAAGAAAGAAAGAAAGAAAGAAAGAAAGAAAGAAAGAAAGAAAGAAAGAAAGAAAGAAAGAAAGAAAGAAAGAAAGAAAGAAAGAAAGAAAGAAAGAAAAGGTATAAGAAAAAGAATAGCTGAAAAAAGTATAGCATGCTTTAGTCCATTTGAAGTCACAATTTCTGAGACGCAGTATAACTCCCAGTACAGTAGTTATTTGGGTATACCCTTTACAAATATATTAGAGAGGCAGACAGGAAAATAAAAAGTCAGTATATATTCTGTGACGATATACAGAATCCCAATACAGTTAGCGTTGCCATACTTTGGGATACACAAAGACAAAAGAAAATATACACGTATAGAGGCTTACAAAGACATTGGGAGACAGCAGAAAAGACAGTGTTTGCTCTTGTCTGGTTCTAGAACTCCACAGTACTCATGCTTTAACAATAGTTGTCACAGATTAGCTTTAGTTGTCATCTGCTGCATAAATCAAAGGAAAACTAGGTCAAGCTGTACTAACAAGCATATAATTGCCATTGTTATTTATAGGATAAACCTACCTCCGTTTGTGACTTAACTTCACAAAAGCTGCCAGACTGGATCAGATCATTAGTCTGTTTTACTCAGTATCCTGTTTCGCCATGGTTAGGACCAGATGATTTAGAAAGGACCAAGAAATTCCAGCATTGACAAATACAGAATAAATTGCTGATAGGACATATTTCTTCACACCTCCTGTGACTTAATGACTGGTTTGTGCCTCGGAGCATAAGCTTTAAATATCATATATATATTAGGCAAGATAAAAAAATGTTTTTGTAACTGTGAATTACAATATGAAATTGTTTGCACAAGAAAACATCAATATTCTAAAATGTGAATTTGATCCAAAACTGAGACGAAGCACTGCATACTGTTTTACTTGTAACTTTCAGTTTAGAAACTGTACGTTCTGGGCTATAATTGATGTTAATGTGCGTTTCCTAAATAACTGTAACATTTTATGGAAAATCTAGAAAATTATACTTCTTCATCTTGGTTTCTTAGATTCTCAAACTGATTCCTGCAGCCTTGAAAGCACAACTTTTGGGGTATCATGGAGAAATACATTGGAGGTCCAAGCTGGGTATGAATATTCTAGAGCTCCAGCTAAAGAAACTGCCACAAAAATGGGAGCAGATTGTATTCTGTGTTAGAGATATACATTTGAATCACCACCAGCTTAATTTAAAGGCAAATAGAAATAAGTAACACATTTAGAAGGGTTTATAAACATAAGAAAAAGAAGAAAACGACACTTAACCTACTTAGTTATTCATCAGTTTATGTCTTTTCTGCAGGTAATGCCAGCTTAAATACTCACAGTCTGTCTCATTACATCCTGGCCTGTTTTCCAACACCCTGCAATTTCTGTCTTCCTCCTCACCCATGTTCCAGCTTGTGAATTTGGCCCCACATTAAATTGAACCGGAAAACTGATGTGAAGTGAAGAAAAAAAAAAATATATTTTTTTTAAAAGCTACCTATGTTACTATTTTCAGCTGGATCAACTCCATAGCATGAAGTTTTTCTAAACACTGAATATTTGATTTCATAGTTGTTCTCAAATTTACAAGTAGACTTTATTCCAGACATTTACATGGGGTATACTCCTAGTTCATTGCCAACTATGGTTTTACGCCAGATAACAGTAAGAAAAAGTTTTGTGATGGTTAAATCCCAGGCCAGTTTTTTAGGTTTATCTGAATATAAAATCTTAAAGGAGCTATAGTTTAAGTACTTTATGCCCTCAATTTTGCCTTATGACCAGATTTCCAAACCACATTAATTTACTTATGTCAAACCATATCAATCCAGAGTATGCTATGGACTAAAAAATGTTTGTAAGACTGTTGTTTGTGAGAATTTAAGTTTAAATTTTATTAGGAACTAGAGGCTTCTTCTTGTGACCCTGGAAAGGTGCTTTCCTTCTCCAAACCTGTTTCCTCCTTGCCTACAATGAGAGTTGTGATAAATATGGACCTTATTAACTACCTAAGACTGGCTGCCAGCTCTGAGATCTCAGTATACCCACCATAACAAAAGGGGCTATGACCCAGCCAGAAAACCAGGCCCGTTAAAAGCATGTCTCATCAAAGCATCAATCAGGCAACTTAACCTGAAAGAAGTGGAGGTCTTTTGTCTTGTGGCCCCATGGCTGGGCCGGGCCGGGTTGTGGGGAGCTGGAGCCCAGCCCTGCTGCAGTGTCACTGGGGCAGGGACTGATGGCCCTGGGGGGCTGAAAAGGGGTTCTGGGCCATGGGCAGGGTGAGGCGAAGCCCCAGGGAAGCTGGGCAGGGACAGGAAGGTACTTAGTGCCCTCAAGGCCCTAACAGGACATATCAGAAGTGTTGTTCAGAGCAAGTCCCAACACGGTAAATATTTTGCACCCTGTGTCCCACACAGACATTATCTGCCTCCTCCCATAGCAAGAACAATTAACATTAAAGCTGGTCAGAAAATTCAGAAAAAATCTTTTCTTTTTGGAATTTTTTACTTCCTTGGAATGCAAATTTTTCACTAAAATAGTCCAATTGTGATGAAATCCCATTGGAAATCTGCCACCAGATGAGCTTTGAAACTTTTCTTGGTGTCCTGCCAGCTCGTCTCTGTGGTTCCTCAATAAAGCACCTGCTGGGTACCACGACCACGAGCCCTGGGGTCTTCCAGGGGCTGCAGGACAGACAGACAGGTGGATGTTCCTAGCGCCAAAACTCCATACTATTTCCTAGCAAATGCAAATATTCCTGGATTTTGATCCAAGTCAGAGAGAGAACGGTTTTCCAAACATCAAAATAAGCCACAAAAGAGAATGATTTTTTTTTTTTCCTTTCAGCTCTACTGCAATGTATTCAACAAATTAAAGAATGAAGGATTCTGGCAGAAGAACCATTTTTTTTTCATCAAAGACTTAAAAAGAAATGAACAGTTGTGTATTCTGGTTTGGGGGGTTGCATTAATATACAATTCTTTGTTATTATTTGGACATTTGTTTAAACAAATCTTACAACCCCACACAATGCTACAGGCTTGGGGAAGAGTGGCTGGAAAGCTGCCCAGCAGAAAAGGACCTGGGGGTGTTGGTCGACAGCCGGCTGAACATGAGCCGGCAGTGTGCCCAGGCGGCCAAGAAGGCCAATGGCATCCTGGCCTGTATCAGAAATAGTGTGGCCAGCAGGAG
>NW_008795029.1:148963-149742 GCF_000699145.1 Aptenodytes forsteri
CATGTAGATGAGGTGCTTAGGGACATGGTTTAGTGGGCATGGTGGTGTTGGGTTGACAGTTGGACTCAATGATCTTAGAGGTCTTTTCCAACCTAAATGATTCTATGTTTCTATGATTCTACTATTATTTATTGTTCACATGAAGAGCTATATAAATTTTCAGACAAATGAGAAGCAATTTATCTGATCTCTCTGGATTACTATAAATAATCTGATGGGATGTCATGTAAGAAATTTTATTAGTGCAGCTGAAGAGGGTAGGGATTAATAAAATCCTGTCAGATGGAGAAGAGACTGACTTAGAGGGGAGACAAAAATGGGTAGCTTTAAATATACAATCTGAGTAGAGTTTATCAGGAGGGAGTATAGCCTGGGTCAAAGGACAACAGGTGCCAATCACCACCACAACGGTTCATCAACGGCAATATCTCACCAACCCAGACTCCCTGATTCCCATCCATAAGGTGATTTGTCAACTGGAGAGCCAAGGAGTGATCAGCAAGACTCGCTCACCCTTTAACAGTCCCATATGGCCAGTGTGAAAATCTAACAGAGAGTGGAAGCTAACGGTGCACTGTTGTGGCCAGAATGAAATCACGCCACTGCTGAGTGCTGCTGTACCGGACATGCTAGAACTCCAATACGAACTGGAGTCAAAGGCAGCCAAGTGGTATGCCACAACTGATATCGCTAATGTGTTTTTCTCAATCCCTTTGGCAGCAGAGTGCAGGCCACAGTTTGCTTTCACTTGGAGGGGCATCCAGTACACCTGGAACCGA
>NW_008795029.1:153807-161762 GCF_000699145.1 Aptenodytes forsteri
ATTATTATTATTATTATTAAATATTTCAAGTATTAAACTGCTTTTAGCTCAACCCATGAGTTTTCTTGCTTTTGTTCTTCCGATTCTCTCCCCCCTCCCTCCGAGGGGGGCGAGGGTGAGCGAGCGGCTGTGTGGTGCTTAGTTGCCGACTGGGGTTAAACCAGTCATGCACTTAATACTGAGAACTTCTGCTCTGAAATGGAATTTATCAGCTGGAAATGAGAAAAGAGAATGGTATTCTGTGGCATTAGGTAATCATGGGATAACTATGATTCAACAGCATAGTGTAATGATAAAAAACAAGTCCAGAATGTATCAGCTGATATGGTCCTGTGGAGATGGAGAACTATTAATGTCATCATACAAAGCTCATGTGGAATGGTGAGTACAAACCCTATCACCTGTACTCAGAAAATATGAGATCATACTAGAACAAACACAGAGAAAGCAGAGCAAAGGAATGGAGATACTATCACATGAAGAGCAAATAACCGCTCCTTATCCTAGTCAAAGGAAGTGTAGGACAGTACTGCTGTCCGTGCATACAGCAGGAGGTAATCACTGCAGCGTGAAAAGGACTGTTTAACTAAGGAAGAATGGGAAAGAAAAAGTGAAGGAGTGTAACTTGGCCATATACCCAGAGAATATTTAAAACTACTGAAAGAAAAAGTTAGTAAACACCAATGGCAAGCTGAATAGCAAAAGTAGCAGTAGGCTGGGGTTTTTTGGGTTTGTTTATTTCAATTTTTAACCTTTTAATGTCAAGAAGTTTTTTGATAAATTTAGAAAATGGATGGTACTTCATATTTTCCTGCAGTAGGAACTGGACTGGACACCAGAAAGTCACTTCCAGTTAAATTTAGGGTGACATCCAATTACATTTAAGGTCCCAATCTAACTGATGGGCAAAGGCAAAAAGGTAGAATAGGTGGAAGTAACCTTTACCAAAAGCAAGAATGACATGGCACTTATAAATAAGCAGCCAGCCTGCACTTAATTTAGATAAAGTGGATCAAACTGCAGCCACTTTATCTTTTGAATAAGAATGACAAAGGATGAAATACAATTTTGTGGACACTGATTGCAACAAAACATATGTTTTTTCTTTTTCTTTTTTTTTAATTTTTGAGTTTAAAAGGTTTGACAGTTAGGACAATGAAGGAAATATATGGATCACTTCTGGTCATACTCTAAAAGAAAGAATTACACTAGTGTAATAAAGAGTGTATTGTATTAGTGTAATAAAGGCTGTGTAAACAGTGCAATAAAGAGTAAGACTGCAGCCAATATCACTGTCGGCTTCATCATTCCAAATCAGCATAACTCTCTAATAACAGAGGTAGAAAGAATTGAAAATAAGGATCAAATAATTTTAATGATAGCAAAGGCCTTAATCAACAATTTGCTTCATTAAACACAGAATGCATCTCAGCCTGACAGAAATTCAAAGCTGATTAAAAACAGGCCAAGTGGTAATTTAAAAATGCTTGTCAAGGAAGAAATCAACTGAAAGCATAATTCTCAGTCCTTTTATATGCATCAGTAGGGTACTAATACATTTGTGCAAAAGCTACTTGACTATGTTCAAGTTAAACAAACTCAAACTGGGTAGAGAGAGACCACTATTAAGTGAATTTTTTAATTATTGGATAAAAGATGGAACAGTGGAGCCTCCAAGCTTGCCATTCAATGATGATACAATACAGAAACTCTATTGTAAGGTAACATGACAAACTCACCCAGGTCTGCAAACCCTTGGGACAAATGTGGGTTAGAGTTTCCTGCAGTCACGTCCCAAAGATCCTCAGAAGTTAAAATCTCTCAGCAGATAAGACCTTTCAAATATAAATTTGTTTTTATGGAGGTTTTACAGATATTTTCCTACAGCTCTGTGGCAAATTGCAGAAGTCATAGCAGAACAGTTAAATTTTCTGGCTCCATCAGATACACTCAAATCTGTTTTGAAAAAAAAAAAAAAAAGGATTTAACTATTTCATGGGAAGCCCTGGGAACTATAAATAGGGATATTTGTTTAATTGTGTCACCCACGGAAAATCTTTCTCCGTCACATAACAAAGTAATAGGCCAACTTGATTTCCATCCATGAAGTGGTTCTTCTCCTAGATTTCAACTCCCTCCAAGATATTGATAGACTCGCTAGCTCTCAATCTTTCTCTTCTAAGCAAATCTTATGCTTAAAAGTTTCTTTGACAGCAGTTCCTGAGGATTCTTTGTAAAAAGCAAAGGTCTGGCAGAAACTCCACATTCCATAGCCAAATTATTTCTTTAATTATGTGGCCAATCTATTGATATTGAGTGCTGAAGTGCTTCTGTAACATTCCTCGTCTCATGTCAGGACAAGACAAATATAATCCCCTCTGATTAATTAAAAGAGAGGCATGTAGAGCTTAACATTAAAATATAAAAAATATTTTAATATTCTCCACATTCTCATATTCTCCACATCTTTTTGATAATGAAAAGGACAAGAAAAAATTCTTCAGTCAGCCACCTTATGATACCGAAATACTAAGGAGACATGCGGTTTTCTTTGTCGAAGCAAAGTAGCTAAATGTTCTGCAGACTGGACATTCCATAGATAAAAGGAATCCTTGAAGCTCTGTGTACAGGGGTGGAATGGAAGGAAGTTATGCTGAAATCAGCTACTGCAACTAGGTGAAAAGACTGAGTTCAATTAGCGGACACAGTGAGGAAGACGATCGACGACCACCAGAGGACCCTGGAAGACCACCAATGAACATAAGAGCGCATGCGTTAAAGACTTTTGCATATGTTAATGAGTTCTAAGAAATAACATGAATATGCTAATAATTTCTTGGAAACGGCGTGCACTAGGTGGAGCGATCCCCTGTGCGCCCAGCACCACAATAAAGAATGCCTGCTTTCTAAAACACCAAATTGAGTCTTAGAGAGTTTTTCATCTGCCTACTTACAGTAACACTTATTCACAGAACATATACCTTCTGAATAGAAAGAATATCCCTCCTCTCTGGGAATTTCGACAGCATTTCAACAATGGCTGCAGTAGAACAAATAGAAATAAAGGATCATAAGTTAAAAACGTAAGTGTTTTGGAAAAAGTATAGCAAAGCTCCTTTAATGCTTCTCTATTAAGCACCACCTGGAGGGTGATGTTTTGGAGACAGGAGGAGAAAGGAGATCATGCACTGTGTCAGTGGAGAGACACCCATTTTGCTAGCTTCTCTCTTCCTGCTTGGTAAATGTATGCCTGCAGTCTGTTTTAAAAATTTTGCCATAAAGACCACAAGTAAAAAGAATAAATGCAAGAGAAGAGATGAAAGGACAGATTTTATTTTTCTGAATGGCTGAGAAAGAAAAGTTCTGAAAAATTAAGCACATATATTTTTTTCCTAGTGGAAATATTTAAAAACCAACGATATATTATTACTGTCAAAAAACTGAAAACTTATCCCACAGCCACGTATCAATTAAATTATTCTTACTGTTAGGTAATACATAAAATTCACAGTAATTACATGGGAGACAAGGCTCTATCCACCAAAGGCCTATACTTATTTCAGTATTTCCATCTATATAAAAACAGTACCCACTGACTGAATTGTTTTTGCCTTCGAACAACAGTGGTGGTAGAAAGAGCTCCATTCTCGTGCCATCTTCAGGAGATTACTGCTTCAGTGAGCACTCCCTGTCCACGACTCAGGAAGGAGTTTACATTAGCAAAGTCACTGGAGCCATTTCTTGAGATGGCGATTATAGTTTTTAACAGGTTTGAACATGTACTGTAGGAGGACTCGTAGCCTCAGATATTCTGGGACACAAAGCACAATGTCTCATATATCTTCAGCAGTACCATACCCAAAAAGCTTTAATAAAAAGTACGTCAGAGTTCATTTTTTCCACAGGAATCACAAAAAACCACATTCCCAGTAAAGTTTCCTCTAATCCATTTTCCTACCTAATGAATTCCAGTAGACGTAAGAAACCAGTCTCTTTTCTTTTGTGCTTTCCGGACAGGTTACCTGAATGACTAATGAAAGCCATTGTGTGGGGCATGCAGGCAGAGATAAGACACAGGGAGCATCACTTAATTAGACCATATTTTTATTAACTTGCTTCATTTGGAAGCTGTCCACTAATAATTCATGCTGCATTGGTCATCACTCCTTCCTTAATTGTTTGTACATGTAGCTATCACCAGCTTCAGATCCGGTCCCCAGGCTATTCTGGATGCCATTATCAGCCCTTTGCATGAAATCTGAAGAGGTGAATAAACTGTTTCCAGTGTAGTCCATACTAGACAGGGGCAGCTCCAGTAGGAGTCTTCTTCCTTCTATTCTTTGATGAACTAAGCCTACAGTAAGGCCCTGTTAAACTGCAGCGGACTGAACCTAGTTCCTGAACCATGTAAGTGATTCCTGGCAATGATAGAGGGAAGATCCCACACATACTTCTGCCTCGATCAACCTAGCTGTGAGAGAAAAATTCCCTCCCGATTGAAAAAAAGTCTTTACCGTTAAAACTGGCCTTTAGGGATCCCAGGCCCCTGAGACCAGCGGGAAGTTCTGGAACAAGACTTACCCTTGGGGGAGGAGTACCAGGACAGGAAGCATTGAAACAAACTGGAGAGGTGGGACTTTTCAGTCTGGAGAAGAGAAGGCTCAGGACAGATCTTCTCGAGGTGTGTAAATACCTGATGTGAGGGAATGAAGATGAGGGAGCCAGACTCTTCTCAGTGGTGCCCACTGACAGGACAAGAGAAAATGAACACAAGAAATTCCATCTGAACACAAGAAAATTATTTTTTTACTGTGAGGATGGTCAAACACTGGAATAGGCTGTCTAGACAGGTTGTGGAGCCATCAGCCTCAGAGATATTCAAAACCTGGTTGGACAAGCTCCTGGACTGTTGGCTCTATCTGATCCTGCTTGAGCAGGGGAGTTGGACTAGATGATCTCAAGAGGTCCCTTACAACATAAATGTTCCAGTAAATATGTGAAAATATTATTATTTTCTATTTGTGTTACAAATTGAACTGAGCGAACATTTGTAATGCACACAAACCATTCAGTGAATTTATACAAGTTTTGATCCAGCAATGGTTTCAAATAGACATGATGAAGTGGTTTTACATAGAGGCCACCAAGGAGGGCAAATTAGCCTGCTTTGTGCTGCCAAAATGACTCCGTTTCTTAAACTAGCTCATATACAGCCATCTTTCACTATATTTGCCAGAGTAGCTCTGCCTTTAATTTTTGTGACAACTTTTCTTGTGCTTTAGGACCCCTGCCTATAAATTTTAGCAGAACTCCCTATGGTGTAAGCAAGGCCAGACTTTGACTTATGAATCTGATCACAGATGGTGAAAGGGCTGGATCTCCACTTTAAGTGGGCATTTACATCCACACAAAGTGAACATTCACTTGTAAATTACTGGCAGCACCGAATGCCAGCGCTTCAAGTACCAAGCTAAATTATCCAGGCTTGATGTAGGGTACATGAAAATCTAGCTTCAGTGTTTGTTTATGGAAAAAAGAGTAGTGATCAATTTGACGTATGATTTCAAACAATTTCACTAAATCAGTGAGTCTTGAAAACTCATTATTTTAAATTGGACTTCTTTTCGTTTAGATGAAGTTGCCTAGGAATTGAATTTAAGTAAGACAATTCTAAACAAAATAAATCCTTCTATACATGGAATCTGTACTATTTTAACTAATACTGTTTTAAATTGGTGTAAACTCATGTTCTGTACATAAACCAGCCACGCACTGGGGAAGAAAATTAGCAAAGACCATGAATCCTTATATGTAAAGGAGAAGCAGCGTGGAACATGCTCAGTAGTATTTAGTTGTGCAGTCATTGAGATTGCTTAATTAGTTCCTTCATGCAAACTAGATATTTTGTTAATGGCATACAAAGTTGGCAGTTTGTTTCTTGCTGTCACATGAATCAAAAGCTGATCACTACTAGATTATTTTTTAAAAAAAATTGTCGGTTAAAGAGTATTTGACTTAGGTCAATTTTATTTGTGCATTAGGAGCTTTAGATATAAGAACACATGTACCTATGCCTTCAAAAAGAGAGCAAGGTATGCATGCTAACAGGGAAAATAGGGGCCCAAACTTTGGAGTCCCTTACAATAGAGTTATTTCTGCAAACAGAGTTCTTGTACAAACATGACTGTCCTTATTGAGACAGTGAACTCATTCCCAGGTGTAGGTATTTATTAGAACTAGGTCATAAATTGCTATTGCAGTGGAACAGCCATTGCCAGACCAAAAAGCATCAGACTCTGCTTTAGCTGCCCCAGATATGATGGACCAGTGGAGGATTCTTCCATTCCATCTAGGTTAAGATCTGTCTTTACCTGGGAACCATTGCTTTGATGCACCACACAAGACCCTGGGCACCAAACTCACTGAGGCTGAGTCAGAGAAGGAAAAAAAAAAAGATAATAGTAGTTTAGGCTCCCCTGTCTAAGTAGCTGTGATTCCCCAACAAGAGAATTCCAGTGTACAAAGACATGAGGCAAATCTAAAAGCAGACAGAAATTTTAAGAAAATATTTTTATATTTATGTGATATTACTCACAATCCTGTTCCAAAATATAGTCCAAACATAACTTTATCTTTGCATATTGTTGCACAGCCCTTGACCCCAGAACAGGAAGCGCTGGAGTATATAGTGCAGCAATGTCTAAGCTGGTTCCCCTTTTGGGCCCAGAAAGCAGGAAAGACAATTTTGGTGAGATTGCTTGAGCTTAAAGTCCTATTCTCAACGCTCACAACAAGCTTTGCTGTTTCTTAATTTGCTACAAATTGTCTATGGACCCCAGTTGGCACATTTGAGCTTACCAGCAGGTTTTATTTAAACCAGAGATCTGTACAAAGTCCTGTCATGCAATATAGATATGTCCATAGGAGTCTCAGGGTGTACATGCATAAAAGGGAAATAAAGAAGTGTGTGATTGTTATCGCCACTGAAAACTTTCAGTAGTCAAATCAGCTTCTCTCTTGAAAGATTCCCTTAGAAAGAACAAAATGTTTTGAAAGTGTTTTCCTTGCTTTCTACATTTCTGTAGTGTACACTTTGGCAATTCATTTTCAACTAGCTGATAGAATTGCTTGCAAATGAATTGAATTACTTGCTATTATTTAAAGGGGAAAGAAGTTACTGTTCTGCTCACAGGTCTTGTACTACTAGATATTTAAGAAAAACAACAGACATTCTGATAGCCACAGTAAAACCTGGAGATTGGCAAACCTGACTGTTTGGCAGGTAATTTATCAATGCAGTTTTCACATTTTTGAGCAGTGCTTAGGTAAAGACATGCCAGTTAAATACTTATTGATCAATACGTCTGTGTACAATGTTATCTCATGTTATCATGGTTTTAAAAATGGTATGAGAATGCTTACCAAGGGTTGTATGATAATACCACATGCTATGGGCAGCAGTGAGGTTATGAAAGCTTCAGTGTTGTCATTTCTTGACTTCTCTAATGTGAGAATATGTAGGTGAAGAGCATACTTTCATGTCTGTAGGAAACAAGGCCTTTTCTTCCAAGCCAAGCCCCAGTCTTTCGAATGGTAGCAATATGCGTCTAACTGCGACTCCTCGTCCACTGTCACAAGCTTTCATAAGCAGAGAGGACTGTAGGTTTCCAGACAGGATTCGCTGCCTGATACAAATTCAGCTAAGTCACTCCTGGAGAACCTTTTTGGCTGAGAACTGTAGTGACATGGCCCTGTGTCCTGGTTTCGGCTGGGATAGAATTAATTTTCTTCCTAGTAGCTGGCACAGTGCTGTGTTTTGAATTTAGGATGAGAATAATGTTGATAACACACCGATGTTTTAGTTGTTGCTAAGCAGTGCTTACACTAGCCAAGGACTTGTGCTCTACCGACTGAGAAGGCTGGAGGTGCACAAGAAGCTGGGAGGGGGCACAGCC
>NW_008795029.1:161848-214807 GCF_000699145.1 Aptenodytes forsteri
GGTGAGCAATTGCATTGTGCATCGCTTGCTTTGTATATTCTTCTTCTTATTATTACTAGTAGTAGTAGTAGTAGTGTTTTATTTTATTTCAATTATTAAACTGTTTTTATCTCAACCCATGAGTTTTCTCACTTTCAGTCTTCCAATTCTCTCCCCCATCCCACCGGGATGGGAGGGGAGTGAGCGAGCAGCTGCGTGGTGCTCAGTTGCTGACTGGGGTTAAACCATGACACCCTCTCCTCTGGAAGAATTAGAAGTAAAATGGAATGAGTCATATTTTTCTCTATAAAGGTGATGTATGCAACAAAGGATGCATTTTCAAATCTTATAGCCAACCTTTGTATTTGCCATAGCTGTCAGTTTACTAAAGTGATTTAGAAATCAAGTACAAATAACAGTTATATTAATAGGGGAGTTCTGTAACGTGGTAAACAGGTTTAAACAACATTTTCAAGGGTGAGTCAGACTAGAGAGACAAAACTGGATAGCTTTTGAATTATTCTGCTATTGTTGTGCTAGCATCACGTTCTTGACACTATCACTGAACAAACTTGCTTTGCGGTTTCTGTGTGAGTTACTGCAAAGGGCCAGTAGTGGTCCAGCTTCTTCGTGCTACTAAAGAAATTGCCATGAAATTTCTTCCTGATGCCAAACACAGCAGAAGTTTACACACTGATTTAAACTGATAAAGGACTTGAGCCACTAAGCATTGAGTCAGTGATCCAACTGAATCGCCTCCTTCTTTTCCAGTGTGCTGTCACATTAATCTGCCAGTTTTCTGTTGCTCCTAATTATTGCTCATCTCCAGTGATGATGTAATATAACCCTGCTGGAAGGGGTTTCAACTTTCTTTACTCTTTTTAATTTAATGAGACTTATCCAATGGCTTTTCTTGCTTCTTTGGGTACACATACCTGTGACTGAAGACCTTAAATGTGACAAGATGGTGCCTAAAACCGCTATTTCAAATGTCACTGAAATTTTGGTAATTGTGTTATGCCAGTGGGTGCATTGTACTCACTCCCTCTGCTCGCCCTGCATCTTGCGTGATGCCTCTCTACCTTCTAAGTTTTAAATTACAAGCCAATTTCCAAATGACAGACCTGCTCCAGCTACATAAAGACTCAGTGCACAGTGCTATCATCAGCTGAAATTCAGACACTAGATGCAGCAGAGATCTGTCAGGCTTTTAACAGATCAGAATGATTTCAATGGTTTTGAGCCATTTCTTAGCAGGACACTAAACTGCCTTTCTCTGTTCATTGTCTGCACAGGAAGCCATCGGAACGCCTCGGGAGTAGGTGCAAGACCACCGTGTCCTTTCCCCTTCCAGCTGGACCCCCAAAGCAGATGGCCTTTCATCTTATTGACTGTGGGCTTCTGCCTCTGGAGCTCAGAGGGGATGAAAGTCAGTATTCCAGTAGAGTTACATATGCTCCTCATGTTCAATGTAATAGTGAAACGCCCTCAGATATGTATGGACCTAAGGGCAGTTTTTTTGAAGCTGGAACTTCCAGCAGGCTTCATGATCATGATTGTCTTCCAAATCTTTGTCCTCTTAGTCCTGCTAGCTCCCAGCCTCCACCTGTTATCATCTGATGTAGGCATTTCAAAAAGGCAGTGTGAAAAAACAGTGCAATGCACTAATAAATTTGGCCATATTTAACTTTGAACTTACCTCTTTTGACAACATGTTGCAACTAGCATTATGGTGTAATTTGGCTGCAGAAACACAGAGCCACAGAGCTTAGAAGAGGTTTAACCTCCCAATTACTCACCACCTTCTGGATTTACAGACAAAGCCTATCATTAGTGACGTTTTAGCTAACCAGCTCACAGCAGAAAGGGGTTTGTGTACAATGCTTGTTAGTCCCAGCACTGAGCCGAGCATAATACCTGGACTCAGAGGATCCCTGTTGACTTGATGGAATGACTAAGTTCATTAACGATTCTGAAAGGCAGAATTAGATTTTCTTTCCATTCATATTCTGGAAAACTGTGGTATTACTAAGAAAGTTTGGAGCAATAAAACCGTTTTATTTCCGGACAGAAAAAAAAATATTTCTTTTATTAAATTGATAGGAGATACATTGTAAAGTTGCAGCCTTCCAGCAGGGACAAAAGCATCTGGTATAATGCCACCTACACTGTTCTTTTGCCCTGCTGTTTGCTCTTAATAGAACCAGAGCAGAATAGTATAAAGTGCATTTGATTTCTGCCTTTGTCTGCTTTCTGCAACCTGCTGTTGTTCTGCAGTGTTCACTGCAGGAGACTGACAAAGCGAAGACCCTATGTTTAAGATAATTTTTCAAGCAAGCACTGTACTTTCTCAACTTTTATTTAAAAACTAAACAAGGTATAACTGCAGCCAACAGGTCTGTACTCTGCAGACAATCTATATTTATAGAGCCTGCAATTATCTTACCAAATAATGCAATTTTTCATCCTAAAAAAATGATTTCCAGGAAGCAGCATTAACAAAAGAGCAAGGAAAACAAACAAACAAACAAACAAAACAACAAAAAAACAAAAAAAACCCCAAACAATTCTTGCCCTGGTTATCTTTGTGCTTGAGTTTCTGAATGGAAGCTGTAACTGATGATTGTAACTGTAAATGTTCATCATAAAGCCTTTCCAAAGAAAAACCTGTTTAGCTACCTGCTATCTCATTAGTAAAGAAAAGATATTATTTGGAATTTAGTTTCCCATGGTCCTTACTGATCTGAACTGCTTATTCTGGCAACACCTTCTCCAAAAGCAAGAATTCTGAGAATGAGTAAATCAAATCAGTGCTGAGTAGGACTCAATAGTACCTCATTGCAGGTGTCATATCTGGAAAGAAAATGTGGCAAGAGTGATTCATAGTGATGTGCACAATTTATATGTGTGTGTGTATATATATAGGTTTCATTCAAAGTTGGCTTAAGTGAGTCAAACAAATAGAATGAAATGATAAAATTGGGGGGGTGTCTTTTTTTTTTACTACACTTTTAGCCATTTTGCAAAGTCACTATACAAGATTTCTGGCTTTCATAGCCTGTTTATTTTACAAACTTGAGTTCGAAAGAGGCCTAAAAGTAGACATGTAGCAATTTTGCCAGGTCTAAGAGGCAAAGGAATGGGTGAATACTCAAATGTACTCAACAACTGCAGTTCTCAGAAACAAAAGGATACAGCCCAGAATTAGGTAATATTAACCACAGAAAAAAACCCTCCAATGTCAATCTGAAAAAGTTTCTTCCAGGTTTTTGCCATGAAGAAGAACTTGTCTTCCCACAGAAGTGGTGGGAAAGCCTGACTGCAACCTTAATGTCAAGTGATAGATGAGAGTCACCAAGGATGGCACTGCTACTAAAGTGGAAATGAAAATACTTTTTTGGTGCACTTCAGCTATTAACACTATGAAGAAAACTTGATTTCCAAATGATGGCTGCAGGTTACTTAGACTGAGAGGGAAAAGTAACAGAAAAAGTCTGTACCGGATTCCATGTCCTGTAGCAAGTTGTCATAAAAAAGGGAGTCATCAGACCCTTTTGTGAATGGGCATGTGCTGGTAGAATCAGCTCTGAATGTTACCTGTGCTGTACGGCAATCAATGCTCATGAATCAGAAACACTTACTGCAGTGGTAAGTACCTCAGCAGACCTGACTGGAAGTAACAGCATATGCAGCAAGACAAAAGAACGTGCAAATCACATCTACTGTATTTTGTTTTCACTTCTTCAAGGCTGTATTTTTTTTCATTTAATTTTAAGTGTTTAGAAACAGTGCTTGATTGGCACGTGAGAAGAAGCCCTCTAATTTACAGTACAGGTTTCTGCTGGGCTGTCAGTCTGATGAAGGCAGCTGTAGGGATTTGTCCCTTCAGCAAAGTTTTTGGATTTCAGTGTTGCCCTGATAAATGTTCGTTGAAGGGGAAAAGTAAGTTGTAAAGGAAGACGTGCAAAGCTGTGAGGATGGGGGAGGAGAGCTATATGTGCCAAATAAACAGGAAAAACAGACAAAAAAGCAATTCCTCCAAGTGCAAAAAAAAAAAAGACCCTTGAAATGCTGCTTCTGAGCTTCTTATCGAGCTGGTTGAGCTGCTGACTGTGCCTTACTGTGATGTCCCTAAATGTTCTCTGTTTGCTTGAAATCTCTACCAATCTTTTCTTTTAACAGAATTGAAAATTATAGGCTTGATGTTTAGTTATCAGCTGACATTTTTATTGCCTGACAGCTACGAATGTGCTGGACTTCTGCAGAGTGATGCTGTGCAAACATCTAGCTCACTATCCTGATGAGGAAGGAAAATCGGGCAGAACAGTTCACATCATGGCTTTTTAATGCAGGAGGCTATTGGGTTGCATGCATTCATAGGCTCACCAAGTATGGCCCTGTTGATATTCTTATACCCCTCCCAGAAAATCACAGCACTACAAAGTACAGGCATCCTAAAGCACAGTAAAGAGAGAAAAACCTGCAACATGTATTTTTAATGGCTTTAAATCTTCTTCACCAGAGCAAATTAAAGCAGTTAGATAGTCTTGTTACTGCTTCAATGATAAATGGTAAAATATAAAGCTGTCCTCTAGAGAATGTCAGGACACAGGAATGTGTGCCCTGGGATTATTTTCATACAACAGAAGAATCCTTGTTTGTCTATGAGAAAAACAACTTATACCACTGTAGTTCATAATGAAGTTACCACAGTCTATAAAGAAGATTTCATTTGGTCTATAATCAGGAGTAAATTTTAAACATATTTTGCCTCATTTGAAATTATTTTCTTTTAAATGTTTTATTTTTATTTCCTTTTCATTACTTCTTTTTTTTGGTGTCCTAATTTCTATCCTATTTCAAAAAACACAGTACTAAATTCTTCTGAGATTGAAGCTCCTAAATTTCACAGGAGGTTAATGGCAGGGGAATACTTTTCTTGATTTCAGCCAAGGTTTTGTAGTGTGTGTGTGTGTGTGTGCAGTTCTTGATTTCCAAGGTTTTGTAGTGTGTGTGTGTGTGTGTGCAGATGCTTTCTTCTCGCAATCCAAGAGCACTGCTAAACTGCTAATGCAACTAATTCAAAATTTGGAAATATCAGAGTTCTGTTTTCCTGTACTTTATTAATATATTCCCTTTTTTCTCCTGTTCCTCATTCAAACACAGTTCCAGCTGCTGCCCAAAGCAGGCCTGCAGCTCTAAGAGGCTTTCCATGGATAGTAACAGGCTAATCTAATCTCAACGAGAACCTGCTTGTTGTGTCTCTAAATCTTCACGGCAAAATACATGGTCTTATATTTTATATATTAAACACTGAACTCAATATAGAATTAACCTGCCATCCTGCATTTTCTTAAGGTGTTCAACACTGAAGTACCTCATCATTTTACCAAGATGCATTTTTTCACAGCTTTCTCAGGAGGCAAGGAGCCATGTACAGGGTGGAGTGTTGAAGTGTATTAGCTGTTAATAGGGGAGGGAATATCAGGGAAACTAGAATAATTCTCACATTCATTTCTGTAGATGGAAAAAAGTGAGTAGAAATAATTAGAAATAACTACAGTATTTTTCCAATTATGCTTTTTCTATCATGGCTGATGCCATAAGTTAGAAGTTATGATCTATATTAATATATTTAAAGAAATTGGCTGAAAGAGGGTTTTTTGGAAGATTGGTACAGTGTTTGATCTTTCTATAAGCTTTGTATATCTTCCCATATCTCCAAGGCTTTCCCAAAACTCTTAGTATTCAATACATTCATTTATTATTTCTTATAGATATACTATGTATTATTTACTATACACTAGAATGAATAGTCTCCAGGTATACTCATCTACATGCAGTTAAACTTCCCAAATATCCCATTGCTTCTGTAATTTCAATAGCTTTTTCCACATTTTCTTTTTAACTTAAGCAACATTTCCTTTTTAGCTTTTTGAAAAACACTCAGGTTAGGAAGAATAACAAAGATGTAAAAGGAGTCACCAAAAATACATTTATTCTTGAAATTTGAAAAACATCTGTATCTTTTTTCATGAAGAATGAGTGGTATAATGTTCCTTGAACTCTGATATCCTGTAAAATCAAGGGCTGGGGGGTTGCCAGTAGTTGATATCACCTTCCTATGCTTTCTTCTGCAGTGGGATAACTGCTGAGGCAACCCCTGTATTAAGTATGTTAATTTCAGCTTTGTGCAATCACTTTGACCTGCAGGAGGTGAATCATTCAGCCATTTATTTGCTAATCAATTCTGACATCTTCCAAGAACAGGCATAATTAATCACACCTCCCTTGGTTTTGTGTTTTCATAAACAACATTGTTCTGCTGTCAAGATCTCTTGGTTCGATATAGTTGGGAGCATGCCACCTGTGATTCAAGACTGCTTTCTTTCATGACAAAACATCATGTTGATAAAATAACCCTTTTATTCTAATTTAATTATACTATACCTTTGTTTAAGATGACACCTATTTTGGCTTCTGTTGAAGAGTAATAAAATATACTAACTCTGTGGAAAGAAAAAGCATCACAAATACTGACTCACTCAGCTGTATGACCTGTCACTGGACACAGGAATAGGTTTTGCCACACTGCTTAACCTTCCATTCATGTTCACTATTCTGTGGTTGGTTTGGATAATGGAGTCTACTAACTGTTCCTGCGCTTCAGTGTTATACATCATTGCTCTGGGAATGTTGATCTGCCTCATCTTTTTATTCTAACTTCTGGTTCCAGAAAGCATTACCTGAGATCTTCCATGTATTTCCAGAGGCAGATGTATTTCGGGTGGTTTTGGTGATTTTCCTAGCACTCTTTCTCCATATTTGCTGTCACATCACATTAGATATATCCAGCTGCCCTTTCAGAACATCATGTATTGTTTGATGCTGCATGAGGTATACAGATTTCACCATTTCCTCTCAGCATGTTACATTTCAATACCCCAGGTCTGTCTGATCTTAAAGGACTTATGTAAGTCCTCTCTTACAATGCACTACGTGGTAGCAAACCCTGAACAGAAGTGAGGATGGTGAGAGACGATCAAACTGGCTCTCTCAAATGTCACTAATGGACTGTTTCAACTATCAAGTTGAATAGGTCTCAGACTCTTAGCAACCAGTTTCCTGTATTCCACTGAAACAGACCACTTACGCAATGTCTGGGGTGGCGAAGTCCACCATCAAAACTAATCTGGGTTAAAGATTTCCTTACAACCTTCAGCAAAAAAGGTCTTAAGACACTTCGCGTGTCAACGGGGTAAAAATACACACATGCAGACAGGACCTGTGCAACAGATGATGCTACCCATACACAGACTTACTTCACAATAATGTCTTCACCTGTCCATATAATGGGAAAAGCTGCAGGCTGTTTATGCACCTGTGAATAAAAACAAGTATACAATAATCATCTAAACGACTTAACTGTCTAAGTCACATTGAGATCTTAGTTGCCAATATGGTCCCCCTCTACATCTCTTGATACCTAAGCAAATTTGAAAATAAAGTCTTCTAAGTTTCAGATTCTTCCTGCTCTAACTAATATGAGTCCAAGCTATTTCAGGATTTTCCCCTGCTTTTCAAAAGAGAGCGTACAGACTCGTTTAAGTTGTTCACTTACCAAATCATTCCTGAAAAGCATGAGCAGTTAAGAAAACACAAATTCCCAAAATCCATTTTATAAATTTACTGAATATGTACTGAAAATAACGGAGATAAAGAGAAAAATTGAACAGAGTAATTGTCAAACTAACTGGAGGGCTTCAATGTGGTGTTTAGTTGTTCTACACTGAAGGAAAAAAAAAGAAAATACAACTTCAGAATACCAAAAAGAATGGTATAAACACCAACTGAAAAGTTAAGCTATCTCCTAGCACCATGGAGCAATCGTAGCACAATGATACATTCTTCAAATTGTAGAACATCTTGGTTCATAAGTGAAAACATCTACATGCAGATATGGCTAAGAAAAAGTATGTGAAATATAGAGCAGAAATCAATCAATCACATCTGTTTTGGCAGTTTTGCTCAAGGATCCAATGATTTTAACCAATATTAGTTTTTAATGTTGAAAATTAGGACAAATAGCAGGATCCCAAAATAAGGTTATATTTTGCCCCTACTTTAAAATATCTGACAACTAGATACTTGAACAGAATGAAGGCCGGATACAAAAAAAGCACCAAGACAACCAGAAGAGAACAAGCATAGAAGTCTAACATTCAAGAGTTTTCTAAATTAATAGGTATCACCTACGATTTTCTTTAAGCATCTGCCTATATGGCAATCTATATGGCTAGATTTGCCACAATATTCTCTTTGAATTAGGCATTCAAATCAAAACTTCTACTCACAGGAGAGTTCCTTAGTTATGGAGCTAAGTGGAGTGGCACTTTCCACCCTGTCAGGTGAAGCTGATGCCCCTCTAATCCTGAGCTGGATCTGGGGAATCCTGGGCTCTGATCCCCAAGACTCCCTATTCCACTGGCACATAGGCAAGATCACCCGTTACAGAGCTTGATATTTAGGTTCCCTTCACTTCTCCTCTTCTAGTCTTCTTTCTTAGCCTACTAAACTTCTTATCCTGTGCTGCCTGGCTAAAGTACTTTGTTAGGAACACTGGCAACAGCCCAAGCCTTGCAGAGCATTTAGTGCCAGAATACTTATAAGGCTGAGGATATATTAAATCTAGGTCTCCCATTTGCTGTTCGAAAGCCGTAAACATCAATAACTGTATTTTAAAAGAAAGAAGCAACTCCAGTTCATTCTCTAAATGAATAGCTCTAGCTATGTACCTTCAGGTTTCAAGCCTCAGGTAAGAGAGAAATCTGTCTGCAGCTTCGCCTCCATTATCTCATTTCCAGAGAAGATGTAATTTCAGAAATACCCCAGGCTTAACGTTTCCCCTTTGCCTTGTTTCTGGGAGTGTCCTCACTCAGCAGCTCATAAATGTCTTCTCAGGCATGCAACTTTCTTCAGGCATTGCAGAAGGAGCTTAGGCACCCAATCCTAGGTTTCAGATTCCTTTGTGATACGCAAAGGTGTCTAATTTAGAGGCTCCTTTCACATTATCACATATTGTACATCTGACAGGTATATGCATCTAAAGATAGACTACATTGCCAGATATAATATAGACCCAAGAAAATCCTGTTCTGTGTAAATAGCAATGGTGTATTGGCTATGTCCACAAAAAAATGTAGTTTGGCAATTTAAATACAGAGCAATTTATTTACCAATGTAAGATGAAGAGATCAGCTGCAGAAGTAATTATTCCTATGCCCTTAGCCTGTAAACAATCTTAAAACAAAAATCAACTGTTTCAGGAAGTGTGATACAGAGGAGACACTAATCCTGCAGAAATGCTTGAGAAAACTATCTTTTTTTACTACATTTGGCCCATGAGTTGCCAGGTAATAGAGACCAACCAGCTGCATCCATCACTTTGTGGTAGAGGTCTGAATGATGGTGACTCATGAGATCTGACAAAAGGTCATTACAAAAGAAAGCATTGATTGTAACTTTAGCCAAAAAAAATTGAGAATAAGATCTATATATGCAAAGACTCAAATGTGCGGTTACTGCTAGTAAACTGTTCTGAATTTAGCATAGTGAATGTATGACTGGATAGTTGTATAAACAGGAAGAAAACCACAGGGATTCAAGTCCTAATTCAAGCAGTATGTACAATCTTCAAAAATTCCCATCAACTTCATAGGGATTTAAAACCCTGAGTAATTTTGAGGATCTATGTTGCAGCAAATACTTGTTTCTGACTTCTGCATTGTTCTATCCAATATTGATTTAACATCTAACTCAGTGTATCCTTAGATCTGCTTCTACATTGCTGTCAATAGTAGTTATGTAATGGCAGGAGTGTATAGTAAGAAAAAAAATCAACATTTCTCCCAAATACATGCCTCTACAACAAATATGAGGAGGCTAGTTCTAGCTTGTCTTTGAAATTTAAGCAACTTTCAGACCAGCTAGCTATGGAAATAAGATATTTGTGGCCATTCTGCTTGCAGGCATGTCCATCTGCAAACCCTCCCTTCTCCCCAGTAACTTTTGAGTCTATTGACTGATTTCCATGCTAATTGATATAAAAATAACGATCTCAAAGGTAAGTCAAAGGTAAACACTCTGTGTTTCAGGAAACAGGGAAGAGGGTAGAAGAGTTTAATAAAGCTTTTTTTAAAAGAAAGACTAAAACATGACCCTTCAAACATGACTACATACCTGGCATCAACATGTGATTTATAAATGTCTCATGAAAGGAACATGACATGACATGAAGTCAACCAAGCATGAGACAGAAGTCCATGGAAAATCCACCAATTTCAGGGTTTTCTGACTGAAAATTTAAGATCTACTCCAATGCAAACTTCATACCTGAATTTAATTTTGAAAGTACAAATGTAATTGAGCATAGTGGTTCTACTTCAAAAATAGGTCTCCCATCAAGCGGATTCTATGTTACTCCTCTGAAAAATCAAATTGGTGTTTGCTTTCTACTTATTTTGATAGTGGAGTAGGGACTCTACTATGTCTCTTGTGCAGCTAATGTTAAAACAGTTCCATACACATACTGCAAATGCAGGCTTCAGACACACCTGGCAATGTATGTATCACTGCTTACTTGCTGTCTTAACATTTATGTGGGATGAGCACACTGACAGTTTTGGGGCAGAGCTTTCTTAAAGACTGCACTCAAGTAAAGAAAGGTGGCTGTAGGAGCAATCGCATTTCAGCCAGAATATTTTGTTTCTCCTGCAATGCTTGCCATTTATTGGCATGCTAGAAGTCAAATATCCACTTAAGTAAGTTATTATTGGCAGTAATACAGAAATAACTACTACAATAGCTAATGCCTTCTAAACACATACAGTAAATAGGAGTGAAAATGAGTGCATTGATAATTACAGACAGCTTTGCCTGTAGGATCGAGCTTTCTACAGTAAAGAAATGGACAACCCCCTTGCCATGCACACACCGAGTCATCCTATCAGCTCAGTTTGCCCTCAGCTTCTGGACAGACACTTGCAAAAGTTGCGGCGTTACAGCATGACGGCAGCAGCAATGAAATCCCCATTGAAACTCATGGAGTTTTCTTGGGTAACACAGAAGGCCCATTAATAGATGAAGCTTTTATTTTTCTGAAGAGGAACATCCAGAAGCAGTAAGTGCTCCATCCCTGGAAACGTTGAGTAAAATTTCTACCCTGGGATTTCTCCATTTATGAATATTGGCATCTGAGATTATGTTGAAGAAACAGCATTTCCTCTCTATGTGATTTACCCAAACTGGGATGACTTTTTTATTAGTTTGAATTTTTTTTTTTTTCCTCAGGATAAATATCTGTCAGAGCACAGCAACACAGAAAATAAGAGTTTTCATCATATAAATTCACCTTTTTACTCCGTATATTTGAATTGGTCCTTTAGATCTAGTAACACATTTGAGAAGAAATGATGGGGTAAAGCAAAAAAATCAAGAAAGGTGAGGCTGTAACTGTGTAAAGCTGTGCATCTTCAGTAATTATTTACCCCTATGTAATAGTGACATGAACAACCTGTTCCTTGGAAATTCCTATCCATTCATATAAAGACGACATTTTTCATTCAGTATGCCAAAACTTTTACCAGAAAATACTGTGCAAGGCTAAAGACTGAAAAAATCAGATCCCTTTGCAATTCTGCCACAAACTTCATGGATAATCCTTAGAAATAGTTTAATTTTTCCCATTTACCCATCTGTGAAATACAATTGTTTTCATAAACGTTAACATGGCTGAACATTTGTTTGCTCATATATGGGCAGTGCTTGTAATCTTTGGATGGAAAGAACAGAATAAGAGTTATAATATCATTACTGCATAATAGCAGGAAAATTGTTAACTGGTGTGTGAAACCTGATACTTCAAGGTCTACAGCTAGGTAGAAAATGCATGCCTGAATTGCCACATCCAAGTCAGAAACCTCATTTATTATATTGTCTCCCATTCTTTTCCAATCTCTTAGCCTTCTGACTCATCTTGTTTTATTTTTAGTACATTTCTTTTTTCTTTTTTTTTTCCTCTTTTTTTTTTTTTTTTTAAATTAAGAGGCCTAACTTATGACCCCAGAACTCGGGCCAGGCAGCTCCCTGATGTGCAAAGGTACAGCTGGAAGGGAGATTCAGGCACCCAAGTGAACTGAGGTCATTACCTAGATCCTGATAGAGGCAGAGTGCCTACTCATAGTAAGTGGATGGGAGAAATCGGATAATGGCAAATCTTTTAACCACAGCCGCCTTCTCCTGCTCTCCTTCTGAGAGTTAGTTTAGCCAAAACAGTTCTGTAGCATCCAGGTCTCTGTCGCTTTTAGTTAAGCACAAATATGCATTTTCTGTGGTTAAAATTTGGGTAGACTATTAACAGAAGCAGATGTGCAATTTGTGCAGCGGTACCTCAAATTTACATCAGAAGTACATGGGCTGTGCATGCCTAATGAACAACTGCAACAGTAATGCTACATCTGACCATACAGTTGATTCGTGTGCCTAACTCTGGTGGTTGTGCTTTCAAACTAAGCATGCTAGTGAAAGGATGCGCTATGAAATCACATGCAAACAATATGTTACAATTTGGCTTAGAAGGTAAGTGTGCATGTAAGTACGCTATTAAAAAAAGCATTATTAAAAAATGTGGGTGATAATTCTTGTGTAAGCATACATATATAAATTCCCTGCTTTAAAATGTGTAGGATGATTAATCAGACTATTTTTCTGGATGATTGTTGCATTATGGATTGATATCATACATACATCATCACTGCTCCCACTCAATAACAAGAGTTGATGATGTTTATTACTGGAATGAATATGAGCTTTTTTTTTTTAAATACTTGGCATAGGTGGTTTGCTATACATGGCACTACCTATCCCAATTTAAAAGTTTGAACACTATTAAAGTAACCAAAACACAAAAAGTATGTCTAAGTAGTTCATAAAAAGCTTGTAATTTCTTGAACATGCAATGATACGTTTAATGAAGAATACTTTGAAAGAATGGTGGATCAATTCTCCCCACTTACCTTGCAGCGACGAAATGATTCCCAGGGTATATACAATAGAATACCTACTCTAATCAAAATAAGCCATTAAATCTATCTCCTCGTCCCAAAGCAAGATCAATTACTAATTCTACATTATTCAAAACAGAGTTTTCTCTGAATTATTCTTAATAAAAATGTTCTTGGAAGGAAATTCCATGATCCTTACCAAGCAGTACATTCTATTACTTAAAAAACATTTGTTACTGTCTAGCTGGACATCTGCTAGTCTACACATAAATAATGCTACTTATTTATGTTGAGTCAGACCACACCTTTTTGGCAATTTTAACCCAGTTTTGTATCTTATCCCTGGTGGATGTGGAGAACAACTTATTTCCTTTCAATATGTAAAAAGTTTCTACAAACTTTGCAGGATGTTAGAACATGAGAGATTTTGCCTATGGTCCAGTGAAGCTCTTGTTCCCACCTCCGCTGTCCTCAGCAATATACATCCTGTCTCTAACTCCCGTGTCCTCCATACTCCACCGATTTCCAAGCATGCAGGGCACCACACGTTGATGCTGAGACCTTGGCTCCTTTATGAGTCATTTACAGGTGCCATAGCTCTTCTATGGCTTAGCTCTGAGCCCAGTGTTTAAAACAACTACTCTTCTGCTGCCCTTCACTGTGGCTCTGCATCTTGCCACAGTTTTCTCAGCTCAAGACTAAAAAGCCCCAGTGCATCTTTTTCCTTTTTGTTAAAAATCTGATGAATCCTGTCTCTCTCTACTGAGCTTTTTTGTCAGTCCACAACTTTCCTGTAATGGGGTGCCTAAAACCAGAACAGGCACTTCAGCTGAGATCCAATACAGGAGAGGAAAAAAAATATTATTTCATGTGTCTTAAAAGAGTTGAGAGATGTGTTACATCCCAGGTTGAAGTATGCATTTTTGCAACAGCTGGACTTTTTTGACTGGCATTCAGTACGGGACCAAAAACCTCCTCTGCTGGGCTGCAATCTCTTCTGTCATTCCCCACAGAGTAAGGGCAGCATGATTAACCACAACCACAAACAGCAACCCTGTGGAAGATAGGCTTTTGGTATGAAGTCACGTCCAGCAGTCACTTTTTCCATGATGCCCACAAGTACTGTATTAAGTCTAAACTGGAAAATATTTACACAGAATTATTCTTTTTTCTGAATCTCTTTGTAGTTTTTTATTTTAACTTCTGAAAGCAAACCCTCTGAGATTTTTTGCCCTCCAAAACACTGAGCACTGACCTAAGTTAACATTTAAAGAAAATTTTGCAGTGTCCCCTAAATCTAGAAACATCATCACTTTGAAGACACAAAGGACTATCTTTGGAAGGCTAAATCCATGATTGTTGATACTTACACATATACTGTTTTCCATTTATAAGACACTATGCAAATGCCAAGCTATAGATAGAGCTTCCAGAATTCTTAATTACGCTGAAGACAACTGCAAGGTTCACTATTTCTGAAGGTATCTAAATAAGATCAGGAAAATAACCAGAAAATATTTCACCATGTTGATAAGCCTGCATCTGCTTTTTAAAAAATGCTTTTATAATTTAAAATAAAGTTTAGAAAGTTTGGGGTTTTAGCATACCTTAGCTTTTGTCAGTTGTATCAGTATTACATTTCAGTTTCTGTGTTATTATAAGAGGTTTTCAGTAATCCTGCACAATAGACAACAGAAAAGTTCAGAAGACAACACAAAGCCCGAGAGTTACTTCACAGGAAAGATAAAATTTACCTAGAAGTCAAGTGAAATACTTCTGAGATCTAATAGGCAACCTAGATGGTATAGCAAACATTGGTGACATAATAAATAAATAAGAAATGGAAGGATAGCTGATAGAAGTGAGGTCAGAACTGAACAGAAAAAAGGGAAAAGAAATGTGTACATATCCACTGAAAAATTAAGTATGCCAATAGCTTTGAAATAGTTGAATAACTTATGTATCCCCCATTCTTTTCACTAGAGCTATTTTTTATTATTTATTGAAAACTAAATTCCTAGTGTTAACTTGTACAATAATTTATAGCTTTTCAGTTTAAAGAATTATTTGACTTATCAGAATCATTAAACTAAAAGAAAAAATGAAATAAATATTTTAAAAAATCTAAATTATATATACTGTACTGATTCTGATCACTATTTTCTTTTTTTTTTTTTTATTTTAGCTCAAATAATACAGTAAAAGTTCCCTTATCAAAATCACAGTGGAAAAAATGTGATCTTGTGTTTACTAGAAAAAATCGCAAGTGACTTCTTGTCATACTGAATGCGCTGTATTTAAAATAGCCTGTTTTCTGTCCGATTTTTAGTCTTGAAATAGGCCTACCACGCTTCTTTATATTAGAATGTTGAGATTCTGCTCAGGGTTTTATTGACCTGGTAATGAATTTGCCTGATGTTATAAACCATTAGTTTATCATCTTTTTTGACAATAAAGTACAATATGCCCAGTAATCCTTAGTGAGAAAAAGCTATCATTTAATGCAATTATATAACACTTATTTCAGTGGCATTTCTATGGCTTGAGCAAAGTTGCCATAAGAGTTTTGCAGATATTCAAAATTCCAATCTTCTCCTGATACTAGAAGAAACAAAGAAATGTAGACATTTCCTTTGCATCTTTCTAAATTGAAATCCATCATAAACAACTCCTTACCCATGTACTGAAATATATTTGATATCATCACCATTGGCTTCAGGGGTTATTCTTCAATCTTCCCTCTAAATAACAGCATAGACCTCATCTAGTTTGTAATCTTTGCCACTTTTTAATATTTTTTCTGCGTGGCATCTTTCTTCAAAGAGTGTCTTTTAATGTGGTCTGCCAAATCCATTGAAAGCGGACCATGGCTACTATGAAGACAGATTGTAATTTGTGGAAGTAGTCACTATTCTGTACTACAGAAGTAAGACGCAGGCAGATGGGGAAAGCAACTGCAGCTACAAATTAAAGGGATTTGAGCCTCTCTGGGAAATTCTTAGTGTGTGCTAGAGCTGACTTGTGCCAACGGAGAGATAAGAAAAACATTGGGAGAGTCTATCGCATGGCAGGAGATACAAAGAAGACCCTTACACAAATGCTGGAGATAGTGGCTAGGGAGGTGGCAGCTGTAATTCAGTGGCCTGTTCTGAAAGGATCCTGATTTCTGTCCGCATTTCTTCTTTCCCAGCAGGAGACAGGTGGAAGCACGTCTATTATCTCTGCCAGCTTCTGCTCCCTGGCCTTCTCAGTGAACACTGCAATGAGGATTCATCTATTTCTTCCTAGCATTGTCTACCCTTGTGTCAATAAATTATCCTTATCTGTTAGAGTTCCTGTCGTCTCCTTTGCTGACCTTTTGTTCTCTATTTACTTGAAACATTTCTTATCATTTATCTTAACCTCTGGTGCAATCTTCCTGTCATTCTCTGTCTTTGCTTCCCTTTCCTTTATTTCACAGTGGCTTAACTTAATTTTGTAATATTTCCAGTCCTTTATAGTTTTTGGTTTAGATCTTTTGAATGACCCTCTTGTATTGAGAACTTACTGTAGCTCTTTCTATATTGACCTTTCTGGCCTTTTCATTTTCTTCTTTTTTAAAGCCAGGGGAAAAAAATAAAGAATTATTACTACACAGCTAACGTTCTATTTACAGGTAGCAGTCAATTTGCAAAAGCATAACTGTTGTGTGAACCACCTTTTTTTTTTTTTTTTCCCCCTTGGAGCTTTTCTTCATTCCAGAACTCAGGGAAAGTTGATGGTTGTCACATCTGAAATTTGTTGATGATCATATATAAATATATGATCCTTCCTACATTACAAACCATCAGTGCAGTGTCAGACCACAATAGGAGACATTTCCCAAAATTGCAGGGACGGTCCTGGAGTTCATCATCTCTTCACTTTTTTTTGCTTCTTTCTCTGGATTATCTCCACTATACTCTGCCCCCTGGTTACACTTTTGCTAAAGTAGTCCAATATTAACATGCTTTCTCTAATTGGCTGCACTCAAAATATCTTTGATCTTGAACAATGGGAAATAAATTTATTTATTTGATGTGAAGTTTGAAGAAGAGGGTTTTCCCCCTTAACTCCACTTTGCTGTCGGAAACAAGGCTTCCCAGATATAGGTGATTCTCACTAGTAAGTCTGCAAACATTTTCACTCAGTTCACTCTACATGAAGTTCAAACTTTCAGCTACCACAGCACTGGCTTTCTTCAGCTGTTACAGGAGCATAACACAGATGTATACTCAGTATTCACAGGACTCATTAAATAACATGTCACCTTAATATGTTTAAAATAAAATTCCTATACCCATTGTCTTGAAAAATGTGTACGAATACATATAATTAGTGTAATTAGTTAGACTTAGAGCTTCAAGTCTTTGACAGCCCCTTGTTAATTTTACATTACTATATCTAAACAATACTTACAGGTATTTTTTTCTTGAGACATATATAAAATGTCAGCAAAAATGCCAGACTCATATATTCAGAGATTTATGAGTAATGCCTTGTAGTAGTTACAGTCTTGGGAGCCTTATTTTCTTGGTTTCTTCTGTTTCCTAATCCTCTTGAATATCTATGTTTGCTTCTTTTTATTTAAAGTATATAATAATTTTCAGTGGCAAATACGTAAATCAGTTTCTTCAAAAAAAAAAAGGTTTTCTTTTCAGAAACCATTTTGGGGCGGGGGGGGGTGTAACAAAGCAGGTACATAAACAAGTGCTATATAGACATGAATATGACATTAATGAAAACACCATATTGTGACGCCCAAGCTACCACGCAGCCAGAGACTCTTTAAAGGCCTGTCATTGCTTATTATGTAGGGCTAGCACCTCAGCACTGGTAATAGCCCATCATAATTCAGAGAAGCACGTAAACACTGCACATGACACAAACCGAGCTGGCATTTTACATTTCCTATAACACAATCTGAAGCACCCTTTTTCATGTTTCCCTACATTGCCTATAGACATTATTATGAAATATCTGAAATAGAAGAAAAACTACCCCCTTAAAATGTGCATTATTATTTCTGTTCTTCAGAACACAACTTCCTTCTTCTTAATTTTTTTTTTCCCTTGGGATTCTGTCAAAAGCTTTAAAGCTATCCTGCCATTTTAACACTGTTTTACACTCGTCCTTGTTCAGAAGACTGCGTATACATCTGAGGTCTGTAATTGCCCTAATTTGATGCTCTGTACTGTTTCAAACCCTTTCTGCATTTAAGCATTTAAGTTTTTGCACCTCTGCATTGTTTTGTGTCGCAAATTGCAAATTTTCTGGATTTCCTAATACATGTTTTTGCCTCTTGCTTTTACTATATTCTCAATGCGTTATGCTTAACATTTTGGCTTCTTCCTATATTACATCATCAAGTTTTTTCCCCATGTGATGGTTTTTGTTCTTTGCTCCTTCATGGCCGTTGCACAGATTGCTATAAGGAACTGCACCTGCTGAATTCCCAAAACGTTTTGAGCTTTTGTTCACTGACCAGATCCATATTCTGACTTTGCTTTGGAGTATGCAAATGCATCTGATATGTGAAACCTCTCCTTCATATGCCCTATCTTAAAAGCTGGAGTCGTCATTTCAGCTATCAGTCCCCAGTCTGAACTCCTCAGTTTCTACCTCTTTGCCTGAATACCGTCCCCTCCAACTGCACCCCCAAAACCCGCCAAGTTTTCCAGCATTGCTCCACTAAATCTTGCCAAAGGCATGAGGCCAGGTGCTTCCCAGCCATTCTAAGCATACTGAGATAGAGAGGCTCTACACAGAGCATAAAAGATAAATCCTAAGAAAGAAAAAGAGTTTAAAATCAACTTTCTGATGAGATTGCCTTTCCTTTGGAGTGATTTCTTCTTTCCTTTGGTTGGGCTTCAAGGTACATCTCTAATCTTAATTGTTAAAAAAACCCCTACCTTTTCCTCTCATGTTAAAATATCTTACCTTTTTAGTTCTTTCCTTGTTCTTCATTTATCACACAACTTTTTGTTTCATTGTTAATGTGTCCACTCTTTTCATTTCTTCCTACTAGCTTCAAATAAGAAGGTTTTATGTTTGTTCTGTCATTTTAATCCATAATTCTACCTTGTGAATAGGCAGACAGTAGAATCCATTTATTAACTATTGACTCTAGACTGACAGATACTTGGTTCAGTCCTACTCAGCCACCATGGATCTCTAAACAGGAATTCAGTAATCTGAAAATTTTCATTATTACAGCTTTGTAATAGTGACCAGAAGCTGAGCAGAGAGATTTCCCAGATAGTGAAAAAAACGGAGAGAGTTCAAAACTAATGGGTGTACAGTAATTTCCTTTCCAAACTATTGCATACAGAGACACTAATAGAAGGAAAGTCCTTCATATCCTGAAGCATGTGTTAATATTTTGAAACAAGAGAAGCAGCGCCATCCAATTATACTGTGTTTCAGGGATCACTTGTCCTGTGTTCTGAAACCTGCAGTTTAGTTATACCGAAGGATGGCATTTCATTTCCTTGATATCAGTGTTAGGTATTGGTTCTCTAATTAAACAGTCCCCTTCTAATAAAAAATTAAATTAGTAAGTGTGAATTGTTAAAGTTAGCTGCACAAATTCTCTCTCTAAAATCATAGAGAAATTAAGAATTGAATACCATACACTTTGCCTCATGTCAGTAGTTTACAGAAAATTATCTGAAAATGTAATTAATTACAGTAAATGATCATATTTTGGGAGGATCAGCTGAATATTAAAGAAAAAGTTATGTTCACAGCACAGTACTTATCTTTACTAATGCCTTCCTTAAGACTTACTCTTGTAACGCATTTTTAAAAATCAGTTTTCATTAAAGTTCTAGTTCTTTATACTCAGTTTTATGATATGCATATCTTTTAAACTACCCTTAAGTCCATTGTTTCCTGTCATATTGTCTCATTACAGTCAATGCCTGTTTTGTCTTTTGGATTTTAATAAAATAATGATACCAATTTTACTGCAAGAAAAATGAAAGGAAGTGATGGAATAAAGAAAGAACATCTGATTGTTTTGCTTAGAAGAATTACTAAATTGTCATTTTAGGCATACACTACTTTGGGAGAAATAAATAAAAGCACTGATCAATAATTCTAGGTACTTACATACAAATTCTGAGCATCTATTTTTAGGAGAGCGTGCTAGAAGGTTCAATGTAGCTGGCAAGGCAAGAGGAAATATCCTAAGAAACTAGAAAAAAATAGACCTTTCTGTACGTTTCCCAAGTATTTTCTGTTAGTTCAAATATAGTGTTGCAAAACACTAATGACAATTACAATTAATATTGCACAATTTAAGTTTGTTTGCCCCAACCTCTCATTGAGCTGGGACGTCATCCTAAATCCATCGTGCCATATGGCCGGGCAAATGACCAGATCATTTACGTGTTTGCCAAGCTGTCACAAACCTCTATTTGTGCAGTATAAAGCACGAACTGAAAAAGACTGAGAACTCATTACTTTTTAAAAAGGACAAGAATGCTAACATGTCCATCACGCTACGGCATGATAGAGTTGCATACATTAGTGGAAGTCAATGTAACAATAAGTAACAAATACACTTTTTCTCACTGGAGTTGCTCACTGGTCTACCTTTATTTAGTTTGAAACCCAGCTCTCCTCCCAGTTCCCTGCTTCCAGTTCCCTTTTAAGTTCCCTTAATTCCCACCAGGAATTAAGAGTTGGCATTTATTTACTCTGAAACCCTATTGAACAGTGATAAACTACGTCAGGTTGAAAAGAGGCAACTATTCATTGTCTTGAATACTGACTACTGAACATACGATGTCTTGAATAAATTCCTTGAATAGGGAATAAAGCAGCAAGCTGCACCAGTCTGTTGTTTTGTCAGGGGGAGAGCTAGTATGAGTCAAGCAAACTAAAACATTGTACATTTTAGAGTCTAACTTCACATCTAAGAGGTCTTTCAGGATTCCACCAAAACATGCATTAAGGTTTGACACCAGTAGAGGTACTCAGTTTTAAGAAGGACTCTCTTATTCGCTAATTATCTTATCTTGCTATGTCTCCAATAAGCATGTGTTTTATGCAATGTATCTTTAATCAGGTGTCCTGGTTTTGGCTGGGATAGAGTTAATTTCCTTCGTAGTAGCTGGTATAGCGCTGTGTTTTGTCAGGGTCATGGCTTCGAGCCCCATGTTGGGCGCCCAGCGATGTGGTGTGGTGCTTAGTTGCCGACTGTGGTTTTTTACTTAAAGGAAAATCACTATGATCTTTGAAAACAGTTTTCTGCTGTTCTTCAGGTACATGATTTTAAAAGTAGTAAAGCCAGGAGAGGGAAATAGCTGCTATGTTCGTACCCAGAAATTACACTGAAGGGTTAGAGAAATTAGTCATCCTCTTTGGCACCAATTACTGTGTTAAAGAAATTGTTGCTTCACACAGACCAGGGGACAGCAAGGCACCAAAGAGAGGATAAGCTGTACAGACTGGAACCACCAATCCTTTCTGGAATGACATTCACAACTGAACTTTGGGAGAAAAGGCAGTAAATAGAACTATTGGGATAAATATATAAAGTTCTTGAGCTTTTGCATCTGAGAAAAGCAAATGTGTACCTTATCATGTGTGCTGTTGTCTGAAGATCAGGAAAATGGAGGCTTCAGAGTAGGTAGAAGCAACGGTAAAAGTGGGAGCCATTGACAGGCTGGTGGATGGTGAAGAAAGAAAATGGAGAGCAGTCTCAATAAAAAGCAGGTTCAACAGATTGAGGTGAAAAGTTAAATTCACTGAAGGACAAATTGGCTTTTTAAAACAGGTAATTTACAGCTGATCAGCATTCCCACAATGAGGGATTCTGAAATTGTTCATAAGTTTCCTGAAAAATTTGGGTTTTCCTCATATCTGTGACAGGGATAATTTCTTGAGCTAGCGTCAAGAAAGATTAAGTGTTTGTCAAATGCAAAAGAAACTAGGTAAACTAAATGTTTTCTTATTCTCAATAAATGGCAAGAAAGGATCCTAAAACCAGGAAATGAAAGGAAAAATATTCTAACAAGTTTTTTTTTAAAACGTCAGAAACACAGAAATTAATGCCATATTGACAGCATGGAATATTTTTAAACAACTTTCATGGCTGCTGCTGTGTTACTTCTTGTATGTTCTTGACTTAAGTGTAGGGTTGAGAATTTTTGTGAGGTTAAAAATTGAACTATCTCATTATTATGTTAAACTTTAATAAAGTTCATCCTCCATTCTAAGCAATTCTATCACATATTTACTTAATTGCTATAACTGCTTAATATGACCATGCATCATTTTGATTTTGTAGCCATGGAATAATTAGAAATACTGATGCTATGAAACCAAATTGTGATGAAACACTCTTTATGGGATTTGTTTGCACGCCTTTTAAATATAGTATAAATCATAGCTATAAACCCCTATCTTGGATGTATGGGATGTCACAGGATATTCCTTATTAAGAATACAGAGCTGCCTCTCAAGCAAATATGCACTTACAAATCAGGTTAAGGCAAGAACTTTTGCAAAGAACTCAGTAGACAGTGTATTTGTCTACTAATCTCCAGTAATACTATGCTTGTGGGCAGGATTACGAATTGTGAGGAAAAAAACAACAACAACAAACAGATGAAGGGTTAGAAAAGAAGATAAAACATGACAACAGTGGCACTGGTCCTTTCAATTCATTTCACTGAGATTTCTGCATTTACAAAAAGTTCTTTCCCTTAATGTATTCTTTTATACATATATATATACTTAACTTCATTATGTTTCTCTTGACTGTGAGGCATAAGAAAACCTTTCAGAAAAAGGAGGTTTACTTTCTCAGTATGGAATATTGTCATTTAGGCAATATTTTGCCCATGGTTTTGCTTACATTTTGCCTACTTTCCCTCAATAGCTGGATCTTTGCTTTCAGCACGAATTGGCAAATGATAGTACATAAACTATGAAACAATTACATTGTATGTATTAATATGTTGAGTTGATGATGATTATAAAGATTTTATGATAATTATAAAATATAGTGCAGTACTAAGAGATAATTATTACAGAATGAGCCAACATTAGGGATCAGCATTTGTTTTTCAATGTAAACATCTGCACTCTAAAGCAAAAATGACAGTCCTTGTAATATTTCATTGCAGTCATAGAGAAACAGCAGTTTTTCTTTGGTGAGATTCTTTGGTAACACAGAAGTGAGACCGTTCATCAGCTCATGTAATTCATTACACTGTGTCTCAGTGTAATATGACTACTTAAATCCAAATTAAACCCCAAACCCAAACCAGGAAATAAAAAAGAAATTATGTCTGGTCTGCCTCCAATTGAGTATTTTCAAAAGCAGAACAATATTGCAGTAAATATTACTCAAAGTGTTTCTTTTTAAAAATATATTGTGTGAATAGATGTTTTGAATACCATTTGCAATCATTTAAGATACCTCCTTTTTATAAGCAGTACCTCTTATTCCATATGTTTTGGCTCAGTCCATATCCATTGAATTAAAAAATGCCTTTGTGTAAGTCAGCTGCATATTGCCGTCAAGATTTTGTCAAGCGTGTTAGAAACAATATATATGCAGAATCGTGCAAACTACAAGAGGATGCTTCATCCAGCAATGTCCATTCTTATTATTATTTACCATTGGTGAACACCTGCATGAGTGGCTTTTGGTTTTGGGGGAAGTTTGGAAAATGCCTGTGTGCTTGACAATTAGGCATGGCCAGTCACTTCGCTATAACAAGGTCCAGCGGGGCTGGTAGAGGCTGGAACTGAATTTGTACAAGGGGCAATGGGAACTTTGTTTCCCTTCTTTAAGGGCATTGCTGTATTTTATACGTGTGTTTTAGATGCTACTGCACAAGCTCACATTTTAATGGAACAATCACAGACACGGCAAGGGGCAGGCTAGCTACCTTACTTCTAATGGCTCCATCAAGTGGCCCACTTCCTCTACTACAGCCAAGTGTGTTTGCCTTTGAACTAGTACCCAGCTTCTGTTCTAGCCAAGTAAATTAAATATCAATAAAGTTGAACAGAAAAATATTGCTCCGTGGCACCAGTTGGATGTATTTGGGTCAGATCAGAATGACTTGCCAAAAACATTTCGGTTTTTTCTATGTTCTAAAATAAGCAGCTTTTGCAGAGCAAATTAGATGTCATGAAAGCCTTTACATTCCCATTAATATATTCTGAGTACGAAAGGAAAGCTTACTCCTGGGTAGCCCTTACATTTCTCTACTTATGGGTAGCTTTGGGGGGATATGATTAAACAAGATTTTTAAAAAAGAGAGTTGTCATCTTCAGTATTATTTGTGTCTCCTGACTTTTGATGGTAACAACACAGACATCTCTCCCATTTTAAATGTTGGCTCTAAGATAAGAAGAACAGTGACCATTCTCTTTTTCTAGATCACGTGTAACACTGGATCCTGCCCAGTCAAATCCAAAATATTAGGTTTTCTGTGTATAAGAATTTAATACATTCTTTGAAGATGAATATCCGAAAGCATCCAGATATGAATTTCCAGTTGTCATCTGGGTGTTTTAACTGTGAAATAAACAATGGTTTGTTCCCTGTAACACTCACAGATAGGACTCCCTTAGTTTTGGCTACTCTGCATTTACACAGAGAGGATTAGGGTTCCTACTGGAAACTGTTTCAAGAAAGGAAGGATAACAGCCGTATAACACATTAGGTTGATGGGAAAAAGGGTTGGAAATATGCCTTAAAGCTACTTAGAAGCTTAAACATGAAAATAGTCACAGGCATTTTTAAAAAGAGCCAAGCCATCTAACTTCTTAAGTCATGAGTCATTTAAATGAGGCATATTTTAGCATGTGAACTGTTCAGACCTAAATCTACAAATTGAGACATTACAGAGTCATAGAGACATAGAGTAATTCAGGTTGGAAGGGACATCTGGAGATCATCTGTCTGGTCCAACCCACTGTTCAGCTTAGATCAAGTTGCCCAGGGCCTTGTCAAGTTTTTAATATCCCCAAGGACAAAGAGTCCACAGCCTCTTGACAACCTCTTTCAGTGTTTCAATACCCTGCTGTGATTTTTTTTCCCCTAATATCTATTGAAAGTTTCCCATGTTGCAACTTTTGTCCTTGAGCAAATGTAAGACGACTCTGGCTCCGCCTTCTCTATTCCCTCCAGTTAAGTACCTGAAGACAGCAACATCTCCCTTTTGCCTTCTCTTCCTAAGGCTGAATAAATCCATCTCTCTCAGCCTCTCCTTGTATGCCACATACTTCCAAATATCCTAATCATCTCAGTGGTCCTCCACTGGGGAACCCAAAACTGGACACAGCACTCTAGACGAAGGTGACAAGCGCTGAATAGAGGGGAATAATCACTTCCACCAGCCTGCTACCTACACTCCTGCTCACACAGCACAGTATGCAGTCAGTGTTCTTGGGTGCAAGGGCACACTGTCTACTTATGTTCAACTCGGTTTCCACCAGGACCCCCAAGGCCTTTTCTGCTAAGCTGCTTTCCAGCCAGTCAGTCCCCTGCCCGTACTGGTGTATGAGCTTATTCCTCCCCAGGTGCAGGACTTTGCATTTGCTTTTTCTGAACTTCATGAGTCCTGTCAGCCCATTTCTCCAGCCTGTTGAAACCGCTCTGCATAGCAATACTGCACTGCGGTATATTGACCACTTTCTCACTTACAAGTCCCCAAATCTGGGGGATGAACACTTAAAATTTATATATCTGACTCCATCATGATGACTCCAACCACCAGAGTGAAACATTTCTACTGCAAAAAGAGAGAATAAAGCACCTCTGACAACTAACTAAAATTTAGAGTAAGGACACAACAGGAAACACCAAAAAATACATATTTCACTTGAATCTCTTCCTTCCAGAGTTTAGTTTCAATAGCTGCATTGTGATCTAGGATGAGGGGGTCTATTAAGAACAGTTCCAATAAAGCCATAGTACTCTTTCAAAAAAAACCTCACAGATGGTAGTTTGTCTTTTGCCTAGCAGCCTAACACATACAGCACTCGGACAAGAAAAAAATGGGAAACACAACTTCGAAACTCTTCCACACCTGAGGAGGGTCCAGTCCCACATCTCTAAACTTCCAGGAGAGTCTCATAAACCTCAGGCTTAAATCCAGAATGGGGAGAAAATATTCCTGACTTCTCCTAGTAAAAGACCTACTGGATTGCTATGAATGAAAGCATTTCATAAGACAGAAAAAAAGTAATGTAGGTACAGAAAGGAGCTAAATAAAGCAGTTAGGTACTCACCTCAGTTTGTGGTTTTACTCAGTGCTCTCTGGACAGAGAGTAAGCATATATTTTACAGTAAACAGTCACTGGATAAAGGCATGAGAACTTAATTTCAAAAGGAAATGCTAATTATGTTGACACCCAACGAAACTGCTTATTAATAAGTTACAACATTTGTGCTGATTTGTGCTGATTATGAGGCATATATCAATCTATTTAAATTTATGATCAGTATACAGTATTGATAAATAATTCTAAATGTTACTTCAGTATTCACCGCAAAGCTCGTTTAATGATTTAGATTTGGCATATTTCACCTTTCAAAATAATGGCTTTGAAATCTTGGGCTGCTGTGAAACATGAATGAAGTTCTACTGATAACAGTATCAGTGTCTGATCTCTGTATATTTAAAAAATCATTATATTTTTAAATACTTCTGATTTCTGTTGAGTGTCCTATATTGTTTTTTGGTATGATATTAAAAAATTACTAAATACTATTGCAAGGATGTAAAAAATTATGTGGTGAAGATTTTTTGTCTTCTTTTACTAACATGACTTTACTTACAAAATGATTGTTACCAAACCTATTAATTGCTACAGGACTACAATAAGCTAAGTGATTCTTCACTTCTAAAGCTGGTCTGTTTGGAATAATATTAAGATCAATGAATTTTAGTGCTAGTTTCCATTTATTTAATTTGAAATTTAAATATTAGAAGCCAACTTGATTCCTAATGTAAATCAGTTACAGAAGACATGAGTCTGTTTCATGTTTGAATCAAAGTTAACTACAAAAATGATGGCTAAAATATAACCAGTCCTAATCTAATGCTTTTTAATGGCTAGCAATGGCTTCCGCTACTTAGTGCATCTCTGCTATCCATTCTAATCTGACTTTGGTAATCCATTAAAAAGAAAAAAATAGAGAACAAGATTATAAAATCAAGTCACAATAACTCATCTTACCTCAAACTGTGGAGATGATTTTGTGGCACTGTTTGTGATACTTCTTATGATAAAGCCATAGACCTTTTGCATTATCATTCTTACTATCTTTTTCATCTCTTGAAAGGTGAGTTCCCCAGTCAATCTTCTCCTTAGCAAACAGAAATATCCCCTTTTAGGGGATTTGTATAGGCTTTGTATACTTATTTCCCTAGAATCTGAGAGAAAAAAATAAAAAATGTCATTAAAATTAAAAGGCTAGATTCCCCAAAATATTTTGGTTTCTTAAGCAGGTCATGCTCCCACTTGTTTGTTCTCCCTGGTTTAAAGCATCTTTTACCCTCTGTTGCACAACAGCAAAGATTTGGCAGGCAGGGTTTAAACCATACAAAATCTACCTTGAATGTTTTGCAATTTTGTGTAAGAAGAACGTGAGCTATATGGGTAATGTGAAATTTATTGATAGCAAATGCCAACTGACTTAATGGGACAGAAGTTCTGACACAGTCTCTGTTTACTGCAAGCCAAAAACTTTCCAGAACTTCGTTACAGCAAACTAGAACAATTACAAGGAACACAGTTTGTAGTATTTATACGGTAGTTCTTTTTTTCTGAATATATTGTCCAATGCTAATAAAGACAAATTGTTACAGACACTAATGACAATTTCCTACTGATTTATGACTTTCGTCCTGCTGCCTTTCTTTCCACAATAAGCACAGCTCCCTAACACCCGCAGAGCGAGAGAGAGCACTGAATGTGGCAGTTTGAATCTAAATGCGTGTTGACTGCCTCACCAACACATGTGTTTTGACTAGCCAAACAGTGTATATTCCACTAAACAGAATATAGGAAAGATAGATTAGGAAATTTTCCTAAGACTCATGATATTATGATATGTATTATACTACATTCAAGTATTTAGAGATTAAAATCTCCCAGGGCTAGAATGAATCTTTCAGCTACATTCATGCATTATTTCAACACAGGAATTTTTTAATCCTTCATCAGAAATTAAATACATCCTTGTAACACAAATATTTTACAACATTAAATTTGGTGGATGTGCCTACTTTACATGTGAAGTACAAATCAAGCCATAGAAATGTCAAAAGCTTGGGTAATTTTCCTTTCGGCTTACGTGTATAATTATAGCTGAGTAACTTGGTAATTAACTACCATACCTGCAAACACTGAACTGCCTGAAACTTAAGATTTTCATATTTTTATATAGGTATATAAAATCAAGCATTTCATTATGTACCTGTGATTGAACAAAAATAATCTTTCTCTATCAAATGCCTATGCAGAAAAGTCTCACGTGCAGTAGCGCTCTCCTGGGTAGTGGCTCCCTGTAGCTTACGGGTCACACACAGAAGAAAGGCTTTTGACTACTCTGTTAAAGTACAAGGACCTTCAGTGAGAGACAGGTCACATTTGTAGTGTACTTTGGAAGGAACTAGCCAGCAATCTCTCAGTATCCAACAAAGTAGTGTGATCTAGCTCTACATAGCTTGCTCGCAACTCATCACCCTCCCCATGCACTGCAGCATATGACACCAAAATTTCTATTTCTCTTTGTCAGCACAGCCATGTTGCTTTTCTTTTTTTTTTTTTTTTTTTTTTTTAATGTAGTTGCTGCCAGTGAGACTGCCAACACTTGAACCATAGAGAGTGGACTATCCTTTGACGCCTTGGACTAACACACCAGGAAGGTGACCCAAACTCAGAAAGGCTGAGCTTGGGATTTCAGCTCTCTAGATTTTGAAGTCAAAGAGGGGCTGTTCTTTTGCTTCCTTTAACCTCCACCCAGATAATGGTCTAGTATGGCCAACCAGCTGACAAAGGGATAGATTTTTAAAAAAGTCATCAGCACAGTACATAGGGTTGCATTGTCAACTCCACCTTGGGCAGTCAGTAGTAAGTTCAAATCTGCTCTGTGAGTTTGCCCACATCACATACCTGGAGTGGATCTATACCTGCTGGGCAGACAACGGAGTGATCCTTTAAAGATGCTGATCAAAGAGTTCACTTTCTCCTTCAAACCCTGGATCAGAGGCACAGAGCTTCTTCTGTGCAAAAAAACCCAAGCATGTCCCAAAGTGGGTCTTTTTCTGAAGGTAGGACCAGCTGCTGGTCACAGGGTGCATTGGCAGCCTCTGATATGGCAAGCAATGAACCATGTCCAGGGTCCATCCAGGCAGTCCCATCAGGAGCAAAAGGAGACCAGGCCAGAAACAGAACTGAAGAGAAGGCAGCAATGTGAGTCCAAAATCTGTCAGGGAGGCAGAGCCATATGAACCAAGGGGCCCAGGAGGCAAGCTATCGACAGGGTGGGTCTGAGGTCCGTCTGGGAAGTAGGCCCAGAGGCGGGAACACCTACAACACAACTCAGGAATGGAATTAAGGCTGAGCCGAAATGGGGCTTCAGGACCCGTGGGCAGGAGGAGAGGGGAGGCCCGAGGGGAGACTGGGCAGGGACTGAAATGCCCGTTAGTGCCCGCAGGGCCCTGACAGCCTGCTACCCAAAAGTCTTGTGCAGGTCTGCAGAAGAGAAGTTAACTACGCTGAGCTACACTCAGAAGCTCAGCTTATTTGAATGCATGCTGGTTTAAGATTAAGTGCTGTTTGCTGGTTTAATTGACTGAGCCGGCGTCAGTCTTTTTCACGATACTGCTGCCGGGCAATTCTCCAGCTGCAAAGCTGTCTTTGAAAGAATGGTCCTGGCGTGTATTGACAAAGGTCCCATTCTCTTCTGGACAAACAAGTCACTTCCTTCTGCAAATGTGTCATTTCATACAGTTATGCACAAAAATGAGACCGCTGCTTTGGAGCTCAGCAGAGGCATTTGTTTGTAGCGATCACCTGTAAGGCAAGCAGGTATTGTGGATATCCCTGAAAGACGAGAGCTAGAGAGTGAGGTGGTTTGCTGCTATCCTGCAGCTACAATTAGGAGACGCTATATCTAGGGGGGAGAGTTTGCTCCACCTCATATCTGCTCTTAAGTTGGCCTTCTTCACAGTAGAGCTAAAGTGAGAATTAACATGTATGTAGTGCGGACAGAAGACAAGGTCAAAACCAGAGTGTCCCAGTGAGACAGAAGGGGGCACCCACTGATAACAGATGCTAACTGGTGCGGCTCTTGTAACTCTGAAGAGTTATACTACTTCCTCTCTCCTGTTTTTCATCAGTCAGCGTGTCATCAGCCAAATTACAAACTGAGAAAACACTTATTCTGAAAACTTGATGATTTTTAATATTATGAATCATTAATTCATTTTTCTGCTTTTAAAAATTGTTGTCCTGTTTCTATTTTAAGAAAAACTTTAAGAAACAGCCTGCATTTGTTTTCATATACTATATATTACCTAAGACAAGTAAGACCCACATGTATAGTTAACTAAAACACTTCACTGAATGGTAGGAGAAGACCAAAATCCTTGACCCTCCCTACCAAGTCATCAGACCTCCGGGGCATGCACTCTAAATACTGGCCATACATCCAGCTTTCCTCTTTCCGCCAGCAGTCCTTTGCTCAAGTAGGGAGCACCCATGAAAGAAGTGACCATAGACAAACGCAAGTGACTCCTCCCTGCTCTCGTTCCTGGGTGCTCCTGTTACATCAACAATAAGCACCTTGGGCTGGTTCAGAGGATTTCACTTAAATGCTAATCAAACACGATGAGAAGTTTTTACTTTTCTAAGTGCCAGAAAGAAGGGATAGTTTGAAAAGTAAAATGACTTTTGAGGAAGAATGCTGAAATAGAGTCATTTGTTCCCTGAGTCATGAAATAGTAATACGCTTCCTGGCTCCTAGACAGGAGCAAGAAAATACAGCGGAAGTGAAGCTCTGCAAAGAGTAGAAATGCATTGATTTTGGAGTAAAACCCAACTGAGAAAATAGGCATGCCAGGAAAATGGTTGCTGCCAGCTGTCCAGGAAATGACAGCAGCATGAAAAAGCTTAATATAGGTAGAGATGAATAGGTGACAAAATGAGAAGAGGAAAGAGATGCTGTCCTCATGAGGAGCTAAGTGGACTAATTGTTGCATTCCTTATTGTCTTTCCTTGGTCTTTTAAAGATCGTTACAGCAATACTACTCTCAGCTTTGGATGTAAGCACCTATTATTCTCTACAGTTAGATTTAGGCACTAAAGAAAAATGGTGAACAGAAAAGAGAAGAGAAAAGGAACTGATGAAGTACGAAGATAAAGATAGAATGAAAACCAGACAGACAAAGGTTATCAACTTAATAATGCAAACTAATTTCAACAATCTGAATCACTAGCTTGTTGACATTTCTGAACATCTTTATGCAGTTATCTAATAAAACTAATTTCATGTGAACAGGGGCACATTATAACAGTTAAGGAGTAATCACCAACTTCATTTGATTATTACTGTTCATGCTTTGGAAAGTCTTTGTAGTTTCAGAATATAATTGACAAAACCTTGAATTACTCTATCTTCAAAATTGAAAGCAAGCATCCTCATGCTTTTATATCAAACATATAATTAATTTTTCAGGCACTCCTGGGTTCTTTCAGATACCCTGCAGTCCTCTAGGGAAACATTTCTAGAAAAAGCCAATAGGTCAAGCAGAATTTTATTATGATATTTACATAAGTATCTCAAAGAATATCCTTTTCTGTTACACTGGAAAATCTGACAACATTTCTTATCAGGTTCCCTGAAAAACATACAGCAAGTAAGCTGAGATCATCTACTTAACACAGACTTGGGTCTGAAGGAAGCAAGTATTAACAAATATAGCAAATGAAACCTCACTGTCCCAAATCTAATTATGTAGTCACCTAATTAACATTGCTTGTCTAATTAATTAATATTAGTATATACCCATTTTCCCTCTCTTCTTTCATTCTGTAGATGCTAGTATGTGCATATGAATATGCTGTTAATTACACGAATCATTTATTCAAGTCTTTAACAGGGATACTTAACTTACCAGTATTACTAACTAACCTAAAACCAGTTTTTAAAAAGATCTCTGAATTTCAGAGCAATTTCACCTTGTATATTTTTCAGATGTGATCTGCATAATGGATTAATTTAGGGAAGGTTCGGGGTCAGAATAAATCTGAACCATATCTTCGCCATAAACTGGGGCTCCAAATTAAATTTACAGAATACCGCCTGGCATGACCTAGCCTGATGCCATTGATAGTGGCTCCCCACCCTAACTGCCATTGAGGGTGGGCAGAACTGTTTTCACCACTGCTAATAAAATGCAGGATTAAAGCTAGTGACTCTGGATTGAACACACTTCAAGCTGGCTTTCTAGGTACGACAGGGAAGAGCTTTCTATACCTGTATTATGGATCAACGTCTGAGGCTGTAATGGATGGAGTTTGTTTTCTTTCTGTAAGGTTTGCAGCCAGTTTGGGTGCTTTCTTACAAAAGCAGTGTGCAGATCTCCATCTCACTCAGTTTTTGGGGACTTCATAGGCTCTAGCATATTATATGCATGCATTTTTTTCTTCACTGTCACATTTATAGCATAATATTTAATATTAATGTTCTAATGTTCTGAATGAACAGCCAGTTGTGAAGAGAATTGTAAGAAGTAATTTCACTGAGATTCAGACTTGATTAATTTCAGCCTTTCTACTCACGTCCTACTCATCTACCTTTGCTCTTAGCTAAACAGGTTTGCTTCATGAGGGCCAGGTTATTCGTAGTGCTTTCTCTCCTGACATCTCACTCAGAGCTTTCCTGCTCATCATCCTCTTTCCAAAAGGACTCCTTCAGGTCAGCACACATGAGGATTTGGGTCTTCTCTATTTCAGTGGTGGAGCTGCTAGCACACAACTACTAAAGCCATCCTCATACTGAAAGGCAATTCTTAGCTGAACTCTAGCTCTGGTGCTCCGCTCCACACCTTGCTAACCTGGATGATACATGCAATAATGGATTTTCCTTGCGTCTACCAACTGAATGTCTAGCCACTTTTTTTTCTTTTTTTTTCCCCAGCCAGAACATGCAATTGATTCAAGAACCAAACTCACTTCCTGACACCACCTACGTAAGAAAGGCGCTGGACAGAGGATTTAGGGACACACTAGTTTTCTTCTCCATCCTCCACCAAACCCACATACAATGCAATGCACAGGGTGGACAATATGTGCAATAACTGAAGCAGTTTAGAAAGGATCAGGCATTGTCATTTGCTAAAAGATCAGTTTGACATTTTTTAGTATTCAGTGGGTTTTAGTGCTATTCAGATGTTGCAGTGTACACTACACTCACACCTGCCTCATTCTGTTAGATTTCAGCTTTTCTGCCTTTTAATATGAAAAATCAGACAGGAAATATTGCTGCTTCTGTCACCTTTTTGCTGGTAAGCTCCTCTTTAGCATCCTACGGTAGGCTTTACTTCACCTCATTTTACAGCATGAGCCTAAGAGACAAGTTATCAGTTTTTCCAAGCAATACAGCTCCCTTAATGTGCTTGCCCAGCCACTCCCAGAGGTAGGATCAATATCTCTCTATTGAAAAGAATAGTTGTGGTGCTCATGTAAGAAAAAAATAATGGCTGTGGCTTTTGTGCACAGCGGAAGCAGATGTACCGCAGAGAGGCATTACACTGGCTTCCCTTGACAACTTTGCCAATATCTTTCAAATCATGTAACAAGCCCTATTCTGGCCCCAGCATCTTCAGCATGAGCAAAGAACTATTTACGCATTGTATTTAATATGTGTTTCAATGTAAAGTGCGGTATAAGTCTTGATGACAAGAGCTTCCAGAGCTTCTCTCCTCTCCCTCCAGGCGGGAAATGGCTGCGTTGGCTGTTAGTCCATAGGCTCATACTGACTGCTTTTCTGTGGCCCAGCGTTACTGTCGAGTGGAATAACTTCAACCAAATGTGTAGAAAGTACCCCCCATCTCTTCCCTTCTAGCCTGGGAGCGTGGTAAAGCTATAGGAAAAGGGGATTTCAAAGGTAACAAATGAGCAGTCTGCTGGATGAGTGATTTACCTGTTAGGCTACTATAAAAAAATGGCAACCATAGGCTTTCTGGCACTAATGCCTTAACAAGCAAGAGATGATTCCTGCTCTGTTATCAGAGTATGATTTAAAGGGTGGAGCCAAAGAGAAAAGAGTCATCTCCCTGCAACTTTGAGTAGACACCAAAGCTCCAGATTGCATCAAGAAGTGAGCATTTCCCACTGTCAAACTCTCTCCGTTCTCTGCAGGTGTCCTGTGCAGGACTCTAGATTGCCCTCCAGGATCTGAGCTTCTGTAAATTACATACTGTCAGTCACAGCATAGCAGCACCTACTAGTCTCTTTGGGCACAGCTTTATGAGTTGTATTCTCTACTGGCTCAATACCCTCTCCAGCACAGTTGTGGCCCATGTAGTCCCTGCATAATTTGTTTGTGCTTATATTTTTTCCTCTATTAGAGTAGCAGTTGCTGGGACTGATAAAGATAACACTTGCTTCTAATTCTAGTCTTACCTAACCCAATATAAAGGGGATGTTTTCACCTTTAATTTAGACACAGAACCTCCCATTAACACAATACAAGCATGTTGCTGAAAGATTTACAGACTTACAATGAATGTACATTGGAGATACTATGTCTTGCACACAATGAACTCTCTTTCTCTTAGATAATAACAACAGCACCGAGTACTATAATTTCCTTTGGCTTCAAAATCTAGAGACACTGAAGGGTCAAAGAAAGTTAACAAGAATAAGCAAGTGATTGCCAGAAGGCCTCTGTTTTCTTTAGTGGAGCTCATGTCTCTATCCATAGGAAAGCGTTTGAGAGCTCAAAAATAGGGAAAAAAAAGGCAAAGTAACCCACCGAAATATATATATATGCTTTTTCCGTGAGGCAGAGCACAAATCTACCACTATCTTTGAGGGCATTAATGCATTGCTACTTTTAGCAAGATCAATACATAGAAAACCTTATCTGTAGCACTAAGAAGCATTCTTAGGCTATATCTGTGCAGATGCCTTGCATGATATCTGGCATAGATTTGTATTTATTTGTGTTTTTAAGTCAAACACTGAGTATCTTAAAATCATAGAAATGTTGACTGGAAGGGAGCTCTGGAAGTCCTGTAGTTCAGCCTCCCATTTGAAGCAGGATTATCATAAGCACTACACCAGGTCAGCCGTGATGACTAAGAATTTCCATTATAAATACCGGAAAAGAAGCTTTATGAAACAATCAGTTTCATATCAGTAAAATACATTTGCTTATAAAAGGGAAATGTATTGCATAAAATTACTGTTTAATTCATTTGTGCAAATGTTTTGAAAAATTTTAATATGACATTTCCCAGATTTTTCACCAGCTTATTGTGTTGTCAAACTTCTTAAAAAATGAAAATTCAACCAAAAATGCAAACATTTGTCACAGTTTTGTTTTAAAAAATTCATTTTTTTTAATTCACTTTGGTCTTAAGATTTGTCAGTTGTCTTTAATGGCACATCCAGTGTTTTACTCCAAGCATCATTTAATCCCCAAATATGTGTCTGCCTAAACTGACTAATTAAAAAAAGCTGCAGAAATCAGTGTTATAACTGAGATAATAATCACCCCAAAGCCTAGCTGATATTTTCATAATGTCACATCATTATGCCAAAGTTCCCTTAGTGAAATATGCATTACAAAAGAGAAAGCAGGAGAAGCTGTTTTTCTTTTGATAAGATGGAGTAGAAATTATACAGTCTAAAAAAAAAGCTGATGCTTTGGTTTTCTGTCCAAGGTAACAACAGCAAAATGGGAAGATTCCCACCTGAAAGGCGATAGAGGACTCTCCACTGATGAAGGAGTACATAGTGTTTCATTGCACATGAAGCCATTGCATCATTACAGCCTCTATTCCTTACCTTGATTTGACTTCCCATAATTTAAATAGTATTTCATATCTTCGAAGCACTGTACATGCATTAACTAATTTCACTTATTAAAATTTGACACTGCTGCCTAATGATAAATTCCCAAATGCAGCAGATTTGAAAATTTCCTGTTAAGTATGCCTTGATAAGCATCCTCAAGTGTAGAGTTGTAAACTGTCTTTTGATGTCATTAGATCTGTAACCCTTCACTGGTTATATGCTGTCAGGTAATAAGGAGTTACAATGATTACTGAACTTCTAGACCGGGAAGGGAGGAAGGAAGACAGGATTTCCCTTTTCTTAGGGGAATTTTGCTACCCTGAGCAGGCATTGCTTCATATCAATGTTGTAAAGCCTCCATGATAACTTGGCCACCAAAATGTACACATTGTCTGATAGACCACTTTGGTACTGTGTTTCAAGTGTTGCATGATAAGCTTATTTTTTGAACCTGAATGAACAAATGAAGGAGACACCTGGCACACATTTACTCATTAGGTCAAGATATTAATGTCCTTAGCAGCAGCAACCAGCAATGCTCTACACCGAGTGCAGATGTTGTCTCAGGTTGGCTCCACATGACTTTTGCATTTATATCACGGCTGGGGCCACTCTTACATTTTTCCACTTTTCAGAGGCAGATCTGAATGTTGTCTGTCCATGGGCAAAAAAACCTGGTGAGTGACTGCAAGGAGGGGGTATCAGGACCCTGTGTCCTGAATGGCACAAGGCCATGGGTCAGTCTGGATGTGGCCTAAATTAATCCTGGAACACAAGGTAGCATCCAAATATTGCAAAAGACAGAGACAACCTGTTTGCCAAAGGTGGTTGATGGGGAGAGCAGGCCACAGGTCTTAATTCTTTTGATCTTCCCCACTTTTAAGAAGACAACTTAGATAAAGCATGTGTTGAAGAGCTCAGTGGGCTGAAGAGGGGTGCGCAGGAATGACCACAGAGAAAGACTTCAAGGGTTCAGACAGAGCGTTTCAAATCTTGAAATTTCCTGTTCCAGAGTGCATTAGGTGGCTCGTTAGATGTACAGGTCTCTTCAGTAACATTAAGGCAGGTTCACCTTGCTTTCTAACATACCAGGCTGCAAATATTTAAAGGGTAAGTCCCCCTTCTGAGCAGTAACGCCCATTAAGCATTGATAATATGACCTGCACAGTAGAGACCTGACGGAGTGCTAGGCTAAGTAATCATTAGCAGTAAACAATTATGTTATTATGTACATAATAACAGTGAATCATCAGAAAGAAAACAGAGCACTAGTTAGTTCGAGAGATGAATTAGGACAACTTACTTGGTGCATTAAACTAATTTCCCCGCAGTACTTCAGACTGCCTGGTTTTCATACCTTCAGATGCGTCTGCTCCTCCCGAGGGTTGCTGTAGTCGCTCTGCTGAGCTCCTGTTATATAAACAGAGAAGTCATCTCTCTTACCCTGCCCTTCCCAGCTTGTCTCAGCATATGCTGCTAGCTTTCACAGTTGACAGACACTCCGACAACTGGCAGTCTGTCTGTCAAGAAGATCCTAAAAGATGAAAACGTTGAGTAGAAAGTTCAGTTCAGGATCATCTCTGTGGCTTTAGGAATATGTTTGCAATATAGATATTGTAGCAGAGTGCTGATAAATTCATATACCTTGTTTTCCTGTGAATGCAGAATCTACTTTAAAGTGGCAATATTTGCTTTATGCAATGTTTAATCACCAGAAAATTGCATATTTTAAAACCAACCTCTCTCTTCCTTTCGCTGGGCCAAGTACAGTCCTCACAAAAGACAAATAACCACCTCTCACTGAGCTGCGAGGAGTGGGTGCTTTGCCTCAAGGTGACCCTCCTAGATTTACCTCTCTCTCCCTCTCCCTTCCTGGACACTTCGCCAGGCTGCTGTCACCTTCTTCTTGCTTCTTCTCACCTTTCAGAACATTGTCTACTTTCCTTCTGCCTGGCTTATGTCAGGTGAGGAGCTGATCCAACGCCGTCACACCAGGCAACTGGCGCCGGGCCGAGCAATATTGTCCCTTTGCTGCTGGCAGCCGGGAGCAGGAGGAGAGGAGGCGGTGACCTGCCTGGCAGCACTGACAGCAGGGGAGGGATGCCAGAGGCAGGGCTGGGATGCTGCCAGGAGCCTTGCTGGGACGGCTCCGGCTCTGCATTGCGAGACCTCCGCAGGAATGGGGCAATTTCACTGATATCCCTGACAAGCACTTACATTTTATTCTCTCAAGTGTAGTTCTTGACGGAGTTTAGGAGCCGACGGAGTAAAGCAGCTTTGTGCTGCTGTCACTGTTTCTAATTACCAGCTCTAATAAGGCTTCATCCTGATTCCTTCTCCCTGACTTTTAAAATGTTGTTATGGCCTCCTGGGTAAGTGGGCTATTCTTTCTGATAAGCCAGCAGCAAGAGCAAATCTCTGGCGCCTGTTTGAACATGAACCAAACTGACTTATAGTAAAATGGAAGTGCAGAATGTTATGCAAAATATTCACCCTAGAAAAATTAAGACTTAATACAAATAGATGATGGGAATGCTACCCAATCCTCTCCCTCATAAGTGGTTTATTTAAACCAATTCATTTCAGGCACACAACAAATTTTGATCACAAAGAAACAGCTTTGTATACTATATACTACCCTCTTCTTTCTGAATAAGAATTCCTCTGCTTAAATAGACCATTTGTCTTTGATAGCAATCTGAAGGATTTTTGATGCAGTCACCTTGTAAGGCTACAAACAGACAATGCTAGGAAACTCATCCACAAGCTGTATTGCATTTGTCTTCAGATGCGTCTCTTTTTTTCCCCCTCATTTAGACTCTGTGCTGTCAGATTTGGGGATTTTTTCAAAGTAGGTTTTCTTTCTTTCTTTCTTTCTTTCTCAGTGAGTTGATTCACCGAGTCACACAGTTCACCTCAGTGTTTTATACAATAAATCTGAAAGATAATTTAAATTGGCACAGAACCTATAAGACACGCCAATCAATTCTAAATGCCATCTGTTACAGTACTCTCAAAGCGGAGGAGAGAAGAAAGCACCCACTGGTTCAGTTCCCCCACGCTACCCGGCAGGTGCCTGACTGCCCGTCAGGACCCCTGCGTCTTCCTGCTTTCTGAAGCTTAATAGGACAACCAGTCATCCTGTTTAATCCTGGGGTCTACAGCAGACTTTGTAAAAATTACATCCAAAGCTAAGGTTTTACCCTCTCTTCTCAAAGGAGGAGTCAAAGCAGCAAAAATCCTCTTAGTTTTCCTTACCAAATTTAGAGGGTAATTCTTCCCTTATCCCTCTTTTCCTTGCAATTAAGCACAGACTTATAACTGACTTATGTTTCCTTTTCAACCCGAGAGCGTCTAAACTTCTCACTTCCCTGTAAGAGTGAGGGCTGCTGCCCCAGAGCATCATTTACCTTTCTGCTTCTATGTTTCCAACCTACAAGTGCTCAAAAAAAGTGGCTTGCGATTTTCTCGCTTCATGTTTATTTTAGGTTTGCTGGGGCAGGTAAGAGGGGTGTCTTTTGGCATTTTTTTGGTAGGGGAAAGTGGTGTATGTATATATATAACAATACTGGGCTAAATACTGAAGTGCTTTGCTTTACCTCCATTCCCTTATCTGTACAAGCATTAGCTGTAACGTGTGGATACTTGTGCCATCAGCAGTATCAAACACACCAAGAGCAGACTGGCTGGCAGAGATGGGCCATGTTGCACCCCATCCCTCCCTCTCCGTAAACCAGATTGCATTTAGTGATCTACCCTGCAAAAGCTTTTCTTGTTTTTCCGTCTGCTGTTATCCACAGCCACAGGAATGTGAACGCTGCAACCAGAGTTCTTCAGGCAAGAAGGGTTTTTCTTAGATTTTCCAAATCCTTCCCCCAGGGGCCTCTGGTCTCTAAGTGGACCTTACCAGCAAGGATTTTTTTTCTGTTATTTCAGGAAAAAACACCCTATGAAACTCTTTGCATTTTTATCCCCAACTTTCCTCAGCCAGCTGAGGAAAAGTCTTTTCAAATGATCTGTAAGTTTATTCCCTTCGTTCCTTCATGAAATTAGCAACTTCAAAATCATTCCCATCTTCTCCGAAGCTTTGATGAGTGCTAACAATAAAAGCAGCAGCCAGGTTGCTGGGATTTTGGCAATGGCTGAGAGCTCTGAAATGGCCTTTCTCTGGCCGAGAGGGTTGCTCAGGGTGGGTAAATTGCTCGATATCTGTTTCCTAGCAGGACCTTTAATCTATGTGCTGGGAGATTATGTCCTCTGCCTCTGAAAGCAGCCATGATGAATAGAAACGATCTTCTTCCAAAAGCATTATTTATTTACTAGAAACAACAAAATTATCACCACAGTGTCTTCAGCTGAAGTCAGGGAAAAGGAAGAACTAGTTCTTGTCCTAAAAAATTACACAAACAAACAAGACACAGGAATGGTTGAAGAAGGGATATTAGATCTGTGAGGGTCTGACCACCCTTTCTTTTGAGATTTTATGGATATTTTGTGCTTGTTCTCAACTAGATATTGTTTTCAAATATAAATATAAAAGACGGTTACGCTGAAAATCAGGACAGCTACGGGTCATTAATCAACATATGTTGAGATTCACTGATGCCATGAAGCACCCACTTAGTGGATGATGTACAAGATATAACCTAATTTTATACTTGCTAAGCAGAATGTATGCTAAGAGTGGGCAGGTGGACAACAGCCTCTTTTTGAATAATAGTTGTTTTTCCCTAATCAAATAATATCTGCCTTCACTAGAGAAGCAAAATATACAAACTTTTAAAAATAATTTGTAGAATTTAATTAGACAATTATAAAATATTTTAACTCTATTAAATTAGATAGATAAGCTTTTCTGCCTTGTAAACCTGTAGCTTCATTTAAAAGCTTATAGGCATTATCCCACTTTTTATTAAATTCTGTAGGTTTCAAAACAATTTCTACAGAACTTACACAGACCCTTATTGCTATCATCTCTTCTGGAGGGCTCTTTGAGAAAAAAGTCTAATGCTTATACAAATCATCAGGAGTACACTTTGTAATGCCGCATGGAGATGAGTTTCATTATGGTTTGGCCTCACTCCATATGCTAAATAAATTAACCTCAATTTCTTTTCTTCTCAGGATGAATCTCAGACGAAAAGATGGAATCCAAGTTGCTTGTTCTTGCCCTTTTGATTTTATTTTCCTTACACAATCACAAAATTACAACACACTTCGTCTTGTGGAGTGTTCATACGTTTGGATTTATTTTTTTTAACAGGCACTTTCCCATTTCCCTTGATAAGGTGTCCACCTCCACCCTCCCCACCCCCATTTGAACCACTCACCATATTCTTCAGCAAAGTGCTTCCTGAGGAAAGAAGCACCTATAAATGCTCCAGCAGTCCCCATTCCCCTGAGTCAGCAAGTTCCTGCACTCTGTTTACACAGCGCTCATTCTCAACACGGAAAGTGCTGAAACTACCAGGTATAAACATTTGACAAAGGGAATATGATGTCTTTTTAGTATAGCCCTTCTTACAGAGACACTGTCTTTTCTTCAATTAATTATTTAAAATTAATTTTCTTCATGCTCTTTTATTACACCATGACATCCCCTGACTTCTTCTGCAGAGTTCCTTTGTCGTGTCTGAGAGGTCTAAAAAGGCTGCACATCAGGTTGACTGATGCCTTCCATGATATGCTACGAACAGCCTGCTTCCGTGCTCCGGGGCTGCACAGCAAGCTTCTCAACTGCAATCAACTCCAAAAGCTGCCTGCGCTCTACCGGTGCTCAGAAACTCCGCAAGCATGATGTAAAATATATTATCTGTAATCATGTAAATTTGTACAGTCAGAGAGTCGATTTTTATTTGCTTGGCAGGAGAATCCACAGGCTTGCAACCCTCCAAAGCTTTAAAATTGCTAGGTACAACTGCTGTGACATTTTAATTCAGCTGTGTTCATCCCAAATGATAGAACGACCATCTCTGACCTTTCACATGCATGTATATGCATAAAGCTCGACAGTAAGTAAATGTTTGAAATCTCTCTCGGAGTACCAAAAGCAGCTGCTGCCTTGCATGTGTATGTGCAAAGATTTAGAAGATTTTCATTAATATTCTGCTAAAGTAAGCCTATGAAATTTTATTGTTAGCAATAGCACTCAGCCTCAGAGAAATAATAGGTGAAAGACAATATGTGGCATGCATTCACATCAAATCTTGACAGAAAAGCAAAGCGGTATCTATGGCTACGCTCCTCACAAAGGTTCATCTCCCTTACCCCCGAGCAGAGCTGCCAGGCTGGTGTGGAGCTGTGTCACCTGTGGCCCGCTCCTCAGCTGTATTATGCCAGCAAATGTCAGGCAGAGACCTGCATCCATACTGTGCCACTCCATTATTGCTTTCTTCATGCGGCCAGAGGGCCCAAAGTATACTCCCCAGAGGAGGAAAGTGCTAGCTGTCAGAAAAATTTATGAAGGCATATGGCATATGGGAAATGAACTGATTTAGTGTGGCTCCTAAGTAATCTCTTGCAAACACAGATCCTCAGAGGTTCTGCCTGTTGATCAAAGCTTGTTCCCCTACCAAACAGTGGCATGTAAATAAGTACTCATTTCCTCTTTCTGGCAGAAGGTTGAAGGGAACCTTTGAGAGCTGTATCTACTAATGTACATACATTTTCTGCTTATAACCCCTCATAGGATTTGATATAGCAAAAAGTGACCAACAATGCTGCCTTTCATGCTGCCCTCTATAACAAGAACAACTTTTTCTCAAATGTGAGGAACTGACTTCCTAAAAGAAGAAAACAAATGAGTTTATAACCCTTCTATGAGAAGTGTCTGGTCCAAACCTCGTGGCAATATGTCACACAGCTAAGCTGAGTAACAAATCTGCAACCTCCTCTGTGTGCGTGAATGGAGACATGATCTTTGGATCATGAAGAGGAGGACCATCACAGACCGCGTTGCACCTCTTTAAAAGCCAATGAATTTCAATAAAGACTTTGTCAGCAAATACATTTTTGATTTATACCAGCATTACTTGTCCTAGAACCCAGGCTTACACATAAAGTGCCATGCATGCCAAGGGGAATCCCAATTACTTGCTGTTTGAATCATCAGAGAAAAGAATAAAGAGAAAATGGCTTTCCTAGCCTGTGATATATTTTGACACATCTTTCAAAAAATCTTTCCCATTCTACAGTGACAAAAGTCCTAGATTTCAAGATGTTCCTACGATATAAAAGGGACAAGAGAAAAAGTGACTCTGATCTCAAAACAGCCATTGGCCCAATAGTTTAGAAAAAACAGACTTGGGACTTTTTATCCAACCCCTAGAGGCATTCCACGACCATGAAATCATTAACTTCCTGCTTAGTAACTGCATTTCTGCCTCTGAATTTGATTTTTCTTGTGAAAAAATAAAACACTGCAGCAAAATATATTTTGTTTTTGAGGAATATTCATTTTCTGACATAAAAACCCTTTTAAAACAAAACTTCTGACAAGATCCACCTGAACAGAGCTCTTCAGACCAAAATCAATATAGAAAGTGAATTACAGTTCACCAGAACTTTCAGCCACAATAAACTTTGTGCACTGTCATGATATTTTGGAAAATCAGAATGTAACCATCCAGGCAAATGTTATCTGTCATCTGCATTTCCTATTCAACATGTGAACAACATGCATTTTCCTCTAATTACCGTTTAGAATTTAGGATTATTATCTTGATCTTAGCTGTTGATCAGTAATTGAAAAATTACTTAGCATTCAGCTGTTTGGCTGCCAGAAGGAGGTACAAAAGGAACTCAAAAATCTCCCTTTAAAATGTGAAGGGACTCTAGGTTGACACTTCAGAATGTATTGCTGAGGTGAGGCCTCTCCCCTTCCACTCCTCCTTGCCAAGGTCTTTGTTCATGGTAGCGGACTCCTAACGAAGGAGGAATCTCTTCAGTAGTAAGATTTCAGAACAACTCTGAGGAACTGTAAAAGCTCTAGAGAGCATCACAAATGTTGAAGTGGTAAATCAGTGGGAATAAGCAGTAGGATTTCAAATGTTTCCTGAAGAACTCTAAACCCAGAGAGGGGAGTCCACCTTCTGCCATCCTTTATACTAAAGCAAAAGGCTGAAGGGAAAAAGGTGCCTGGCTACCCTCCTGCCGCAGTAAAACTCAGCAACTGCAGACAAGTATGCAAGAGAAAAAATATTGTGAGGGCATTAAGGCCCATTTTGGAACCCAAAAGGAAGAGGAAAGTGAATCCACCTTCTCAAATCTTAGAAACAATGTGGTTCAGCATAAACTTAGACTTCTTGTTTTAACTCATGCATGTACAGTCACTAAACTAATTAAACCATCTAGAAATGAACATATAAGAAAACTACTAAATGTAGCATGTTTAAGGCATTCATTTTTCTTTTAGGTAGAGTAACCCAATGCAGATGAAGGTGGGTTCAAATAAATTCCATTGAATTAATGGAATAAGCAAAAAAGTGCTAGTGTCCTTCTGAAACATCATCTTCTACAGAACTAAAGAGACAGCATAAAAAAAAAAAACCACGAAACAAAACTAGACCCTCTCAAGGTAGAAATTAAAAAATAAATGATAGAAATTAGCTTTAAGGGTGGATTGAAAGGGAAAAGAGAAAGTAACAAGTGAACTACTGCAACTGCTGTTTACAGCCAAATAAAATAATTTTATTCTTATTATTGCGGGGATTTTGTTTGAAAAGTGTCTTACAGTTAATAATAACTTTTGAAAAGGTGCATGCTTTTCATATTAGTTAGGCAATTTTTGTCAACATACTGTTTTTTGTGAACTCTTTCTAGCTGCTGTGTGACTACTACAGCCAGGTTTGGCCACTGTAGACCAAACTCTTTTTCTACCTGGACATGAGAGCACAAGGTCTGTTTACTTGAAGCTTCATGAGAGACCAGCACTGTGTTCTGCCCATTTGTTCTCACATTAGATAGTCAAACCTTTATAAACGCAACCAAGTGGCTAAAGAGGTTACTGGGACAGCAAGTCTCTCAGGAAAGTTTGTGGGCACTTGAAGGAGGAAAGCACTAGTGACTAGCACAGAGGTCAGCAGCTTGCCATGTCCTGTGTAAAAACCTGCATTTCTTTCTTCAAACTAGAGCCTAAACAGGCTCAGAGGCATCAGACACGTGCTACCCATCATCTTATCGGCACCGTCTTTCCCTCTCTGGAAAAGAAGGTTTCTGCTGGACTGAGAATACGTGAGACCTCGGAATCGAGGGCTACTGACTTTCTTAAGTGCCAGAACTTCAATCGCCAGACTCCAGCTCTTACAATTTGTCCACTTTGCACTGTGGGCACCAGGGCTATAAATTACTGAATCTGAATTAGCACCTCTAGAATATTTGAAATTCTCTCTCGTTACCTTTGTCCTGGAAGAGTTGTTTAATTATACCTATGAACGCCACTTTAAAACATGCCCTGAACATGCTATGCTATAAAGAATATGGGAACACAAGCATTCCTATAAGGAAAAAATAGATATAAGCCATATTTATTCCTCTGTAGCAGATTTCACACCTTTAAACATTTCTCCATGAGACTGTTTAAAAATTGCTGGTATAAGGGAATAAAGAGCTGGAAAAGAATTTTACAGGGCTGAACCTACATGGTAAAAAAACATGCCTGAACATGCTATGCTATAAAGAATATGGGAACACAAGCATTCCTATAAGGAAAAAATAGATATAAGCCATATTTATTCCTCTGTAGCAGATTTCACACCTTTAAACATTTCTCCATGAGACTGTTTAAAAATTGCTGGTATAAGGGAATAAAGAGCTGGAAAAGAATTTTACAGGGCTGAACCTACATGGTAAAACTGTATCATTATTTTTAAAGTTATAATATTACAAAATTAAGAATCTGTCTACTTTTAAATCTAATTTCTAATTTAGTATTTTTAAAGGATATATTTATTTGCTTTAATACAGCTTATTAATTTTTCACACAATTAGGGAAAATTCTAATGATGATTAATATTCACATAATACTAACCTACGCAAAAGGTGGATTTGATTTAATAATAAGTGTTCTTATTCTTTTTACTTATATTTACATAGACACAGATATTACTAATGCTAAACCATTATCTGTTACAATAGCTGGCTGTGTAAGCAATTGTGTCATATATATCATGTCCAGTTTTCAACTGAAAGAGACATTTCTTTTATCTTCAGTGTTCACCTGAAGGGCATGTTAATCTTAAAAGCAGTTTATTATATTAAGCTGACAAACAACTTTTGCTTTAAAGGAAAGCAAACAAGGTCAGAAACTTGTAAAAAATGTGTGTGTTCCTGTTCTTATTCTTCAAGATTTGTTGAAAATTATTAACTATTATTCTTGCAAATAAGATCCCCACTAAGGTAAGGTAGTCCTTTAAATGATGTTAAACCGATATGCTTAGTTAGCTACCTCTGAAACTAAGCTAGTAAAACAGCATATATCTGTAAAGGTTAAACTAAATTTGACATCTTTACTTGCCTTGAATACTACTGACTAATCTTACATAAATATTAAGACATAGTACAAGGACAACAGCTCAGCCTCCTTCACTGTCATACAGGCTTAGAACAAAATCAGTCTTTCAAGCATCCTTGGTAACCTATAAACAATTCTTCTTCACAATTGTCATTGCACCCAAAGGTGAAAGATAAATTATTATTCCTGCCAGGGCAGGAATGGTAGCAAGATTTTTGAAATGATGTTATGAACATTCTTCACTTGATTGGAAATGACTGAGAGATTGGCTGATTCAAACCGACATCTTGTGTTGAATTTTATGTGATGGATATTTCTGTGACTGCAGTAGGACAATGCTGACAGAATAATAACTGCAGACATTTCAATATATGTATAACTATGCACAGTTAAATTGTGATCAATATATCTTGTTTATTTCTTGGCAAGAACACAGTCTTACTAGATATGAGTAGTGTCTAATCTACCTCCCACACTATTGCATACATACAAGAAACTTTGGTAGCAAGCTGGGGAGAAGGAAAAAAAAAAAATTAGACTGACGGCTGAACAACAAATGAAAATTTTTGAGAATTTCAATATGAACCTGAAAGAAAAGTATTACATGCAAGCATGAATGAAATATCCTTGTGAAATCTATGTTTCTTTACACTATTTCCTTACGTGTTTGAATCAAGTGCAGGTACTGCTGGTCTGTTTGGCTCAGGAAAGCATTCACACCCTTTGATTAACTCAGGGAAAGCGGTTTACACAACCAGTTCATCCACTCAACTGACGCAGACATTTATCCAAAACAAAGGGCGCTCTCCATCCCCTTTGTATTGAGGTCTTTTGTTCAGCTTTCTTTACAACAGCTGTGGTCACTCCCTATATTATTCTTTTCAGTTCCATGTCTTGCCTTTTGACTTTTGTAAACTGCCCACAACCTTTCAAAGGCAGATAAACAGCATCATTGCTCTTTTCTGTATGTGAACTGCATGAATGGACAACACTGTTCCAGTACTGAATCTTAAGGGTTTTGGACAGGGTTTGGAGGTAAGCATGCACAAATACCATTTCCTTAGGGATCATATATGTATGCCACTCTGGTACAGGAGAGAAGCCGGCAAGACACCTGTGTTATCACCATTACTATCACTCAAGCTTGCCTTCTTTCTCCCTCAACTTCTGACTCTGAAAGGCTCCTCAGTTCAAGTTCATAGCTGAAATTCCTCCCTAAATTGTGGTATTTCTGTGGCTTATTGTCTGTAAAGCTACTGGCTACAGTTCAAGTGTGTTCTGTACTCCGTGCCAGGTTGCACCCAGCCACAGTTCATCAGCCACTTTGTCCTAATTAATTATGTTTCAAATGGTGCCGACCTTAACATGTCTGAAATCACCAGTGGTTTTTTCTGTTGGGTTCTTTTTTGGTTTTTTTTACAAGACATGTCTTAACATGAAAAACAAACATTTTATCAGGAAATCCAAATGTGCAGGTGTGGTCTGGAGATCCCAGATATGTCTGCTTGTCCTTGCCAATTGTACGGGGTTAAATCCTCACCAGCAAAGGAAGCCTTCTTAATATGCCAAACAGGTTCAGCTGAGATGGAAAACTGGCTTCTTAAATCAACCCTGTTAATGCTGATGTGGAATATTGAGTACTGAATCCCATGGGAGCAAGTGAAATCAATTCCACAAGATTTGTTGCTCATTAATTCCAAATAAAGTTTAAGATTTAGGTTTGATTTAGTAAGACACAACTGTATTGGGAGTACCTGTCCCAAGGCAAAGCTTTTCTATGTACCTTATTGCTGCAGCTGTGGTTAGCAAAGACATGTAAGTTAGAGCCTTCTGTTTAAAAAATAAAACATTCAGACTTCAGCAAGTTATTTTCCTTCAGTTTTAGAACTTTCCAGGATATTTTTATTTAGAAACATGTTTAAATCAGTGGCTTCCAAGACAGGCTGTACTTTGCACTTACTAACTGTATCTTCTGGGGTAGAAAGGACTGATAAGAACAGGCATTTGGGAATTTGGTGGGAACTTAGTGTACCCTTCCATCATTATTTTTTTTTCAAGATGAGGAGAACCTGCTATTGTATTTCTTATAAGATGCATTTGTTATTCATGGTTAGAGGACTAAAGATAAAAAAAAGTGCTAAAACTTTTGGAGATCAGACCCACCCCCAGCACGTTTTTCTTGGGTTACAGTGCTATGTCTTCACCCATTTGATATCTACTGTGGGGAATGCCCTTTTGAAAATGGGTATCTATTTTGAGAGAATAGCCATGGTTACAAAAGCAGGCCCTAAATTTTGCATTCAGCACAGCAAAATGGTCTTCCTTCAACAGGAGAGATGCACAGTGACCCTCCTCCTGGAATACCACATAGTCTTGTGGTTCAAACACTCTAAAAAAAATGAGAGTAGGTACTTCAAAAGGTGTCAAGCTAGGGAGAGCCTGTATCTCAAATTACTCCCTTGCATATTCACACGCTGCAGCTACACGAATTATGCCAAAAAGGAGATTTCCTCTCCCTTTTGTCTACATTTAGACAAAGACTCAGCTTTATGAAATGGGGAAACCTACTGTGAAGTTCTGAATCAGGGATGTAGGTTTTTGTATAAGAAGTACTGAACCCTTTTACAGAAATCCTTGGCTCTTCATGCAGTGAAGAACAAGCGCCTTGCTCAGACATCTGAAAGCACTTCCATCTCTCCCCCTGCTTTGAAAGCCTAGGCACCTCACCTTGACTTAGCTTGTTATGGCAAAGAGGCTTACCTTCAGTACATTGCCACACTTATTTTAGGGGCCCAAAATACGTCCACAGATTCTGGTTTTGAACATTTTCCCTCAGACAGCTTCCACACTGAAGTTTCTGTCTCTGTCAGTGTTACAATCTTCATTACCCATCTGAACTCCTACAGTTTCTTTGACTCTATACAGGCTATTTTTTTTCCTTCTGCTTAATTCATTATCTCCAGCATTTGTCTTGTACTTCCTACTTTTAATTCTGAGGCACTTGGTGCTAAGAGATAAGCCTGTGGCAGATGTAATTATCCAGCAGGGTATTAGTCACTTGTTACTGCCACCTACCTGCCTTTGTCATACCGGAGTGTTTTGGCTGGGAAGGAAGAGCTTGGAAAGCCTTTCACCTTCCTTACAATTATTTCTTCATAATAAATAGCTGTGTGGAAGCTAGACAGAAAAATCAGAAGTTTAAACCTTAAACCTGAGATTCATCAGTCCTGTAAATCAATAGAACTCACTCGCAGAACCTACCCCATGCTTTATCTCTATTGCTGGCATCACCATGTTGACTTTTTAAACTGAAAGAACAAATATAATCATCTAGTTTGTCCTTAGGCTTCTACTGTTTCCTTCAGGCCTGTACCTTCAGCTGGAACCAGACACATCTTTCAGAAAGTCATGCATCTTGATGTTAAAGCTTCAAAAACTGGAATATAACTGAAGTATAACCTCACTTATCTTTACTGTTTACTTTTTGTAATAATTTTGTATCAGTTTTCCTAGTTTCAGTTTGCAGCCTTTGCAAAAGGAGACTTGTTATGACACTGCTGTAGGTGAAACTCACATTGCATTTCGACAAATAGATGATGCATCTGAGAACCGCTAGCTCTCTTCCATCCAGGGTAATGGAGTGAATTGGGGCAGGTGGGTAAGCAAGCAGGTGAACCACCCCAGATCATAACGATGCTAGGCAACACTGTACAGAAGCTTCCAAATAACTCTGTAGACTCAGTTCACAATAATCACTGAATCACTGGCTGGACCTGAAATTACTCTCACAGTGGCTTCCTTGCATCCGGCTTCTGGTTTCACACAGGTTTACTAGTTCAGATACAGCACTGCATCTGTGTTGGCTCCATCCATTTTCCTCATTTTGCACCAGAAATTGAAAATTATTTTACCAAGACTGCTGGAAAGTGATTCTGTAGAATTTCTCTCAGATACCTGCGACCTTGTTCACCCTCCCCCTGCCTCGGCCATACTGGATCTGCACTGGCTTTATGCAGCATCACTCTGGTGACTCTGTGTCGCTCTTCACGGAGCTGCCAGTAATGGGAATGAGTGGGGGGGGGGGTCTGGGCAGTTCAGGAGCTCCTGAATGGCACTACATTTACTGACTCAAGACCCACGCTGTGCAAAAGTGACTAGCTCTGGGCACATGTAGCCAGATTCATACAGCACCGCACTTGAGTTTAGAAGCCCAGCTCACAGAAATTGGCTCTGCACTGAGTTAGCTCACTGTCTTTGCAACGATTAATGGAGTGATTAATCAGCAACCGGATAAACCACCCACAGATAATTCACAGCTGATTATAGTTTCTTTTATCTGACTGTGCTCCAGGATTGAAATTTTACGTAATGCACAAGCCAAGACTGTTTCAACTAAATTCCTAGCGGGTATTTGCTATCAAGATACCACAACACGGCTTGATACAAATGCTAACTTTTGCTCAAGGGACTATGGGAATGATGGGATTGTTGTAGGTCAGTATAAAATGAAAGGATGTCAGAGTAACAGCCCAGCTTCAGCCAAAGCTGACACTGAAATTCTTAAGATGCTGTTCAGTGAAGGGAAATCTTGCTCTTCTGGGGACTGCAATTTACAGAGGTTTGGTTTGGAGTTGTTTGGTTTTAAAAATGAGTCTCCGAGGTGGAAGAAGACAAAAATGCTTCTCTGCTTTGCAAAGGAAGCACATTGTCTGAGGAAACACGTTTCAGTTGTACAAAACCAATGGCACATAAGGATGGAGATGGCTTATAAAGAACCTTTGCTCTCGGGTGCCCCTGAAACTCTTATCATTTGGTACCCTGACATTAACTCAACTGAAGGTCCTATGGGTCCTACCTTTGCCATGTTTGAGCAGAACTGGTCGCCAAAAAATTATTTTGAGAATTATCAAAATCTTAATTAGATATTTCTGTGAGAAGAAAAATTACTTTCTTAAATTAACTGCTGGTTTTGTGTATTTGCAAATGATTATATGGACTACAAGAAGATGGCTTAGTTAAAGACCATGCTGTGCTAAACTAATATCACAAGGGGAACAACCTTTAGACATATTGTATTAATGTAGTAAATGAGGGCAAAAGGGTTTTAGAGACTGAAAACTAAACTACAAAAATTCACAGAAGGACTCAGGTTCACAGCTGTGTCTTTGAGCTGCTTGACAACTATCTTTACTGCTTTATGACTCTTGTATGCATCTGAAATGCCATGGTAACTATAATTTTATGGATAAACTTACCTTGAATATCTGCTGTGAGCTTCACCCTGAATCAACTGCAACCTGGAAGCTGGTAGAAATCCCACTGATTCTAATTACTCATTAATCATACTGCCCCTCATCTCATCGCTGCACTCCAGTCTGGAAGGTGCTGTCAGAATTCACCTACTCAATGGAAAATATAGAGTAGCTGCACAGGGGATGCTGCCGCTGATCACAGCATCTCATACCACATGTGGGAAACCCATGTTCATACCCATACAAAACTAGGTCTGACAATGGAAGTGGGTATCTCAGTCCCTGTTTTTCACATGTGGTTCCCACGACAGGAATTCATGGTCTTGTGGAGGTTCCCTCCCGAGGGCCTAGGGAGAGAAAGATCTGAATCTGTCTGAAGTTGGCATATTCTGGATGCAGAATACATGTAAAGTGAAAATGGAGATATGCGATGAGTCCATCCCCAAACACCACAAGAAGGTATCTTTTCTACTCAGGATCCATGCAGTTTCCTTTGTAAGTAGCCTCATCTTGTTGGCTGTATGCATTATGTGTGCACACATATTGGTTCGGGGATATTGCTATAGGAACATCTGGTCTCTAGACCTAGTAATTTTTGGATTAGATGCAACTGAGCTTTGGGCAAGGTTGAGACATAGCTCCACACGTGCAGAAACAGCACTGTCAGGCCTCTAGTGGACTCTGCAGCAGAGACTCTGGAGATTCAGTTCACCCCAGTCTCAGGCAGCAACTGAAAGAGGATTATCAGAATTACCATTTTGCTTTTACCTACCTAAATGCCATTTATATCTTGTTCTAAAGTGCTTCATGTCTGTCTTTTATAAAAGGCTGTGGGATTAAAAGACTGTGAGATTTATGGATGAAAACCACTCTGTAAGAGTTAGGCTATTTGAGTTATTTTTGGTAACATGTCTGTAGCTTGTCTTGGTTTCCTCTGGGATAGAGTTAATTTCCTTCCTAGTAGCTGGCACAGTGCTGTGTTTTGCATTTAGGATGAGAACAATGTTGATAACACACCGATGTTTTAGTTGTTGCTAGGTAGTGCTTACACTAGTCAAGGACTTTTCAG
>NW_008795029.1:214976-226717 GCF_000699145.1 Aptenodytes forsteri
CAATTGTACTGTGCATCACTTGCTTTGTATAGTCTTTTATTATTACTACTACTACTACTACTACTATTTTATTTTATTTCAATTATTAAACTGTTTTTATCTTAACCCATGAGGGGTTTTTTTCACTTTTAGCCTTCCAATTCTCTCCCCCATCCCACCAAGGCGGGGAGTGAGCAAGTGGCTGTGTGGTGCTCAGTTGCCGGCTGGGGTTAAACCACGACACTGTCCCCCAAGATGTTAGTGCTGTAGTCATATGGCAGAGAAACAGGAAGCTTTAAAAATAAAGAAGTAATAAATACTCAATTTTCTAATCTACAAGCTTTCAACACATTTATAGCAGTCATTTTCTTGCCCATTCTACTCATGTTCTTATTAACTAAGCAGCAGTCTTTCTTGGAAGTAAATATTTTATTTTAATAGCACATACTACCACCTGCTGTAAGCAACTGAAATTGCCTTTGCAATTTTAGAGCTTTTAAAGCTGCATAAGGCAGCCAGCCTTAGATTTAAAATACAGCTAGATTGTTGACATCTCTCCCTGATGCTAATTTAATTATCTGTTCATCCAAATATTTTCTGACCGTATAAGTTTCTTAATTATATATGATTTGTAATAGCTGGAGCTTGACTGTCTCTAAGATGCATGGAAATTTAGGAAACAGTTCTGTTGTAGAGATGAAATTGATAGCACATTATTTCAATAATAATTATGAAGATTAACCATTTCCAAATACAGAAAATTCAGTTAAGAAATTAACAATTGCTCCAAGGTGAGCAGAATTTTTTTAATAAATCAAGCCATGATGGATCAAAAATTCAGAATATAAATTACTAACATACTTATTGTTTTACTCAGTTGCCCATCTGGCTCAAAGGAAAGCTAAGAAATGTTCAGGAAATCAAGACATCTCTTCACGACTTGTTAGAATAAGAATACTGTAGGGGCAAGGGACACATTCTATATGGCTAGTTTAATGTGTGCCTCTCTGTTTTCTTCCTGGTATGTTTGTCTGCCACCAATTAAGAAGCTGAATTATGTGTAAACAACTCTTTTGCCAAATCCTCAGCAGGCATAAATCCATGTAAATGCTATCAAGTCAGTGGCTTAGGCTGTTTGTCACAATCTGGAAAATGGTTTCTTATGTCTACTTAAGATTTTGGAGGGGAAAAAAAAAGGATTAAGTCTAGGGGAGAAGAGAAAGAAGGCAGAAAGAAGTTGATGTATCAATAAGTATACATGTGTAGTACTTACCACTACATTAGAAAGTATAAGTACAAAAGAAGCTAATATGAAAAGCCAAGCACATTGTCCTGTAGCAAATCCAGTTTCTGTTCTAGCTTCTACAGGTTGCTTTTCATTGAGAAACAATCCCAATCGTCTTGTCCCTGCTGCCAATCTTTCTACCACATAGCTGTCTTGCAGCACGTTGAATTTTCTCTCTTCTCCATCCACGCAGGGAGCCTAACTCCACACCAGCCACGGGCTGCCAGGCGGTGATGCAGAGCAGAGTCATCCCCTTGCTGAGCCGAACCTGGCTGTAGGCTTATTCTACTCTGCTGTCTGGAACTGAAAAAACACCCTTCTGGTGTTTCCACAGTGTGGCCGTAAGGACAGCAGGAGGCAATGGCAGCTCTCTCTAGACTCCCTTCTCCTCCTGCCCGTGGCAGCAGCAGCCCTCCAAGAGTGAAGCCCAGCAAGGAAAACTCTTTCCTAACAGCTGGTATGTTTGGTGACACAGTCACATCTGAAGACTGGTGGGAACAGAGGAGTCTGTGCAATGTAGACCCAGCTACTTTCTCCCGTGCTGCTGGCCTTGCAGCACATGTTTCACTGAGGTTGATGCAGGCCAGGCAGCAGGGAAATGGTTCTCCTGCTCCAAGGGTGTTGTGAGCACACCCACAAGGGAAATTTGGTTTTAACAATAGTGCCAGAGCTGGGTACTTTCCTACCCCCTCATCTCATCACCTAGGCGGCCTCACGCTGCAGGACTAGGACACCAGTACCCTCACAAGCCCATGCAGGTATCCTGTTAGGGCGTTACTCCTGTGAGAGTGTAACTAAGGCACAACTAGCATTTGGCCAAAAACCTGGAAAGGCTTGCCCACCCTAGTGCAACCTACCGCTCAGGCCATTGTGTGCTTTGTCACTACCTACCCATGCTAACAACAGGAACCATTTGTTTAGTTCAAAGTGCTATTATTAATAGCAACAACAATAAAAGTAGCAAATTATTCCCTTTCCTTGTAACTTATTTAGTTTTTATGATCACTGCCTTGTTGCTTTACCTTTTCTTTTCTTTACCAACTACATTCGCTCCCACTGTTTCACTGACTAACCCCACCAAAATTACTCCTCTCACACTTTTCTCCCTTTGTCCAGGTTGACATTTAAGGCAGCCTCTGGATACTTTTTTCTTGGAGATTTCAGGTGCCATTTCAGGCATAGCCTCTCCAAAACTGAATACCTTCTCTTTTTTTCCCTAATATCTCTGTTCTGTTTTTCTTCTTTTTTTTTCCCCACTATATTTATAGATTTAAAATCTTTCACTCATAACCATTGTCTTGCTAGACTTGATTGATTTCCTCACAGTTTAGTAACTCTCAAAGCTCCCCTTTTCTACCTGTTACAATGTCAAAACATTTTGCCATGTGTTCGTGCATCACTTTCAAAAGCCCCGTTGCCTTCCTCCTTACAGCAGAGCTTCCCAAGCCTTTTTGTCTGAGCACCACCACCAGCAGCAGTAGTACCAGCAGGTGACATCCCTAGAAAGATGGTGGAACACGCCTCACTTGTGGCTTGTCCACCCTGAACATTGCAGAAAACTGTATGTGCTGCCTGGGATCCACTGCACCAGGAAATCTGGAGCTCTCTCCTTCCGTCTGTTGGTGAATGGGGAAAGAAAAGGCTATTTCGGTTGGCTTTACTTGCATATCCTCTTTAGTCAGGATTCCTTCAGTGTCACACTGTGAGTCACCCTTCAGTCAGAATTAGCTTAATAAACTGAAGTAAGGAAAGATTCGAGAAAGACTATGCGCAAAGAGGCTGCTGGAGGACTCCAGGTGATTTGTGCTCCTTGTCACCCTCTGAGATACTTCTGTCAATACAACTTTTCTGTGAGAGAAGAAATTATGGCTGAAAACTTTGGGCTACCAAATTGAGCTAAGGAAACTTCTTTGTAGGATAAGATGTAATGGAGCTGCTGGCCATGCCTCCCTTCCCTAGCCATTGATGGCAATAATTCTTACCTCAGCTTTCTGATCTCATTTTTCTGTAGTCTTTCCCCATTTCGTTATTGATCTGTCTCTTCCCAATCTGTTGGTTATACTGTTTTTTTGTCCCTAAATTAATTTCCTTCCTTTTGTCCACTCTGTCCTCCATATCCATCTTTAAAACACACATTTTCCAGTGATCCTTCTTATCTTAAACATGAACCCTAATACTATCTGTTCCCTTAACACCTGTCCATTATTTTGACTACCTTAAACTGGGAATAGACCATGTGTTGTTCCAGGATGCACAACGCTAGAAACTGTAGTGCACTGGGAACAAATATGACAATTATTCACTTTTTTTGAGCATGAAAAAGAACGGTCCACCTATTTTGGTGTAAAAGCCTTCCTTTTCAGTTTAAGAAAAAAGAAAAAGAAAAAAAGAATGACTGTAAAACAATGGCCCAGAAACCCCAATGTGTTCTTTGGGTGATGGAAGTTAAGTAAACCTCACTTCTGCTTTAGTGATCGCCTCTGTCTTACTCTAAAAACCCTGCCCCTCCGGAGAGATGCCATACCTCTTCAAATATCTAGGCCATTTCCTGTCATCCTGATCTAGTTGAAGCTGTCCCTGCCCACGGCAGGGGGTTGGACTAGATGACCTTTAGAGGTCCCTTCCAACCCAAACTATTCTATGATTCTATTCTATGATTCTATCTTGTTGTCACTTAACAACTATAATGTTTGTTGAGACATGTCTCATCTTGAAGCATTTTTCTTCCCTTTCTACTCTTTTTATAGGTGTCTAATCATTTATGAGGCATGTTTATGTAGGTGCCTCATAAATGAAATATTTTAATATTTATGGATACATGTGTTTGATAACACCTCAGTGCCAGTACATATTCTTTTAAAGCAAGTACACCTTCTTTCATTGTCAGACAAATACATATGCAAGATTAGTCAAGAGAATGTCTCTTAATAACATCCTTTCTGTCCAAATCTTTTAATTTTCCTTTTATTTTGCTTTGGTTTAGTCAAAACAGAGTGGAGAATAGATTACCTGCATTTCAGTTTTATTGCTGCTGTTTCTGTTCTGCTGAACTCTGCAGGTTGTCTCCAAAAATACTGTCTGACAAGGAAATTGTTTCCACACTGTTTTGTGCTTTCACCCACAAGAATCTGTCAACCAAATCCACCAAAAATTGGCTGTGCTCTAAACTAAACAAAATAGTTTGATCGCAGCTAGTGTAAAACAGTACCATTCAATCAAAGTCAATGGCTGTACCAGGTTGACTTTCGTAAGTTAAAGGCTTAGCTCAAAATGTCACTTGTGTGTAAAGATGTCCAGAATAATCTGTGCATATCAGATGTGAAAACTAAATCTTGAATTTTAATCCAATCCTACACACGCTTAAACACGTCTTTTAAAAATGAATTTAAAAATACATGAATCAGTAGAACTGCTTCCACGCTTAAAATTAACCACACGCTTAAGCAGTTGGCAGGATGAGAGCAACAAAATGCTACAAGCCAAAGCACTGAATTCCTTTGCCTTTTTTGATAGCCTCTGATCCTTCATCTACTACAAGGATGACACATGAATGAAATTGTTTGCTCTCGATGCACTAACTGACATGGGGTTTTTGGCTTGTGTTGATTTGACTTAGCATAAACAGCAAATGCGTTTTCAGTAATGAAAGAGCAATATATCTTCAAGCTCTTTGAAATGCGGAAAACAGAAAAGGTCAATTATTACTGCAGATGCTCTGCTTCTTCACTGATGACACCATCAGAATAAAAGTGATGCTCTTCTCAAAAGTCAGTATTTTGATACAAACCAATGTCCTTCTAATTTAAAAGAAATACTTATAAGAATGTACAAAACCATGAAGAAGATGAGTATCTAAATATGTTTCTCTTACTTTTTTGATTTTCCTTTTATTAAAATGTTATTTTTATAAACACAATAATTTGGTTTTCTGTATGACAGTAAGGTCAATTTAAATTTTAACTCTTGATTTATATCACAAATATTCTGCAATTCTTTCTATACATTAGTAATAGATGTGGCTTGCCTCTGAATATCTCTCGGAAGCTCTGAGCATCTCTAATACTTCTCTTAGTATTTATACAGGCATAAGGAAACAAAATTATATACAGGTGCATATTGAAAAAGGATTGCTTTTTCTGTTTTGACTACTGAGGAGGCATGACCCAGTAAGCAAGGACGTGGGTGTGCCTGAGAGGTCACCTACCTCCAGGGCTTAGACCCCGGACTCTAGGCTATCCAGAGGCATTTCCATCTAGTGAAAATCTACAGCTGGGACCTCTTCTGTAGCAGGACACTGTTTTATATATGTGTGTGTATATACGTATACACAAAGCTAGTAAGTATATACAAAGTGCTATACATAGATGTACAGTGAAAATTTAATCCGTTAACTGTGTTGCTTTAGGGTGCAGAAGCTCTAAACTTGAATCCATTTGTGAAGGATTGCTTATGCATTCTGCATTAAGCTGTTACTGGATAAATTGTATAAACAGCTCCTGAAGCAGAGTGAGCAACGCAGCGCTCCTGCACAGCTTCCGCAGGCAAGGTGAGGAATGCCCACGGTAGCCCGTGGCCTCCAGCCTGCTCACCTGGGTTTCCTCTGGAAAGCCGGCACAAGTGAGCCTGTAGCCTCTCAAGCGCAGGATATTCAACACAGGCCACCCACATCCTGCATGATAACATTTGTTATAACAACGACCAGCGTCACTTTGAAGAAACAGTGAATTTCATTGCATGTCAGGCTGGACCCACACCAGTAGGCCTGCTGTGAAGCGCTAACTGGGTTGAGTCCTTGCGGAGAGATGGATGGAGTAGTTGTGGATTATTATCAGCCTTCATCACCAACAATGCTCTGTGCTGTGAAAACTGAGATGCTGCTCTCCATATTCAGTAGCAGGAGACAAAATGCTTTTTAAGATAAGGTAGCAAGGAACTTACAAAGATTTAGTAGCTTTTGGTAGCAATTAAACAGGTCTTCCAGGATGGCCGTGCTAATTAGAAGTCCCTAAACTCTGCCTAAGGTGAGCTTATAATAGTTAAATCCCATTTTGCAACTTTAACAAAATGAGGATAACAATGCGCTCATATGTTGAAGGACTTAGAAAACATGAATGATATAAGGTGCAAATTCCCATATCATTAGAACTACTAAAAATTAGGAGTTAAAGGCCAGCCTGTACAAGCTGATGGGTGTCTTTCAAACATGGATTTTCTTATTAAATGTTTCACTCCTGTAGTGCTGTAGTTCATACCCTGGTCTTGTTCACTGCTGCACTTGGGAATGCTGACTGATGACTCAAGAACTGTGGATTCAGTACTTCATTCATTTAATCTTTACAGATCCTAGGTAATCATTATAATTTCAAAAACGTAACGAGTAGTAGCTTTGCTTTATTTTTGTGCTGAGGAAGTTAAAGTTATGTTGCTCCGGCGGATTTTGTGCAGTTATATGTCAGCTGAATTTTCATGTACAAATGTATTCCCTAAGTTGATTTATCAGAAGACTTTAAATGTCAACTCAGTATTCATAAGGAATCTTTTGTCTGCATTAAGAGCCGGCTGCTGTCAGTGATATTGGGTTACAGAGCACAAGAACAGCCAGCCAAAAAAACCAAACCAAAGTCATTGCTTGATTTGATTGTTATTCATTTGTAAGTACTTTCATTCAACTGTGATTGCTGTAGAACTTATCTGCTTTATGAGTGTCTTTAAAAGGAGACGTTGATGCTTTACGCTGTCTTAAGTGCTAACAATCATTACTGTTAATGAACACGGACTCATTAATGTCTAGATCATTCACAGCACAAGGGTGTTTCTTTCCCTCTTGAGTTTGCTTCTCCTGGCACAATTCTTATATTAGCTACTGCATCTGTTTCCAATATCATCCATGAATTTTAGTTTATCCTTTGGATCACAACACTAAGTTTTGCACAGAAAAGGTGGCATTTTTTAATCAGGAGAATAGTTTTCAGAACCCGCCTTTATCCATAGAAATACACATTTTATTTTTACTTTTTTAATTCTTAAATCTATGATCTATAGCTCTTTTAACTATTCCTTAAATGAAAGCTGCCATTATTAGTGTAAATAACATTACACTGTGAACCACGGAGAAAACAGATATACCTCTTGAGCACAGGACTATTAAAACTGACAGTATGACACTGTGACATTATCAAATCATGTAGGAACAAGGTAAAGAAGGAATGATATCATCATACCTGCTCTTATCTTAATTTTAGATCCTGAAGAACAATGTTTTTTTAAAAAAATGCTTTTCAGTGACATATTATTGTGACCATTTCAGGAAAAGCACAGCAATGCCAAAGACTTGGGCTGAACCCAAGCCCTAAAGTTTCTAAGGAAGAAACTGCATTGTCCTGAGAAAAATGAATACTCTGTAACTGCATCACCAACAAAAATATAAAATGAATAGTTCTTCTATAGGGTTGGACAGTGCAGCATCCCTTCATCCTGCACAATACCCAGTAACTCCTGTGAAGCACTGGAATACCACCTAAACCAAACCATAATTGAATTTTATGATTTTGATGGGGATGTCTGTTGATGATCAAATCACCCTTCCTATGCTGTGGGCTTGGCAATTATTTGGTTTATGGAACTAAAAGGAACAATCTGTGGAACAGTTTTTGGTCTGTCAGTCTGTTTTCCTCATCTTTGGCTCTTTCTGTCCAGGTAGAAATTGCCTTCTGATATGAGTACTCTCCTTTTATTTCCACAGGATTTGGATTCACTGAATATTCATAAAAAGGATATGATAGCATTGCATTTTTAGTATCTTTCTTACCAAATAAAAATGACAAACAGCACCAGATTACAGCAGACCATAACACAGCGGCAGTCTGCTAGGTTCTGAGAGTCTGCATAAACAAAGCAAATAAAAATGATAGCATTTGCAAGAGTCGTGCACATCAGGATACATCACGCACTGCAGCAATGCTGAACACATGTAGTTCTCTAAGCGACAGAACCAGATGAGAGCGGTTTCAAAGAGTTTTGCGGATTACTGACTAGATACTTTGGTACCTAATGTAGTATGAGATTTTCCTCTGGCTGGGCATTTGTAGTTCCCTCTTCACATGAGCACTAAGCTGCAGGCTGGAGCAGGGGAGGCACTGTCACAACCAAAGAAACTTGTTTCCATATTGCTGCGCCTTGGGTGGACTGACTTTATGAGAGGATGAGAAAACTGGGGGGAGTTCTTTCGGCATGTGAAATATTTTTATCATTTCTTCTTTCCAGCACGGGTTCACAGACCCTTTCTCTCACAGAGCCCATTAATGCCTTCTTTTCTACTCAGGTACCTACCGTACTGGAGCTTGGGCAGAGGAGTGGGCAGAGAGAGGGATTTCACTATCCCTTTGTGAAATTTGGTAGAACTGGCTGGTTGGTTCAGAAGTTATTAGATATGAATAGACACAGACACAGGCATTCACACTTTGATTGCTCAATGCTCATTCTTTTCAGACAACTTGATTAAAAATGTGAAGGGAGGCAGAGGGAACAAGTAAGTCATCTGCTTTCTGTATGAAGAAGTCTGACTCTTAACAAGTTGCAGCTCCCTTCAATTTGCCTCTGATTTCTCACTTTATGGTTAACATAAAATTCTCCTAGTGAGGGAAGAAAAGAAAAAAACAAGTTTTTCATAAAACATATGTTTTAAGAATGTAGCCCCTTTTTATCTCCTTCTTACAACTTTTCCTCCCTCCTTGTAGGATTTCTGCTGTCTGTGTTTCAAGAATGCAAGGCTTAGCTCTGGTAGGGAAACCTGGCTCAAACTTCTGAGGAAATTGCTAAGTTGTGAGAAAGAGCTGTGACAACATCTGTAGAGTGGCGCTGTGCGAGATAGAAAAGTAAAATTGCTGGTGGAGGTAGGATTATTGAAACTGGGACTGTTAGTAGCTCAAGGATTCAGGAGGAAAAATGCCAACATGGAAAAGAAAAAACCCTAAAGGAAGAACAGGGAGGTGTAAGTGAACAACTCGGGAAGAGCTGAGATCCAGGGAGCAGCAGAGGCCAACCTTTGTGATTCAGGATCCTCCTGGCCCGACCTCATTACGGACTCCCACCCGGCTAGCAACGAGTCTGAGTGTGATATGGGAAGGGGTAAAGATTGGGCACACTAACATTTAGCCTAGTTCTTTGTTAGGTAGCTATCTTTTGTACGTGCCAAGCAATGATATATACTGTAAAGCTGTATATATTATGCTGTCGTAGTCTCTTTGCAAATAGCTAAAGGTGTCCAAAGCGATCCAAACGGTTACATCAGTTGGTTACATCAAACAGGTAATAACTTAATCATGCTGAGTTTCTGTGGATGCCACCAAAAACAAAACAGGCCAAAAGCAATTGGTTGCAGAGCTTGAATGGGGAGAGACTTCTGAGGTATAGTTTCTAAGAGGGAAGGTGTTAAATGATCGGTACTACCCATTTCATGGTCCAGCCTTTGAAATCTGGCTGTTGAAGGGGAAATTATAATTGTAACTGCTCAGCAGTGGTAATTTGTGACCAAGGAATGATCTTGCATGGAGGGCAAGAAGGCCCAACTGCAAGAAGGGGTCAAATTGTCTGGAAGCAGGAATGCCAGAGACAGAATGACTCCTTGCAAGGGAGTGAAGTTTCTCTTGGCGATGAGATAAGAAACAGCCTCAGCATTGTCTTGTAGACCATCCCAGAATGGGAGCACTCAGGGGCCCAATCTCAGGGGACACCTTTGGGCAGCAGAGCTGGGCTGAGGGATGGACCCACAGCCGGGGCTGAGGTGCCGCATGCAACCGCTCTCGGGATTGGTGCTGGTGCAAGTGTATATAAGGAATCTGCTTGTGCCGCCTCTTTGCAGACTCCATGTAGAACTGCATGTTGCGGTAGAACTCTGCCCAATGCATTGTTCATTAAATTTTTCTTTCATATTTAAGCACAAATGTGTGTTTAATTCACCTCGAGGGGTACCATAAAAATTCCCCAACACTGTATATGTCCCCATTTCACACTGGACCACTGTACCTTTTAACATTTCCTGATCAGTCAGAAGCAATATGGTAGCTGACAGGTAAGCTATTGTCTCAAACTGAAACTCTGAGCTGACAGTTGGGAAACTTATACATGTCTTCAGCCAGCAGAAGAGCTGTCATGTGTGAAGTCTCTCTCCTCTACCTGAGAACTTTGCTGGAAATAGAGTCTTCCTTGCATCAGCCCCAGACCTCTCACTAGATCCTGCGGGCCAGTGGCTAGGGCATTTATCTGGATTACTGTCTCAGTTCCTATCATGATTTCTCCTTTTATATAAAGACTCTATGATGCAAAACAAATAAACGGCTTTGAGAGCAGGGACTGAAACTTCCCATGGAAAGTACTTCATCCATGAATCCAGGTTATAAAGCCATCTTAAAATCTGGACGTTAACCAGTCCTTTTCAAAGAATACTTTATGTTCACCCAACTTTAGGAAGAATCCAAGCTCTGTGCCAGTCTTGCCTTAGATACCTAAATTCGATTAAAAAAAAAAAGAAAAGTAATTTTTTTCTGGTTAATGAGATTTTTCTTTGCCTTAACAGTGTCCCACTCAGTCTGTGGGGTTTCTAGAGAGAGCGCCCTTTTGGTATAACAGTCCATTTGTCAGAGTACCTACACAGGCAGTAGGATGCTTTGGGTTCAGTACAATACAACACTAGCATGACCCTCCCATTCCTGGAGACCACTCAGATAACAGACTGTAAATAAAGTGAGTGAAATATATAGAAGAATGAAAACTCTATTAACTGTTCTCCCAAAGCTTGGATCCATGCAGGATTATAAAAGTCACAGGGCAAGAGATGCAAAGAGCCAAAGGGAATCAGATTTCACTTTGATGAACTTCTTTGGGACAGATCAAAACAGGGTTTCTACTTCTGGCTTCCTGGAGTATGAGTATAAGTTGACCATTTTATTAGGAAGCAATCCTGGGAAGAGGATCCACTTTATCTTAGAAAGCGTTCATAGAGTGCTAAGTTTACAGCGCCAGTGAACAGGCTGGACACCCAAATCAGCTAACTGCATGATACCATGGAAGTGCTTAATTTTTTCGTACGAGTAATGGGAAACAGGTGGACCTGTTTTCTCTCTGCAGCTCTCCAGAGGCTGCTTAGCAGAACTGCTTAAGTTTGCTAAGCAGCCTGATCACCATTTGAAGCTAGACACATATAATGATGGGTCAACATTTAAGTTAGAAGGATATATTGGCAGAAATGATTTCTTCCTTGAGATGGTCTTGAAACTGCTCACAGTACATTCACAGATGTTACACAGATAATTTAGCCTGTTATCCTTCTACACAAATTATTTCACACCATTTTCAGCACATACTGCTTAATGCCAGTGAGTGAACTCCTTTTTTGCATTTAACTAACTTCCAAGTCATCCTGCCAAATATATGTTAATTGAAACAGCGGGGGGGGGGGGGGGGGGGGGGGGGGGGGGGG
>NW_008795029.1:226842-229289 GCF_000699145.1 Aptenodytes forsteri
AGAGTAGGAAGAGAGAAGGGGGGGGGGGGGGGGAAGGGGCGGGAAGGTTAGGCTGACTAACAATGCAAACACTGTTTCTGCTTGAATATTGATGAGCCAAGTTACCTATGTTGGCCACCTGCCTAACTACATGGTTCCTGCCAGTGTTTCATTGCTTGTGCTGATCTTTGGGGAACTGTTATTGTATGAATGCTGCTAAATGATTTTAATCTTTATTTGAATTCTTGTTAGCTTTTAATATAATTGTAAAAGGTAATTTGTGATTTGTGCGTTGTCTGATTGCTAAAACCTTTGTGAGATAATAAATGAATATTAAAATTCCCTATGGGAATTTTGGAGTTTAGTCAAAGGGCAGGCAGCTGTGGGTGAAGGCTTACTGAACAGCAGCAAAGCCCTGCCACTGCCCTTGCTGGACATTCACAATCACCGATCGCTTTGGTTGCATCAACATAGCATTCTTCATCTCTCCTCAGCCTGCGCAAGAGGCAGCTATGGTCTTTTTAATTGGCCTCTGGGCACTCATTCTGTTTTGACATTACCTATAATTGCATGGCCAACAGTGAACACTTACAAGTCTTCCCATGAGCTCAAATTCCTACAACAGAGCTCTGCCCATGCTCAGGGACCACAAAACACAGCTCCCTCCCTGTGTTTCCTCTCTGCTCTTGAACATAACCCAAGGCTCCTCTCCACATCAGTCACTGAGCCCAGGCTCAATTCTTCATCCAGGATAGACAGAGCCATGGCACAGGCCTGCCACTACCATGCTGTTGTCCATAATGCTAACTGTTTGGCCTGGACCAAATAGCATTCTCCAAAACAGCGATGAAGCACTGGCTAGAAGGGCCTGCCCAGGGCTAAGGGTACAGCTTTTAAATGACCGGCCTATTTTAAGAGATGAGAATGTTTACTGTATGAATGAGGAACAGTGGTGTCACCAGGAACAGGGAACAGTCCCTGGCACTGTTTAATTACTAGAGCAGATGTAACCTGCAAGAGAGAACAACTCCAAGCAGACCTGGTCTTATAAATATCACCTAGCCTTCATTCTCACCTGGTCTTCATCCCCTATCCAGTGGCTTGCTGCTTGGTAACTTTCCATCTGGCATTCAGATTTGAAAGAGCAGTTAGTCTACGTTCTAGTTGCTTTGGGGTACTCTGAGGGCAGACCACACTTAGCTTGTGGCTGAAGTTACAGATTAAAGAGCCGTAACTGGGAACCACTCTTGTTTAGCATAGGCATCAGGATGCAAGAAATGGTCATACAGTCTGCGCCTAGTCCTGGGAACTTTTTATTTCTGCTGACCAAGTAAAACTTCCACGGTCCTTTTTCTGGACGGGGTGTGGAAGAGGTGAGTGTGTAAGGCACATCTACACTGTAGTGGCAAGTTTGGTTAGCCTGGGTTATGAGCAAAGTTATGGGGCAGCCTGTAGGTACCAATGTTAAGACACCTTCCCACAGATTCTTGCCATCTTGCCTTCCCATCCACTTTTGGGATCTCTAAAAATATTCCTCAGATTGGTAAAGGAGAAGGAAGAAAGAGAGGTGAGGGCAGAAGAGAGCTGTCATAAGCACCACATAAATATCTCTCTCTCTCTCTCTCTCTCTGTACACACACATGTGTGTGCACATTTACACATACTCTAGCAGGTTTTGGATACTCTGATTTAGAAATCCCTCTCCCCTCCATGCAATGCCTGGAGCTCACTCACATGCTGGACAGACAAGCATGCAGCAGCAGAAATCCAGAGCAGGGCCACGACCAAGCCACAGTCCATCCCGGGGCAGCAGCCAAAACGTGGGTCATTTGTTCAGCATCCCGACATAACCACAGAATTGTGTAAGTCAGACCAGAATTCAAAAACAAAGAAGACCCACCACAAAGCATGTACGTTCATGCCTGTAGAGACAAATACCATGTTATTCTAAATGGATTTTACACTAAAAGATAATGAACTGCGAGAGAAAATGTAAGCATGATTTTGGACAGGTTGAATTGGCCGTGTCTGCCAAAAATACAGGTCAGGAAGGCAGGTTATCCAAAACATGTACAGCAGAATATTTCTCCTGTCCCATTATTTATTAAGAGCCAGGTCTCTTCTTAGCGGTAAGATGTCTCTTTTTATCCCCCAGTCACTAAAAAAACTTAAATATTTCAGTCTGAAATTTTTAAATACTACCTGTACCGCACCTCAGATGCCATTTACTGAGTGTCTGCCAGGAATCTGTATGAGATCTTGTCCTGGTTTCGGCAGGGATAGAGTTAATTTCCTTCCTTTCTTACCTGTAGCTGGCACAGTGCTGTGTTTTGGGTTTAGGATGAGAACAAAGTTGATACCACACCAATGTTTTAGTTGTTGCTAGGTAGTGCTTACACTAGCCAAGGACTTTTCAGCTTCCCATGCTCTACCCACTGAGAAGGCTGGAGGTGCACAAGAGGCTGGGA
>NW_008795029.1:229557-235663 GCF_000699145.1 Aptenodytes forsteri
AGGAGTGAGCGAGCGGCTGTGTGGTACTCGGTTGCCGACTGAGGTTAAACCACAACAGATCTGTATACAGCAGTTGGTGTGTTTATAAAGCTCTTCATCAAGCATAAGAATTTAGATATATCAATACAGAAAAAGAGGCTTCTAGAGTTACCACATAAATCAGGGGGAAAAAAAGGAGTAAAATTATGTTTTCCTTTCGTTTAACTGTCTTTTATTTATTAACTTTGTTACTGTCGTTAATGGATGTGATCCCACTGCTCTGCCCTGGTTGCTGTTACAGCACGGTGTCAGGCAGTCTGCTCGCAGCACCTGCTGTGTTTCAGTTACGGCTAGATGGAATCAACAAAACTGGCTATCCTGTTTATTTCTATTTTCTTCATACAACCATGTTCAGAGACCTGAACAATGTGACACCTGTCATATTCGTATTTATTTTTGCCTTGGATAATCTTTAATTTCTTATTACCTGAATAGCGCTCAGAGATTTGAATTAAAATAAAATAAAAATAAATCCAAGACATATTTAACTATGTCTGGTATAATCATATATGAGCATGTTTATAGGATAGACTGAAGCATAACACAGAGGCACGCAAACTAGCTTTAAACCGGATGAATAAAATCATTCTGCTTTGGCAGCACACAGGTCTGGTATTTAAAAGCTATAATACACTAGTCAAAAGAGGCTAAGGCTGGGGAGAAGATGTGGGAGAACAAGGAGGGAAAAAGCAACCACAAAACCTAAACTGAGACTAGCTGTTACACATCTATTGCTGGCTTCTACTTGAATACACGTATCTGTGCACAGGCAGGCACACATGACCCATTTATCCACCTGCCTTTGACCAGACCGTTAGTTCATTAACTGCAGGTGTAAGATGCGGAGGCTGAAAACATGGATTTGAAAGAACACATTGCCTCTGGTTGCTGCTGTAGCGTATTGGCTGCAGGAGGAAGCTGCCATGTGCAAGAACACAGAGAAATCCTACCTCTTCCTTCGATCCCCGCTTGCCTGCAGGGACTCAAACTGTGGTTTGGAGTAGTGTTTATGTTTGTAAAGTCTACCATCGCAAGAAAAAAGCTATTATTTCAGCACCCCCGGATCAAGGCTGGGCAATCAGATGAAAGTGGTTAAGTTACTGGAACCTGTTTTCACTTTCAAAACTGATACGGCTCTATATCACCTCAAATTGAAAGCAAGCTCTTCTGTTCTCTCAGATACGGCTATTATTTAAACATTTATACACATTGCTTAGAGAGTTCTTTCCACTGATCATGAGATTTTGAACAACCTTGGTGTTCACGTACAGTATAACTCAATTTCTGGCATTCAGAAATAAAATTTTATGCTTTGTTTTTTGGTGGGGTTTTCTTTGGGCTGTGGACTCATTAGTTTATTATCAATTTTACAGTACAGGATTACATAAATTCTATGGTTTTCCTCCTGCTTAATGTGTAGCTGTCAAAATCACACTGATAAGAGTGTTAGCGATACCAATACCTGTTGTACTGCAAATGAAAAAAAAAAAAAAAATCCATTAAGTCTGCAATGTATAATATGTCACCATTTGACAGCTTGCCCATTCACGAGACACCAGAAATTAGACTGGGAACTTCAGTTCAGACCCGATTCACAGAACCACAGAATAATCAAGGCTGGATGGCACCTCTGGAGATCATCTAGTCCAACTCCTGTCCTCTCGAAGGGACAGGTAGGGCAGGTTGCTCAGGACTGTATCCAGTTGGGTTTGAATGTCTCCAAGGATGGAGACTCCACAACCTCTCTGGGTAACCTGTTCCTGTGTTTGACCACCCTCACAGTTTAAGGAATTGTTTTCCTAGTTTTAAACAAAATTTCCCCTATTTCATTTGGTGCCCATTGCCTCTCATCCTGCACCTGGGCCACTGATGACAACTCTTCGAGCCTGGCAGTTCAACCAGTTTGCAGTCCACCTCCCTGTCCATTTATCTAGCCCATATTTCATTAGCTGTCTATGAGAATATTACAGAAGACAGCGTCAAAAGCGTTCCTAAAGTTGAGAAGAACAACATCCAGTGCTCTCCCCTTGTCCACCAAGCTAGTCTTATACTACAACAAACCACATAATGCTAGACAATTTAAAAAAATTTAAATCAGAACCACAAGTGCTTCTATCAAAAAGCCCCCTTGTATCTGAATCTATCCCAAAAGGCTAATTTGAACTTTACAAAGAGTGATAGTAATATCATAGTTAACCTTTTCTAACTGACTAGTACAACTCCACACAGAACTGGACAATGCAAATTGGTTCTATTCTGGGAAAGATTGAGGACGAGATTGTGGGATACGCAACCCCTTACACCATACACACTCATTTTGTGTGTAACAACCCTTCTTTTTTCCCTGGTATCTTATTTCTGGTAACTTCCTCTTGAGATTTGAAAGTCCTGAAAACTGTATTTTACTTTGTGTATGATATATGACCCAGGAGAAAACTGAACTCTGGTTTCATAGTTTTACATAGTTCCTCTATCTGCAGCATTAACAGAAAAATGAATTTAAATATATTTTGTCACTAACACAGTGACAAATATACGTGTTGAAATATTCTTGTTATATCAGTTTTCAAATACAATCACATGCTTAGGCATTCTACATCTTTCTACATTCTTTGTAAGAAAAAAATGAAGAACATTAATGCTTGCAGTTTGAACTTGAAATTCTCTCTTGTACCTTCTTTCAAAAATAATCCTCCCCAAAATTACAAAGAAAGGAAAAGCTACATTTGTTGAAAACATCCCAATAAAATGCTAAATATATTTTATCTAAAAGAAAATAATTTCAAGACAGATGCCTTTTAACTTCCTTACTTCCAGAAAATAACATGGAGAAACATTTCAATTTTACATACAAGCTCCACCTTCACTGTTAGGTTTGTATAATTCAAACTTATAGACTGTTCCCTCATTCCTATCCACTCATAGCAAAAAGTAGTACAGTAAAATTTTATAGGCCCATCTACTGTTTTGTGGTACAACAGCTGTTACCAGCTGGAGATGCTTTATGCTTGGTTGAACTGACTATGTTAAAAGGCATTTCCCTAGTCACCTTCAAACAAACATTTTTTTCTCCTTTGCAAGACAGTTTATAACTTACAACTTCAAGACCTTATTTTGAAAGTATTCAAACTGAAATTTTATATGGGTTGGAAAGATTGAATGACTGTTGGGTTTTTTTAGCAGAAAGACTGAAACTGAATATTATAAAAAACAGTGCGTCAACCTCATTAGCAAACTAAAGAGCTTTTTAAAATCTGTCAACAGATCATTAAATCAGGGCGCCATAAATGGAATAATATACCTTACCTGTCATTTACCATAGATGACAGAGATTTTGACTGATTTCTTTTCACCTGAATAAACGGATCTTCTGCTTTTCAAAGATATTAATGCAGACTCTTTCAAAACATACAGATGTACTATTTCAGGGAAGAGAACTGGAAATTGAGCAACAGGGACCACACAGTTTTTAAGTGTTTCACCAAACAGATGTACTATGGTAAAAATTTATAAGATTCCCACAATTTTTGAATTCAGTCCTGGAAAGAAGTTCACATCCAAACTAAATATCAGATGAATGTCAGAGGGGACAAGGAAAGGGAGTTCTGTGAGGGGGGAGGATTTCCATGAAGAAGAGAGGCAAGGAAGCTGGGTTTCCTTCGTTCAATTCCCCGTAGTATCAAGAGATGCAAGCAGGCTGCTCCGCAAGGGGAAGCATGCTGGAAGCCAAGGGGACAGCAAGGCGGGCACGAGGCAGTATCTTCACCAACGAATGGCACAGTCCCACCATACAAGTCCCACCAAGATGAGCAAAGCAGGCCCAGTGATGGTAAACTTGGTCAGCTAGTGATGGCTAGGTAAGTCCATAGTGATGAAGTAGGTCCAACATCAAGCCAGGAAGTCAAGTCAGTGGGTGAGGATTGGGATCAGCTAGGTACAAGGCCAAGCACAGCTGCAAGATAGCTATGGTGAGGACTAAGACCAGGGGCCTGAACTTAAATGCAGCTTCCAAGCTGACTGAAGGAGGTTCCTAGCAAGGCTTTTCACAACTCTTTTTGCACACAGCAATTTTCACAACTGTCTGAGCAAAGTAACACAGCTACACCACTGAAGAGCTGGCCTTGAGCACCGGCAGTCATACCCCAGGAGGAGGCAGGTGCTCTGACAGCTCCTTCCCGTCTATGAAGTTCTGGTACACTAGAAATCCTATTCATGTGTGTGGTTGAAATAGTTTCTCTTGGAAGTTATCATTGTTGGTGTATGCCAAATATAGAATCATAGAATCATAGAATCATTTAGGTTGGAAAAGACCCTTAAGATCATTGAGTCCAACCGTAAACCTAACACTGCCAAGTCCACCACTAAACCATGTCCCTAAGCATGCCCCTACATGTCTTTTAAATACCTCCAGGGATGGTGACTCAACCACTTCCCTGGGCAGCCCGTTCCAATGTTTAACCACTCTGTCAGTAAAGAAATTTTTCCTCATGTCCAATCTAAACCTCCCCTGGCGCAACTGGAGGCCATTTCCTCTCGTCCTATCGCTAGTTACTTGGGAGAAGAGACCGACACCCACCTCGCTACAACCTCCTTTCAGGTAGTTGTAGAGAGCGATGAGGTCTCCCCTCAGCCTCCTTTTCTCCAGGCTAAACAACCCCAGTTCCCTCAGCCGCTCCTCATAAGACTTGTTCTCCAGACCCCTCACCAGCTTCGTTGCCCTTCTCTGGACATATCAAAATAAATAGACCATATAATTTAGCTAGACAGGTTAAATATGTGAATCATCCTTGTTCTTCAAAAACAAAGAAAATATAAATTAACTAAGAGGGGATGGTTTTCATTAACTGTTTAAATAATAATGATTTTTCATCATATTTTATGCAAAACACTATTTATCACCTCCTGCCTAATTAAAGTATTAATTTTACTCGTTAGTGACCATTTCATGCAGTATGTGTAAAGACCAGTATATATGAAAATAGTGTCTCGTGTTGACTCACTGCAGCTTCCTGCCTTTTCTTTCTCCAGTGATTTATCTTCCTAAAAGCAGGAGGGAAATGGAGGAATTTGGTTCTGATATTCACTACACTTAGAATAAAGTAGAGTCGCATAAAGAGACCCAAAGCTACCATAATACTACAGCTCAGTTGTGGCAAAAAGAGAAGGAAGCCTTTTTTCATCCATGCAGTTGAGCTTCCCCAGTGTTACCACTTACAATATTTTAAACGTGAAATTGCTAGGATAATACATCTTCAACACACAGTCAGCAGGTTGCAATCTATCTATTGTATATGCACCGTTACCTTCAGAGTTATTAGCTTTCAGGTCTTCAAAGGATAATTGAACAGTTAATAGTATGATATTTTGCAAGAGACTGTATTTTAAATCCTATCTGCAGATGCAAGAATAAGATCTTTTTAAACCCCTTAAAATAGCAAGAATGTCAATTAGTTATTTGCAGTGTACAGGCACAAGCAGAGGAAATGTGAAATAAAGCAAGGGGGCTGATCCAAGTTGTGCTGATGTGCAAACACCTAACAACTAGTCAAGGCTTTCATGCTCTCCCACTGACGCACAAACTACTCACTTTCTAGAAGTATTCACCCCTCCCCAGTGAATAATTTTTCTTCATATGTTTATGTTTCAGCTTACTCATATACTAGTGGTTTGCTTAACAAGACAGGCGTATTCCAAATAGAATTCAAAGAATTCAGTAGGAATTCAGTAGGAATTCAGTAGGAATCCTAGGAATAAATAGCCCTTGCCAATACCATATTCCAATGCCTTCTGAATGTCAACTACTTATGATTTTGGCTTCTTATATTCTCATATAACGATAGCAGAGGCAACACACATGAGGTGGGAGCCATCCTCTATTGCCTTGCAACAGCCATATTTTCATCCATCGGCATAAGAATCATAGAATTATAGAATAGTTTGGGTTGGAAGGGACCTTTAAAGGTCATCTAGTCCAACCTCCCTGCAATGAGCAGGGACATCTTCAACTAGATCAGGTTGCTCAGAGCCCCGTCCAGCCTGACCTGGAATGTTTCCAGGGATGGGGCAT
>NW_008795029.1:237124-244009 GCF_000699145.1 Aptenodytes forsteri
TGGTGAGAGCTGCCGGCTCCCGGCGGGTCTCTGCACTCCCCTGTGGGTTCCCCGGCTCAGGAACCCCCCTGTACACCGTGGTCCGCTGCTCCGCTGCAGGACGCACCTGCGCCGGAGCTGATCATCACCCCTGCGAGTGAAAAGGGTATAAAAGAGCAATAACAGCGCTTGGCACTTGCTTTATACCTGGCATAAATGTCTGCAATATTAGCAAGCCATAGTCTTTCATTTTACATCATTAGGTGTGAAACTGAGGCGTATATTCTAACGTATGAGCACATCCGAGATTTCACCAGCTCTGTACGGTCAATACACGCTGTGTTTCCACTGACAAGTCAGGGAAATCATATGAAGAAATAAAAAAATATTGCTCCCTGGCAAGATTTGTGATACTGTGTGCAAGCTGCCCACAGGCTTTTAATTCTAAAATTGCACTACACAAGTTTGAGTATATGCCTTTCTGAGTAGAAAAGTTAGATGTGAGCCTGTTTTACTAAATTGTTTAATAAACAGAGTGAACAGTGGAACCTTCTCCCAGGGATTCTGAAGTTTATTGCCTGTGCAGAACTGCCTTTGTAACTAGCAAAGAAATCAGACCACCATTCACCAACGTACAGTTGCAGACAGGATGGGCACCTACCAGATGTTCTGCTACAGCAGGTCCTGGAAGTTACTCTCTTCTTTCTCCGTCACCGGCAGCGTTTTTCAAAAGTGCCAGTTACAAGCCAGTGAATAGGATCAAGACCAAACTTTTCTCTATTCCCCCCAAAACTGCAAGGCCTACAGTCCCTTTTTCTCTTCTTTCTTTCTCCACTTCTTCAGGAACATCATCTTAAAATAAAACTTTATATTACAATGCAAAGTGGAAAGCTTGCTCTCAAGCCAAGTGCCTATTTAATAAAAAAAAAAAAACAACAAACCAAAACCACAAAAAAACCCCAAAAAACAGCTTTACACGAAATGTAAATAAGCTAAAAAATCTTCACCTACAAAACCTCTATTTTCAAACATCTAAATGTAATTAAGAAAATGGGAATATTTATTGCAGTACAAAATACAATAGGCTGATGTTTTGTAATCAGAGGGGGTCCTCTGGAAGTTCAAACATCAGGTTAATGTTTCAGCATTTTGACTCCAGCTTTTCCTCTTTCTTTAGCACTTGTTTTTAATGGATGATGATTACCTAATAATAAGGCTAGTTTTATACGTCAAAACTTTTTTTTTTAAATTAGATGAAACAAAATAGATAAAAGACATTTTTTGGTACACAAACACTGTTGATCTACATCAGCTCTTACTGCTACCTACAAATCTTGTCTTATATTCATCCTCAGACATCATGCATGAAATTCTCTGCATATCTCCTTAATTAGACTTTTTAAGAAAAACTTTTGTGTCTGGAGAACATATTCTTACTTTTTGAATCATTTCCAGCCTTCATTCGTTCCTTCAGTACAAATCAGAATTTCCTTGAAACTAAGCAGATTCACAAACTTCTTCCCTACTTTTCCTGTTTTCCTGTCACTACTCTTCTCCCACGAGAATGCCTTTGCTTAGAGGATCCATGGATTCTCCCGTCCCCTGGCTTACATTCCAGATACATACTTTACCGACAGCTGGGTCCAGTTTCATCCACAGTCCATCCACCCAAGTCGCCATGTAAAAGAAGCATCTCAAAAGAACACCTGGCCTGCAATGCCTGTATTTTTACAGTGTAGTAGCAAGATTCCCTTTACACTGACATACGAAGTACAGCGTTTCTTATTCATCATTTTAAAGTAAATGTAAATTTGTGAGACAGTAACCAAAAGAAATACACGCCATCTAAATTGCTTGACATTATCCAGTATGCTAATTATCATACCACATACAAATACGCGTGATTAACAATTAATTTCTACTTCTAACTATAACTGAGACGATATACAAAATAAAACAAGCTAAAACAGCATACTGCATCTGCAAGATTTTTTTTTAGTAGTATTATTTGTGAAAAAGTAAACATTCAGTTTAAATAAATATAAAAATAAACCTCCAGTATGCTGAGTACTGAGGAGTCAGTAAAAAGAGTAACAATTTTGCTGGTAAGTTACTAGTTCTAGATTCCCCAGCCTTGCATAGCTTTGAGAGAACAAAAAGACAACATGGAATTAATACTTTTTAAATACATCTCTGTAAATAACATTTAGATCTCAAAGTGAGATATTTGACAATGTGTCAAGAGTCAGCTGTAATTCATATTTGCCTTTTTTTCTCTTAACTTTCCTAACCAGGATCACCTAAAAAACATATTTTACTAAAACCCATTTAGGAGAAATCTGTGTGTTAAAACTGAAGTATTATATTTCACATGTACCAATTTTCTACTTGAATTGTTAGAGGAAAAAAAAAAGCACTGACCGTCAGTATATGTTAGTCTACGTATACAAAAAATATTCTGCTTTTTAACAATTTATATGGTGGCTTAAGAGAAGTGGTTATTACATTTTACCTATTTAGTATATTTCAAATAAGGGAGCTCCTAAAGCTTAAACTATAAGAGATAAGAACAAATGTCCTTCCAATTAGCCTTTCATACAACATTTCCCAATTCTTTTTACAGTAGTTTTTTATATGAATACGACCACAAAAAGCATTGAAGAATTAGGTCAGCCAAAAACTGGTTCTGCGCAATCAGCCCAACAGCAGTTCTGTTTGATACCAGTACTGACATAACAAGAACTGAGGCCTGAACCTTTCTCCCCTCAAAGTCAATGCATAAGTTATCTAACAGAGTAAAATCAGAAACTAAGTTTCATGCTTTCCAAAAGAGTTCTCTCTCACTAAAAAAAAACAAAACAAAAAAACCCCAACACTTACCAGACAGACTTCAAAAACAGATTTTATTTATTAATTGAAAAAAATGCACATTGAACTGGATATTTGGAAATTAATCTTACATTACTGAAATGGCTTATGAAACATTTTTTGAAAGACAAAACTGGTAGTTAAGCGTAAAAGCCTAACTCTATCACGCTTCACGGTTTAGCTTTAACTGTAATGAGCGCAGGAGGTCATTGCAGTTTTTAAGTAATTGATTTGCATTTTACAGGTATATAGGTCATTATTAATTTATTAGCACCTCAATCAGAAGTTTAGGTTCTATTTTATAATAGTTATTTATACAAAGAAACATGGAATCAATACAATATCCTAAAACTAAAGTGCTACTGAGGCTGTGTGGGGCTCTGCTAAAAACAATGTAAACAAATTAAAATAGTACAGACAAGTTTTATAAATTACTGAGTTCTGTAGCATATGGAATACACCCAAAACAATTCTACAAAAACATGAATCAGATTGTAAATCAATAAATAAGCAATACGTTAAACAGTAGAATCTCCATAAAATACTGAATTATTGTCTCCATTTTGAAGAATGGAGGCAAGCACTATTAATAGCTAGGAATTCTCATGTAAAATACTAGATCCCTCCTGAGACCTGTCTGTGAAGCAAAAGGCTTACATTATTTATCTGGTGGTGGTTTTTTTCTCCTCCGACATAGCTTAGCATCCTCTTGCTTCTGCAACAGTACAATTAAAAGCCTTCCTCCGATTTCAATGATACAGTGTTATTCTTCAGCCAGAGCCAGATTTAAACAGACATGAAAACACAGAAAAAATTTAAGGCAACCTCTTAATATCCAAGTCCAATCACGCCAACAAGAATGCTTTCGCTCCAAGCTTAAAAACTACTTTAAATTAAGTACTGATTTTCATTCTTTGGGACTCCTTCCTCCACGGACTCCGTTACCCACAGCTCAGATACGATTTTAAATTTTTTCCCAAATGTTCTCCTGAGTGCTTTCACCTCTCTTAGCCGGGAATGATCTTCTCCTATAACAACATGGGAGATGCCCTCTTCAAGGTGAGAGACTACTTTTGCACCATAAAAACGGAGCTCCAAAGCTCTAATTGATAGTGTTGTTCCATGGATTCTGGTTCCGGGCTCATTAACAACAGCGTAACAGTCCACGTAAATAGTGTTTCCTCTGAATATACTGAGCGGACAACTGTTCCACGAGTAACGTTCTTCTAACTTTACGATCATGTCCAACGGCATCACCTTATTGTCTTTCATTCTCGAGAACACTTCCTTGAGTTGTGCAACATCTGTGTCTGCTGTGTAGCTGTCTCCATAACAATCATACTCACGAGCAAAATGTTCTTTTGTGTCAGGAGACATGTGAATCATACAGGCTGGCTGCCAAGGCACCAGCATTTTGGTCTGAAAACACTGAAGGAGCCACTCTGCCCTCACCACATCGTATTTGTTGGAAGCAATGATGTTTTTCACTCTGACATTCTCAGCCCCTACAATGACACAGTAAGTCTCCGGCCCCGGGTTCTGTACCACGCTGCCACCGCATTCGGCTATTCTGCTCTCCAGTTCAGACTTTGAGTATTTTCCCATTCCTGTCATAACACAAAACTCAACATCTTCAAATACATTTGAAACCTTGCTTACATTAGAAAGATCAGGAGCTTTAAATTGCTCAGCTATCCCAATTATCTTCTTCACCTTTGACACAGTTTTCCTTTTTTTCTCTTGTGGCTCGTCATACTCATCTATATGAAGGTGCTTAGATGCCAGCTTCCCTTCTGCTTTGCTTCTGAGATCTTCTAACATGTCTGAAGTCATGCACTCGTACCATTCTTTGTCCTCTCTTATCTTCTCAATTCGGGGGAATCTCAAAGTACAGTCAGTCTTGTACATGTCACTGCTAACAATCTCGGCTGCCTTGACCTGAACTATGACAGAGTTGCAAGGTTCAATGTACATTTCAGGTTTTTCAGTTCCACACAAAATGTTACAGGGAGGGTCCTTCCTATGGTAGGGCTTCCAGTGCTTAGCCAGTTTCAAACCTAAATCATACAATTCCTTCATGGTATAGCCAGAGCCAACACGACAAATAGAGTGGAAAACGGTAGGTTTTTCATTTGGAGGAGGCGTCTCTGCAATAGCGCACAGAAAATGAGACATCATTCCACCACGTGAGCCCTTTCCCCAGTAACCACCAACAATTAAAAGGTCTAGTTCATCCATCAGCCCATTGACGTATTCCGGCTTGATTTTTAACCAGCCTTCCCCACGTTTGTCAGGCTTGTAGGTGGACGTGGGGTCTTTCACCATAATCCCTTCCTCTCTGTTATCTATTGCCTCATTTAAAGCATCAATCACTTCTTTTCTCGTTCTGGCACTTGTTTTATGCACAACATGTATCCTGCCCGTTACCGGGGTAAATACACTACTTAAGATTTCATATCTTCTGCTTAGTACTTCGTGACCCAACTTCTGATCGTTAACCATCAATACATCGAACACACAGAAGCACGTCTGCAGATCAGAGTCCTCCACCATTCTTTTGATGTCAAATCTGTTTCCTTTTTGCATAAAGGTTTGCGTCTCCGGATTGTAAGCCATCATTTCACCATCGAGAATGCAATTTTGTACATTGCTTTTAAATACTTTATGAATAAATGGGGTTAATGAACCGTCAAGGGGGGAAGCACCGAACTGCTGAGTATAGTCGAACCCATTTCGGGAAAAATATTTATACACGTCTCCATCTTTGTGCATCTGCATACGTTCACCATCCAGCTTAGTTTCTATGTAGAATATTTGGTTATTCATTTGTTTCTCAATTTGCTGGACGTCAGCAATAGCAGCAAGCATTGGTTTAAAGGCAGAAAACAACATGATGGAAACATCACTGAGTGAGACAGAGGGATCGTGCAGTTGTCTGCAAACTTTTTCCAAATCAGTTGTGACGTTGTGCAATTCAGCAGCGTCAGGATGAAAAATGGAAAATATAGTTTGTTGACTAACACCAAGCTTTAGATCCTTTATAATCATCCGGATGAGCCATTTTTGTTCCAGTGCTGTGCTCTGGGTAATTAACTGAAGAAGACTTTTCTTTAACAGACCCTTGTTTTTAGCAGCATTATTATTAGCTATCGCATCTAAGTGATCATTGACTTGTTCTATTGTCAGTCTGCCTTGTTTTGGGCACCTGGGTTTTAACACAAAGTATGCAACCATTGCAAAATCTCCAGCATCTCCACATGAGCCAGCAGGTGTCCTGTAATTTAAAAGCTTTGCAGCATCTTTGCCACCTTTTGGTAAGTTAAGCAGTTCAATATACAGCTTCGCAAGCATAGTTTCTTTAATTCCATACGCCATCCTTTCTCTTTCCAACTGTGGAAGAATAAGCCGCATAGCTGGATAAAAAGAATCCGTGACGTCTTTCTTTTTTTGATGAAGGGCATCATGGAATTTTCTCCAGGAATCCAGGAATTCCTTGAAATACTTGGTTTTCTCCGGGCGAGATTTACACGTCTGTATTCGCTCCAGAGTAGAACACAGATCTGCGAAAGGGACGTGAGAGGCCACTGTTTTTTCAGAAGGCTGCGAAGCAGGTGTGGAAGCCATCAGAGTCCGTTTTTCACTAAGAACAAAGAAAGCATGTATTTGTAGAGAACGGAAACGCCAGCATGTTATTCTGTCTCGAAAAAAGATATTTCTAATTAGGATTTACTGTTTTTTTCTTATTAGGATTTAACTTTACTTACTTTAACTTACTTAATCTTTACTTAAGGGTGACCAGCTGGCACCACCATCCTTAGGCAGGGGTGAAACTCGGCAGCCAGGCTGCGACACTGCCACGCAGGCATCACCCAGGCGAGAGGACTAGAAGACAGGAGAAGGCACCGCGCTCCCCCCGCGTTCCCGCTGCTGCGCAGGCGGGAGCTTTCACCGCTCGGAGACCGATTTTCTCCGCCGCCCTCCCCCGCGGCCCAGCCCGCCCTGACACCACCCCGCCCTCGGCCCGCCCCTCCCCCGGCC
>NW_008795029.1:245186-255283 GCF_000699145.1 Aptenodytes forsteri
GGCGCCTGTGGCTCCTGCGCCTGCCTTTCGGGACGCCTCTCCCGAGGAACTGATCGCTGCCTTGGCAGCGCCGTTAAAAGTTCCTTCGGGTGCCTTCCTGCCAAGCCCTGGGAGAGCTTTTGCATCTTCGCAGCGAGACCTTGCCCTAGTGTTTCGTGTGTCTCCGCTGCCGCGTGGAACAATTTCTGCAAGTGGGGAAGCTTGTAGAAGGTGGGGCAGGTGATGATAACTTCAGTGTTGCTTGATCTGCCAAGTGAATGTATTGAAAAGGCTGAGCAGGATGTTTCTTTTAGGTAAAAATAGAAATAATTTAACATGCTTGGAAAGTAATATGTTTTAGGAGCCCATGCCCACGAGAAAGCTAAGGCTCTAATAGGATAGCTGTCCTTGGTTTGTTGTTGTTTTGGTTTTTTTACACAGTACCGTCATAATTCGAGACGTGCTTGTAAGGTTCATTAAGATTTGTCAGTTGGGAGGGGAAGTATAATAAGAGTTGAGGGGAAAACACGTTCAATTATGAATATGTGCCACTCGATGCAGAGCTGTGGTAGTTTGCTGTTTGAAATAGGTAGGAGAAGTGGCTCGCTGACTTTAAAAGCCAGAGCCCTTAAATGTCTGACGCTTAGTTGTTCTTACTCTGCTTCTTCCTTGGCTAGGAGTGGCTACTTTGCTGTTTTGACCTTTTTTTGTTTTGTTTTTTAATGGGAGACTCTGTAAAATTTTAGTACTAAGAAAGTGTATTTTTCCTGTCCTTACTAAACTTGTAGGTTTTCATCCAGATTAGTTCCCCCTCTGAAACTAATTTTTTACAGTTGACGACTTAATATTTCTACTTACAGAAGTCTTCTGAATAAATACGAGTAAATGTAAAGCGTGTGTAAATCTTGTCTGTGTCTGGAGGAGGTGGAGTGTAGGGGAAGTAAGTGCAGTAGAAAGAAACAGATGTCTTCAGATGTTTCTCTGTGTTCTTAAGAAATACCTCATTTTGTTTGTTTGTTTGTTTTGAAACTGTGAAATCCAAAGGATTGCAGTGAGTGTTAAAACTAACTTTTTTTTTTAAAGCTCTTTAATGAGAAAGCAGCCGTTAAACACCTCAGTGCTCTTCTTAGCACTAACTTTAAGGCTGCTCGTATGCTAGAAGTTAGCTTTAAGGAGGCAATGTAAATCTATCATAACTTTGTTGTTATGCACTATGTATGTTTTATACTGTGTGTTGTATGTACAGTCCAGGGCATTTAGATTTGATTCTTGAACTTCATTATAAGATGTTTTCAAGTTTATAAGATGTTTCAAACAAGAGCTGAGCTTGATAGGAGGAGCATGAACATGATATGCATGGTTTCATCAGTAAGGCAGATGTAACATCTAGGTGTATTGGCTGTTAGCACTACTTAATTTTCTTTCAAGTAACTGAAGACAAACAGTAATTATGTGTGTAATTCCAAAGCAGTTTTACTCAAAGTTCATAAATGAAATTGTCTTTCAGGCAGAGATGAAGCCTGGGAAATCATCACATCCAAAGGTAAATGTTTTATAATGTGATTAGTGTATGAAAATAGCACTTTTTTAATATTAAAAATGTAGACAAGGACAAAAAATACAACAGAATTTGTGGCAAGTACAAGAGTAATTTCAACTGCCATTGAAAATGAATGAAAAATTGTTCCCAAGGACTTTAAGTATGCACTTGAGTTTTTATGATCTTCAGTTGATAATGACATTAACCATTTAAGAATAGCATTAGGGCACAGCAGAATATTATTATAAACAAGACATTTTAAAGACTTTATTTTTTTCCTCAGAATTTTTATTGTTACGAGTGATTTATATTTTCAGTAGTTAGTTAATTATGGGATTTGTAGCTCATCTGATAGAACATAGAGGTCTGCAGTAACTCCTGGACTGCGGATTCAGCAGTGGAGATGTATAGGTACAGGTGTGTGTGTATCTACATATGTGTATATCCCTGTGGCATAAAATTGAAACTCATTACTTCCAAATTTCATTTCTGTTTTGAGAGGCAATACAGTCTGTGGCTGTGGAAACTGACCTGGCCTTTAATGGCCGTTAAGCCAAAGGCACAGCAGCAGCCTGGCTAAGTCTTACTTTCATTAGGTCCTAACGTTGAGTTGGGCTGCGTTGCTGCTGTTCTGCATTAATGGTTTCCCTGATAGAACTCTGTATTTCAATATTGTCTTCTACTTGTCTCTTAAGTTTACAAGCATCATCAAAAAAAACACTTGTAGGAACCGCCAGCATTCACAAAGGCTAGCCTTTCTAATGCAGCATTATCAGAGGTACAGGAGGAAATGTGAAGCAGATAGATGCTAGAGGAAAGACCTCTGATCGTATTTGTGACTAAGAAAACATCATCTGTGAGGAGAATGCAGAGGAACTGAGTTTATATAGTCTGCAGAAATTGACAGTAGGTTACATATTTGGAGGTTAATCAACATTGAACTGGAAGTAAAAAATTTTAAGTTGCTAAGTCTTCCTTCCTGTTAAGTATTAGGAAATATTTTCTAATAATAAGAGTAGCTAAGAACAGCTTATGTAGGAATTTCCATTAATATAAGAGTTACCTAGGAAAACATCTACCAGATAAAACTATATGGTTCTGCTCTTGGTGACTGTATATTTGTCACAGACATTGACTTTCATGACAAGCTTAAAAAAACAAAAAAACTCTCTTACGCTTGTTTTCATAGCCTCTAACTTAGTGTAAATAATCAGCAGTTATAAAATACGGTTACTGTGTATGCTGTAAAATGGGATGTGATGATTTGTGTCGTGGTTTAAACTCAGCCGACAACTGAGCACCATGCAGCCGCTCGCCCACTCCCCCCCCCCGTCCTGGTGGGATGGGGGAGAGGATTGGAAGAGTAAAAGTGAGAAAACTCGTGGGTTGGGATAAAGACAGTTTAATAATTGAAACAGCAGCCCCCCAGCCAGCTTTCCCCAGTTTATGTACTGAGCATGACGTCACATGGTATGGAATGTCCCTTGGGCCAGTTTGGGTCAGCTGTCCTGGCTGTGCCCCCTCCCAGCTTCTTGTGCCCCTCCAGCCTTCTCAGTGGGTAGAGCATGGGAAGCTGAAAAGTCCTTGACTAGTGTAAGCACTACCTAGCAACAACTAAAACATCGGTGTGTTATCAACATTATTCTCCTACTAAATCCAAAACTCAGCACTGTGCCAGCTACTAGGAAGAAAATTAACTCTATCCCTGCCGAAACCAGGACAACTTGTTACAGGAAGGCCTTGTCATTGGCGAAGTTGTGACAATTACTTGAAATATAGTGCTGCAATATAATGTTCCTTAAAAAAACTAAGGTTTTTTTTTAGTGAAGCAAGAATGATTTCCAAGGGGTTAATGTTTTATCTAGGAGATTTGAAAAGGAAAGCTGTAGAGAAGCTTTATTTCCCTGGCTGAAACAGAACTTCCACTAGCCTGGCACTGGCTAACTTGCTGACTTCCCTTGGTTCCGGTGTCTCTGTCTGTAATAAATGGATGATGTTTCATGCCGTCTCTGTAGAGCTGTGATACTTCTAACAGTAGAACGCAATATAACTGAGATAATCCTGTTAAACAGTCAGCCATTAAAAAAGAAAAATTAACTAGTTATATTTGCAGATGACCAAAATTGATTAAAAAGTTCTCTTTTAGGAGACATAAAGGGGTGCACGCTTCTTGCCTTAACTAGGACATCAGGCAGTTACGGAGCAAGTCTGTAGGTGGTTCTTGTAGTCTAGGAACAGAAGTAGTCTTGTCTAGAAAGAGAAACAGGCTTGTCCAGGTGGTGGGTCCGCTTTGTTTCTCAGGTTGACCAGCTCAGACATCGAAGTCTAAATATATTATTCTCCCTTTCCTTCCCTATTCTCCCCCACCACCACCTTTCCTTGATTATTCTGGCATCTTATTAGTCACAAAAATTAGAGATACAGGAGAATTGCAACACGTGCTCTTCATAATTCAACATAGAGTTTTTGCGTCATAGCGTCTTATGTTGTAAACTGTTTGACAGGTTTATAACTTCCCATCCAGTACAACAGTAATGGGAAATGAAAACCAAGATGAGATTTTTTTTTTTTTTTTTTGTGTAGCCTCGCAGTATGTTGAGCAGTCTCAAATCTCATACACTTCAAAAAGTGTTGAACGACGCCTTATCACTCACTGAAAATTACTATATTGGCTTACCTTTTTTATTTATGTCCTTTAAGTGGAAATTTGGTTCTGCTTGTATCATCTTCTACTGTTCAGGTCAAACAAGATAACGTTTGGAAGGCCTGCTACTTTGGGCTCCGTAGAAAGCACGGTTTGTAGCTTTATTGAGATTGGGCTTGTATTGACTTGGTTTAGAGTCTCTTCTAGGCCTGTGTGCTTGTTTGAGAAACCATCATTTTGCTTTCTAGTGATCTTTCAATTGGTACTGGAAGGAGGCAGGGAAGAACCTAGGAGAAACTTGTATCTTAGTTCTCTAGCTAACAAATCTTGCAGTAAGATGTGAAGTTAGAGACGTGGTCTAACTCAAGCTTGGAAATGGACGGAACTAGTGAAGTTTCATGTAGCTGGGAAGAAAACTTTAATAGTCGTGGAGTTGTTCATTAGTGCAGAGTAGTCAGCTTTACTTAAATATGTAGGTGAGTATGAAATGTTTGTGGCTGTGTAGTTTACCCTTCCTGTTAACCACCATATGCTGTGTTCTAGTTGGAGGATGCATTGGTTTTGCAACTCCAGTAGCAAAGGTTTTAAATATATCTATAAATATATATATATATATATCAGAAGTAGTCACACAGCAGCAGTATCTCAGTAGTATTGCATTTTGATAATATTATCCTACTGAAATGAAAATAGAAGCGGTGCACAAATGAAACTAACATGGCTTATAAAATCAGCTGTGAGTATCAGTCTTCAAATGGCAATCCTTAGTGTATATGGTTAACCATCCGCAAAACTTAATCACCTTAAGTAAGATTTTTATGACGACTTTGGTTTTTAATAGTGGGTTTTAATGATGGGTCTTTTACTTTTTTGTGAATGTCTTGTTGAGAAAGCATTTTTGGACTCTTTCATTTTCTAAGAAAGTCAGCAAAATTTTGAATAGCGTAGATAAGGAGAGTGTTTTTACTGTGTCATTATCAATGTTCTTATAATCTTGAAATGTAATGCAGGAAATGTCTGTCAACTTCATTAGGAAGTTCCCTTACAAATTAAAGTATTTACTTTATGTGTCTCCTAATTACTGTGACTTCTTTGCTAGACAAATGGATCACAAGAATTAAATTTTCATACAGACAATATTTGTGCATACTCGGATGTGGATATTGAACATGAGCTCATAAATAATGTAAGAGAACAAATTTGGATTAACTGCTCTCTAGACTACTTTATATTTCACCAATTTTGCATATTTGGAATAGATACACAATATAAAAGCTTAATTTCGCGTTGCCTTTAGTTAATATGTGAATCGTAAGATGTAACAGATCTATTTTTATTTCTGATTTATATCTAATTGTTGCATAAAATAGAGATGGCAGTTTTTCCTGGTCATACGGGGTGCCTGTCATATTTGTGGAGTGCAAAGGCTGTGACTGCAGAGGTCGCCTTTTATCACTCGAGCCTACCAAGATGGCTGGTGCAGTTGCAGCTCTCTCCAGTAGTATTAGGCCATACAGCTTATTTTGGTGTGGATCCTGTGACTTAATTGAATGCTTGGGTGCATCTCTGCATGTCAGACTCCTTTGGAGTTAATTCAGTTTCTTACTGCACTACATCATTTTAGGAGGTTATAACTTTGAGCGTGTCTAAACTGTAATTATTATCTGCTGTATAACTTAGAGTGTTCTTAAACAAGTGAGCTTGTGTTGCCACTTCCAGGCAGTATGGTTATTCAAGTCAGTGGTGACTGAATGGTCACTGTGGTTCTCATTTAGGTTTGGCAGTTTTTGCCTATTCCCATATTACACTTCAACCCAGCAGTGAATAATGTGAGAGATTCTGTGTATGCTGTGAGACATGACTATCTCTTATGGTTGGAAAGAAGATTTAATCCATTATCATTGACATCACTCTCTTCATTTTATGCTGTGTGTATGTTTTTGTCATGAGTCTGTTTTCACATTTGGACTTTTCAGCAGTTGTGCTTTTCATTGATCAGAGAATAATGTAGTTAGCGGATTGTTTTCAGTGGTCTTGTATGATGATACAATCTTTCATTCAGCTAAAGATTTAATATGGATTACTGATCCGATAGTGGAAAACTATCATTATAAATCAGAACCAATCCAAATACAGCAAAACAGCTGTCATAAATGCAACTACATAAGATACCACATTGTAGTTGCATTTACTATAGAGGAGTCTCTTTCTCACGACCAGTTTACGTATTGCTCTGTGATCACAGTTGATCAAGATGCTGAACCACAGCTACTAAACAATAGCAGACCCTGCATGCGTTGTGAGCCTCCACTGGTTGCAGAGTGAAGTGCATAGGCTTACTGGGTGGTCCTCTTGGCCTTAATCAGTAGCAACTTAGAAATAAGGGCTATTCTTGTTTGTGTTCGCTGGATTCTAGGATTACTTATGTGAGAAGCTTTGACAAACTGGTGATACGGTCTTGTATGGTTGTTCCGTTGGTCGGTAGGGAAGACTGAGGGAAAGCGTAAGTTATTACGGTCCCAGTCAACCAATTTTCTAGTGCTACTGGTGGTCCTTGCCTGCTGAAATAACGTAAATGGGATTTTGAAGAGTTCTCAAGCCTTTGCCTTATGATTGCTTTTCTGCTTGTTTAACAGAGTTGAATGGTTTCCAAAAATTCAAAGGGAGTTTGCCACCAAGTTTGATGTTTATGCTTTAATGTATTGACTTGCCATTAATCTTCTGCAACTATGAATGCTTAAATCACTTCTGTTTTCTTTCCCCTGTATTCATACATATATGTTTCGGTTTTGTTTTTGTTGTTTTTTTTTTTACAGGATTTACTTGGAGTAAAAGATCACTGACTTCTACAATGGAAAAGTCATGGATGCTTTGGACCTTTGTTAAAAGATGGCTACTAGCTTTGGCTTCCTGGTCTTGGAGTCTCTGCCGTATTTGTCTTTTACCCTTGATAGTAACTTTTCACTTGTACGGAGGCATTATACTACTTATATTAATATTTGTATCAATAGCGGGTATATTATATAAATTCCAGGATGTGCTGCTTTACTTTCCTGAACAGCCCTCTTCATCACGCCTTTATGTTCCTATGCCTACTGGTATACCACATGAAAATATCTTCATCAAAACCAAAGATGGAGTTCTTCTCAATCTTATTCTGCTGAGATACACAGGGGACAATGCAGCGTATTCTCCAACCATCATTTACTTTCATGGGAATGCAGGCAACATTGGCCACAGGTTGCCAAACGCTTTGTTAATGCTGGTAAACCTGAAAGTAAACTTAATTCTTGTCGATTATAGAGGGTATGGAAAAAGTGAAGGAGAAGCAAGTGAAGAAGGTTTGTACTTAGATTCTGAGGCTGTGTTAGACTATGTGATGACTCGGTCTGATCTTGATAAAACAAAAATTTTTCTTTTTGGCCGTTCCTTGGGGGGAGCAGTGGCTATTCACTTAGCTTCTGAAAATTCCCATAGGATTTCTGCTATCGTGGTGGAGAACACCTTTCTTAGCATCCCATACATGGCCAGCACTTTGTTTTCTTTCTTTCCGATGAGGTATCTTCCTTTATGGTGCTACAAAAATAAATTTCTGTCCTACAGAAAAATCTCCCAGTGCAGAATGCCTTCTCTCTTCGTCTCTGGGTTGTCTGACCAGTTAATTCCACCAGTTATGATGAAGCAACTCTATGAATTATCCCCAGCTCGGACTAAGAGATTGGCGATATTTCCTGATGGAACTCATAATGACACTTGGCAATGCCAGGGTTATTTCACTGCACTTGAACAGTTCATCAAAGAAGTAATAAAGAGTCACTCCCCTGAAGAAATGGCGAAAACATCATCTAACGTAACAATAATATAATTGATAGTCGTCTTTGGGGTGGGGTGGGGGGAGTACCTGCACTGTACCTTGATTTGTGAAAAGTGGTAAAAGAATGTCCATTTTTAAATGTATGTCATGTCTGTACTTGCCTAAAGAGTGAAATTAAACTTGGAAGGGTCTGATGCTTTATTAAGATGTTCTGGATAACTTTTACATTTGCAGCACTGTAAATGAACCATTTTATGTCTTTCTCATACTTTTTTGGTATCTCTGTCCATATATTGCATTTGTTTGATATGTACAACGGTTGCTATTAAAGGAACTTGCTACAAAAGTAGTACAGAATGTATTAGTTTAAAACAACAGGAGGCTCTTCAGTATTCACTGCTGTATGGGTGAGCTTTTTGGGCAGTCATGGTTAGCACAATGATTTGTTGCTTCTCTTAGAGTTTATTTAAAGTGTGCCATGCATGAGATTAGTGTTTTATTCCTTGAAATTTTATATTATGCAAGGTGGGAAGTCTTTAATGTGCTAAATAATAATATAAAGTAACATTAATGGTAGAGTATACTTGCAGGTATACTATCCTGGGTTACTGCGTTTTTTTATGGTTATGCATACATACATATTTCAAACTGCAACTGAAGAGGAAAAGACGCTTTCCCTGTTTTCATTTTACTATTTGTATTGTAATAGTGCCCGGAAAGTTGTATGTGCCTAAACATCATGGCTTCAGGATTTTGCCCAGGCAATTTCTTCATAGAAAATAGAAGTAACCTTCAAAAAGAGAGCAGTGCGATCCAAGCTCCTTTCCGCCCCAACCTCTCCTCACGAACGTACAGGCAAACTATTTGTTGGTATTAGTCTGCTTGTGCATGTGAGGTGGGATTTCCCAAGGCAGAGTGGGTGGTGTGATAGAAAGGAGTGTCATACAAGGTAAAAGTATGTATTCGTGTTTGGGTTTTGTGGTTTTGTTTTTTTTTTTTAGGCTGGTGTAGCTAAATGTCTGTGCCCTTTATTTATACCTCCAAAAGAAACAAATCCAAATTATTACCAGTGATTACATGATTAGAGATTAATGTATACAGTTGTTGCAGTAAGGATAATAAAAATGAGCTGTGCATTAAATTTAGTAGACCTAAACTTAGTTTGTCTGAAAGAGATGACATTTATTCTAACACTTTTACCCATTTGCTTGCAAAAAGTCTCTTACAGTTCTGTTGTACCATGTGGAAGTAGCCTAAGCATCAGCTGGAGTGAGTTTTCTTTAGCTCTGCTGGGGTTTTTGAAGCCAGTGTGACCGTTTCAGAGCCAGCAGTACTTAAATTGAGAGAGTGTGATTCTGACTGGGGGGTGGGGGTGGGGGGTGGGTTTGTTTTTAGGAGTCCTTATCCTAGGTAGTCATATCAAAGTTGTATGCTGTTAGCTCAGTCCATATTGGAGTGTGGGGCTGTTTAAATCTCTTCTGCAGGTTTAGTTTCTCATTTGCTGCAGCTGATAGTTTGCATCTTCAAAATATTTTTTGTGGGAAGAACGGACTGGAAAATCTTCCACACAATCTGTGCCATTGCCCTTCGGACTGAAAATTTTAAATAAACTTTTCTGCCATGTTGTCCTGATTCAGAAAAGCATCTTGGCACACACTTAAAATCTGTTTCCTGATGGACAGTGGTATTTTAAGCTTGTGCTTAAGTTCTCTGGTTGAATAAAACTGCTTCCCTGAACTGGTGCCTTAATGGTTATGCCTCCTAAAATTTATTACATGGAATTACAGGTCTTATGTACATGTGGGTAATAGTTGTCAGCAATTTATAGATAAGGTGATACGTCTTTACTTAAATGTGATTTTTTTTTTTTTTTTTTTTTTTAAAAAAAAAACAAAAAAGTACATACCAGAGGTTGCTGCTTTCTCTGGTAAGTATCTTTTGTCATACTATTATTAAGATTTTCTTGGAGCTGATTGAAAAAGCTATAGACCTTTTTTGGATCTATAGACCTAAAATCATTATAGACAGAGCATAGTTTTAAATCTGAGTGAAACCAAAACTATCTCCTCAGCCTTCCAGTGGCGGGGGGTTTTTTTGGGGGGGGGGGGGGGGGGGGGGGG
>NW_008795029.1:255465-258674 GCF_000699145.1 Aptenodytes forsteri
CGGGTGGGGAAGGTATATTGGTGAAATTTGGCTGGTGGGTGTGTGTGTGTGTGGGGGGGGGTGCTTATATAGCAGAAGGGAGTTAATAGACATAGCATTCCCTTTCCCTGATGTATTCTAAAATGACAATGTGAGCTGCTTGCACAGATTGTTTCAGCTACTTAACATTGCTTTAGAATTAAGGTGGGGGGAGAGAAGGAAAGTAAGCGGGCAAATACTGCTTTTCTAAAAATAAGTTGATAAAGCCAAAAAAGTAGATTACTTGTTGGAGACAGAATGCAGAGAAAGTAAATAATTGTTTCAGAAGTTGTCATAACTTGCCATTAAATACCATTGGGTTTTTTTCATAAAATGTCGGTTTCTAAAGTAACATGACTTTTTACCCCACTTCCCGCCAATCAAAGACAAACAAAAACCTCAACCCAAAATACCCCCAGTATTATGTGGCACTTGTATACAAATGAAGTATTCTCATTTGGGCACACAGTTGCTAAGTCAAACGTGTGGCATTAGATTATGGCAACCTGGAGCTGTTCAAAGTGGACCGTATCTAAACATTACTTTTGGTGATCAAGCCGTATCTTTTCACTGTATTGTCTGCAGGACAAAAAGATGAAACTTTGTGTGATTTTGCAAGTATTGGGTATGAGAAGACACAACTGTCATATATGCATCCTTTATACTTCATGCGGTTTCTTCCACCTTCCACATACGCACATTTTTACTTCTCCCTTAACAGGTTGGGCGCATACACTTGGTGAATGAATGTCTGTTAGCATGCTGTTTTTCATTGCATTGGCTATGAAATCCACTGAAAGAAAATAGGAAGGAAATGGGGTTTTTTAATGCAAATATTCCACTGCTGTACGTACGATCTTTGAAGGGAGGGAGAAGGAACTTGTTCTGACAAGTCGAGACTTGTTTTTATTTTATGGTCTGTGTGATGGAAACCCACAGTTATCTGCTGCTAAAAAGTGAACTGCAAGCAACGTGGTAGTAATAACTTTAAATTGCCAAAAGGTGTAGTACGATACTGTTGCATTTATTCCACTTAATACCGTTATATGTTTTCCCTGAACAGTCCTCTGTTTGTGTATAGATGTTTCCCAAGGATTTGTCCCGTATATATAAATTTCTAGTTTGGGAAGAGGAAGTTGAGTTATTTTCACAGGTTTGTAAGAAAGCCTCTTGGTTTAAATATGCTCAATAAAGCAGTTCTCTCTTTTATAAGAGGAACTTTTAAGTTTTAAAAAAAGAAAAAAAGAAAAAAAAAAGAATGGGGGGTCAGGAGTTGAACTGGAACAGCTGTAGCAGTAGAGTCCTTGTAAGGAAGCATCCAGTGTAAGACCTTGTGTGCACACACACGTGTGTGTGGTTTTAATTAGTGGAAATACTTGAGGCTTCCTGCTAACCCAAGTTTACATTCCCAGTATTTGTTTCTGAACTGTGAGATGCAGAGAGATAAGCTATGCTTTCATCTGAAGAAATGTTAACTGGTGTAGCTGCCCTCATGTCCATTTCTCAGGTAAAATTAGAAATAGAGCACAAATACATTTGGTAGGCTACGGACAATCTCTCAGCTGAAGGGCAGATGGATTAACTATTTATACAAAATATGCATATCAGCATCTCTAAGCTAATCATTTGCGTCACGTGGCGTGTTCACGGTGAAGAATGCAAGGCTGAACTGAGAGTCCAAGGTATGGTCTCTTCTATTAGCAAAAAGATGCAGACATACCTCCATTTGTATTTCATAACTCAATTCTTGAGAAGTACGGTGTTATTTTTGTTAATGACAGGTGATTTTGCTAGGGGCGCTTCTGCCAAATATAAAATCGGTGCCTCTTGCATGTACTGGGATCAGCCTGACGTATCCCATTAAGAATAACTTACAATGCCGTCCTGCTTGTATAATTTAGAGTAGAACCCCGCAGAAGTGTAAATAGAGATAGCATATTCAAGTTCTAAGTAACACTTGTGTTTTGAATTCAGAAACAGTCATTGAATATATGATGCAAGCTTTTTATTTTATTTTTCTTTAATATATAGTTAAAGCAAAAATGTCTTATAAAGTATTCTTAAGTTTTGTAGACAAAGCGTAAATGTTACTGTATATGTGCTGATTGTGGCAAAGTTTTACATTCTCATTCTAGTCTGGTTTTTACAATAAAATTAATTTTACAAAAAACACTTTTCTATTTTTATGTACTGACATATGCAATAAATTGATACATTAAAAGTGCTGTTAATGTCTTGTTCTAATTTGTGGCCTGTCTTCAGTATGCGTACAGGGGTATTTTTGTGTGCGTGGTAACTGATCAGCCTCAAGGTATCGTTTTCAGCTACTTCCTAAAACCAGAGCACATGGAGTAGACATCCACATTGTTAGACGCGGCGTTTGTGGAAAGCTATTACAGCAGGGAAAAACTACATTACAAATACCTGTTTCTAAGCTTTGTCATGTATCCTCACTTTCAGGAAGTGTTAATAAGTAAAACTAATATGCGGTAGCTCTCCATCACTTTCTGACATGCTCTGCATTTCAAAACTCCTCTGTTACCTGGGGGACTGAGAGATGGTCTAAATACTATGTCACGTGGGAAATATTTTTAAGTGTTTCTGACTAGTTTTACCACCTGTTGCTGGTAATATTTTAGATGTCAATTTTAAATGCTCTAATGCCGCTCTAGCAGGTTTATAGCTAATTCATGTAGCTGCAGCGGGATACTCAGGCTGAAGCAATTTCTACTTTCTTACAGAGAAATGCGTAACTGAGCTTACATCACCTCTGCTCCTATCCTGCATGGTTAATGTGAAATACCCAGAAAATAAGGATTTACTGCTGTCTTTTCTAAAGCTGCAAAATGTGCGTCCTCTCCTGGATTACTGCAAGGCTTATAGTTCAAATTTAACCCGATGTACTCGGCACTGGTAAGGCCGCACCTCAAATACTGTGTTCAGTTTTGGGCCCCTCACTACAAGAAGGACGTTGAGGTGCTGGAGCGTGTCCAGAGAAGGGCAACGAAGCTGGTGAGGGGTCTGGAGAACAAGTCTGATGAGGAGCAGCTGAGGGAACTGGGGTTGTTTAGCCTGGAGAAAAGGAGGCTGAGGGGAGACCTCATCGCTCTCTACAACTACCTGAGAGGAGGTTGTAGCGAGGTGGGTGTTGGTCTCTTCTCCCAAGTAACAAGCGGTAGGACGAGAGGAAA
>NW_008795029.1:259337-292411 GCF_000699145.1 Aptenodytes forsteri
GCCCCCTCCCAGCTTCTTGTGCACCTGCAGCCTTCTCAGTCGGTAGAGCATGGGAAGCTGAAAAGTCCTTGACTAGTGTAAGCACTGCTTAGCAACAACTAAAACATCGGTGTGTTATCAACATTGTTCTCACACTAAATGCAAAACACAGCACTGTGCCAGCTACTAGGAAGGAAGTTAACTCTATCCCAGATGAAACCAGGACAATAGGTATAGGCCTTCATATCAGATAGACAAAGGTAAAATACAGTATTTTAACTTCTCTCAGAATTTGCAAGTACTGCTTAAATCATAGTAAATGTTCATAAGGGCATACGAACATCTAAACTAAAATGCTAGAAAGGAAACCTAAACCAAAGGCGGGGGACTTGCTGTCTGTTAAAAAGATCAAGTATAGACAGGTAAGGTTTTGAGAAAATGCTGAACCATCAGCTAAACAAAAATTATTTGCTCTGAAGATACTGAACATGCTTGAGCTTTAAATCCTTTGTTGGACTCTATTCAGGGTCTTCATTTTAGACTTTTTGCAGAGTTCTGTCTCTAAGTAGATAAGAAAGATACACTGGATATTTTCTGGAAATGTTTTGAAAAGCTTAATGGGATTAATTTGTTATGCTTCAGCTTGGGCGGGGACAGAATAACTCTCCTATGTCTTGAAAAACAGCAATTTTTTGTTCTCTGAAAGGCAATACGGCTTAAAAGCAGAGCTGGTTTTAATGTATTAGAGAACATGGCTTCACTCATAATAATTGGAGGTACATCTTTAATAATCTTAAGCAATGAGCTGAATAGTGCAAAACTGCAAGGTTGCTGACATAAAATGTTAAATGTGTTCACATACCAAGTTCGGACAGATGTTGCCGCTAGTTTTGATGAGCAGCTGAGGAATGGATTTTGCTGCTTGAAGACAGAAAGAAAGGAAGTTCTACAGCTGTTTTACGTTATGCTTACATCTGGTGTGGGCTAATTATTTACAAAAATTCAAAGGGAAAGGTCAGGCAGAGAACCCTTCCCTTTCTGTCCTTGAGGACTCGGGGACAGTGTAGCAATTAGATAAAGATATGAAGAAATAATGCTACGATTTGAAAATACTTGGATCCCTGTCCTGAGCCCTCTGTTAAAAGGTCCACAGATCGTAGCAGCAGCAGAGTGGCCACTCCCACATGAAGGGCCATGGCCATGGCCCATACAAAGGCATTTTTAGCCCATCTGTGCAAAATCTGTCAAGTTGCAGTGTCGAAGAGGTGGACAAATGCAATACTCCGTGTTGCTGGATAGCCAAGCCAGTGAGACTATAAGAGAAGTGAGATACAGCTGTATGACAGAGCTCCTTTTTTCCTGTGCAGTAAGAAGGAATTGCTATAACATCATGGGGGCAGGGGGGAAGGGGAGGAGGCTGGCATTAAGGTGCTGTAGTATATAAATCTTGTGTTTTCTTTTTATATTTTATGTATTTTTTAAGTTATTTTATATTTCTTGTTGGTTCTGCTGCATTCTTTGAGAGACACCTATAATAATTGCTTTTCCTTCCTGTGCCATTTCCTATTCTCTTTGAAAGCACTGTAATAACCATGTAAAAAGTAATGATGGCTGCAAGTCAGCTGTATGTTTACTTTGTGTAGTATGCATGCCAGATTTGGACCCAAATTGTCTAGATGTCTAGAGAAATGAAGTCTTAGGCAAGGAATAAATCAAGCATGGCATATCTGAAATGTGCAGAGACGCTCATGTTATCCTAGGCAATTTTGAAATTAGGAGGCAAAGAGAAAAGAATATCTTTTTTCTTCAGGAAAATCTTGTAGGATTTTTTGTTTGGTTGGTTTTTGTTCCTTTTAACAAGGTAATATATCAAATAAGGCTTTAACTGTTTGTATAACACATCCTTTACTTGCAAGGTATTCAACAGCTTCCTAAAATTTAAGATAATAGGATGCAAGATACACAGCCACAGGAGCACAGTATCCACAAATAGAGTGATTTTTGGATCCATATGTTAGACAGGAACTTACCTGGTTGTGCTACTGTGTAAATTGCAGTTAATGGCTGCAAGAACTAATTAAGTGTCCGTGAAGGGAATGTGTACTGTTTCAGAGGGCTATCTATGAATACTCTTAATACAGATATCTGTAATAGCAGAAAACTGTCATACAGGATTTATTCTGATCTCCTCCAAAATAGTCCATCCATTTTTTCCGTCTTCAGAAAGGACTTGAAATTAAATGTGTTTAAAATGAAAGCTTTGCTTATTCTTTGCTCCTCTATCTGTTGTGACTGTCTTGTGTAGTAAGGCAGGCTATCGTGGCCTCTTTCTTTTTGTAATAACCGCAGGGACCAGTTCCATTTTGTGGCTACTTCACAAGTATGTGACGTTGGACCTTTGCCACTGGAGGCGTACGTTCAGTATGGCCATTGACATTTGCCTGGATCTCTGGGTTGCAGCATCTGTACAACCTCCCTTTTAAAAACAGAACATTTGTTTTTAAGTAAACTTTTACATTTCTTCAGTAAATTGGGTTTTTACCCAAGTCTTCATATTCAAATTATCTGCTTCTCTTTTGTACGTTAAACTTCATTATGGGATTTTCCTCCCCCTCAAAGAAGATACTTTTGTGGTTAAAGTACAGTACTGGATTTCAGGAAATCAAGAGTTCAGTTTCTGGTTCAACCACAAATTTCCTGTGTGATTGCTTACTAACTCTGCCTTGGTTCCCCGCAGATGTAGTGATGGTGTTTTATAAATTTGCAGGTTAGCAGGGCCCATCTTGATCATTTAATCTGACACTCTGCATAACGGAAATGAAAAAAATTAATTGCTTGCAGAAATTACAGAGTTTGTTTCTGCTGTAACATCTTGGAAGGTTTAACCAGCCTTGATTTTGTTCAGGAATCCATTTCCCCTAGTGAAACATTCTCACCATTAAGATTCTTCAGTGGTAATGGTGTTGGGGTTTTTTTTTTTCCTTCTTATTTTGAGTTTTACTTAAAAGTTTGCTCTTTTTCCCAAAAGTAAAAGACTTGGTTAAGTAAAATTCTTAGACTAGCCAAGGCATTTCTTAATAGTTTTCCTTGGCTAAATTAAAGAGGTCCCCTAGTCAGTCAACCTGAGTGTTCAGCATAGCTCATTCTTTGAGTTAAGGAGGCACTAAATGGTTAGATGCACTGTGTGTGCATGGTTTGACTGTACTGTGCATGCAAAACAGGACCATATTTTCAGAGTACCTTTATTATAAGGGTTTATTCCTATTTGCTTCCAGAGTTAGTTGGCCAGGACTAGGTTTCTGCAGTTTAATGCGGTGGCATTTTCTTTTCTAGAAATAGTTTGGAAAACGCTGCTTTGAACAGGGCTTGAGGTGGTCACTTGTTGCCCTAAGGTTTTCCTGCATGCATGCATAGCATAGCGTGTGTGTCTTCAGCCAAAACCAGTTAATATGGTACAAACTTTTGCAAAAGGGTTTTCAGGGAAGCTGGCCAGTAGAAGCAGGCTGCTAACCACAAACTGAACACCCTTTCCGTGATGAGTTCTTTAGGCTTCTTACATTCATTCTGGATTTTTGTTCTGAACCCTTTTCACTGTTCGGTTTTGGCAGTCATAGCTATATGCAAACAGTTTTGTCGCTATAAAAGCACGATTACTGCTACCACCTCTTCTTTTTGCTTAATATTTTGCTCCAGCATATATATCCAAATGTTACACTTCCTTTTCAACAAGAACGTTCCACTGAGAGCTCGTGTTCAGCTGGAGTCAACACCCTCCCATGTCTGCTAATGGAAGGCTAATCTGAGCACTCCTTAGTCCTCTTTAGTCATACCTTAGTTTAAAACGCAGAAGAAACTGCACGTGTGTTAATCTTACTGACTTTGCTTTAAGCAGGTTAAGGACTACTTTTTGCAGCGCTGCCAACAAGAGGAAACATGAGGACAGTATGTTATGACAAGAGATAGTGGCAAGCACCGAGGCACCGACTCCACGCTCTAGGCTCTGCAACTAGCGTGGGGGGTTTTGTTTGGTTTTTTTTTCCCTAAGTCGTTTTTCTGAGCTTTTACTTTAATGCAATTAGTAGTCTGCAATTTATTGAAGCTTCATTTGATTGTGTTAAAATGGAAGTTGTTCAACTAAGTATGTTTCTAGGCAATTCATGTTGTTTTTCATGATTGATCTCTCACTGTCATTATTTATTGTTCCACTATGTTTTTGTAATCACAAAAGTCGTCTAAAATTATATTTTCTTTCAAATCACTTAACTGCTTATGAAGCTATAGAACAACACAAGGTTGCAAACAGAGTGATCCCTTTGATACTCAACTAGAAATACCTGTTGAATTAACAATTTGCTGTGTGTGGGCTGTTCTGATTTTCCTCATCTCCCCTTTGAAATTCTCATTTATCAAAATGATAAGCAAGACAAAGCCAGATGTCTTACAGAAGTCCTCTGTGTCACCACAATTATTTTGTCAGCCCAAATAACGACCCCATTTAAAGAAGGTGTGGAGGCTGGGAACAGCCTATTTTCTCTGGAAGCGACTAGAGCGATGCTAATTATATACCTGTCTGTCATTTTCTTATATGCTAATGACCGCAGAGACCTCGCCAGCCAATGGTTTCTCAGTATTCCTGGGTAGCTAGTTATAACTTTCATTCTCTCACTTGGTTTCATTTTCTTAAATAGCACTTATTTTCCAGCTGTCGTATTATTTTATTTTTGGAACACAGTCAGTACTAGGCTGGTAACGTTCTGATGTCTAGTGATAGTTCAAGGCATGTCTGCTTAGTTCTAATAATTGCTCATTCTGTTTCAAAAACCCTACCCTAGTTCATCATAAATTTCCTTCAAAATGCAGCCCCATTTACACCTTAAGTTAGCCTTGAAAACAGGTGCAGAAACGGTGTGGTATTCTGCTCTTATTCCACCCTGCACTGATTTCTGTATCATTTCTCACAGTATGTACGTGCCTTCTAGGGGCATGTTAGGATACGTGGTATAATTTTTTTTCCTCTGCATTTAGGAAAAGAATTACTTGTCTGTGCAGGATATTGGGTGGTTGCTGGAGATGGCAAAGTAAGGAGAAGAGTACCTTGCATCACAACGGAAGATGATAAAGCTTATAATAACAACCCTCAATTTCTCATAGTCTTAAGAAATAGAAGTGCAGAGGATACGGAAGTTGTTACTCTGTTGTTGCTCCTTCTTTCTCCTTCCCAACAGAATCAACTTGATCTGAACTACTCTGACAATTGTTGCCATCAGGATTTAGTACACAGTATTCAGACAGACCTGTAAAAGTTCTCTCTCTTGCAAAGATAAAGTTTACTTACATGGTAAAAAAATTTAGATTCCAGTGGGGGGGGTGACCTGTTGATTTTAGCCCTAATTGTGATGCTTTTTGATCTTTTTTTTCTGTCCCAGACCACTGAAACTTTTAACAAAGCAGTAAAACTTTAATTTTGTGTGAGAAGACAATACAAAAAGCATATGAACATGTTTGGGATATTTAGGTAGCCTTGCTGCTGCAGAGTAGAAAGGAATTCCCAATGCAGCGTTTTAAGATGAAAGGACTAGTAAAATCTTAAAAAGATGAGTTTAAGCCAGACACTCAGGATTCACCTGAAAAACTTAAGTATACATGTTTAAAGTTTTGGGATTTTTTTTTTTTAATTCTCTAAATGTTATTTGCCTTTTATACCCCTCTGCCCTCCACCCCTATTTTCCCCTCTCTTATTCTTTCCCATCCTCTAGTTTTCACCCCTTCTAGTTCCCCCTCCCCGCCCCAAGTTTCCTCTCCCCGCTTCTGTGTGTCACCTTTTGCATTAATCCAGGTCCTTGAATTCTGTAGAGAAACTATATTTATTAGATAAGTTTAATAAAAATTCATCCCTTTTCAAGTTAGTATGATGAACTGAACTGCAGAATCTGCAACTTCATACTGTTGACAGACCAGTAATTTGTTACTCATACCTGGGAATATTTTTCACTATAGTGCTTAGGAAACCACAAAAATTTTTGTTTGAATAGGTTGTCCCCTCTGTATGCATATAGGCACTTTAGATATGAATAGGTATATATTAATGTATATGATATAATGTATATACACATCTATATACCTACACACACCCAGAGGCACACGCATTGTCATATGTGTATGACTTTTAAGTAGCACTGGGTGATAAGCTGCCAGGAAACATTACATTGTTTCTGCTCTTATAGATAAGGCTCTAAATTACCAGTGGTACTGGCTGTGCTTAAATTTAAAGATAATGGGAAACGATAATAGCGAGCTGCCACGTAAATAAATAGTTGAAAGTGAAAGGAGGAAGGTAGATTGAGCAAGCAGCTCATGAGAAAGTATTTATTTCCAAAATGCAGCGCAGTAAGAAGAAAACTAAACAGAGACCGAATCTTAGACGTTCACTCTGTACATTAAGTTTAATGGTTCTATCAACGGCTTCATATGACAGGAAATGATCTGGGCGTTTTGTTCACTTATTCTGGATGCCCTTAGTTTCAGAGAGCAACTGGTAACATGGATTGCACCTCGGAAGGGGACAGCTGAACTCTCCCTCTGGCTTTAGTGAGGAAAGAGCAGCGATGAAATCCGTGGACTGTGTGCACGTCATCCAACAGAAGGATACCGCCTCCTCTCCCTCTGCCCCCCCTGGTGCTGCTTCAGGCACCACGGGACTTTTTTCTGTCACATTCCTGTGGCTTGCAATGCTCCTGTCCTCTTGTCTTGCAGCAGTGTCTCTTTACCATGTTATCACCCTGAAAACAGAACTAGAAGCTCTGCGCAGCGAGCTGATCTACAGGGTCCAGGCAAGGTCTCTGCTAGACCGGCCACCCGTGTCCCCTGATGAAAATAAAGCGGGTACCCCTGTTTCTTCCTTCCTGCAAGTGTCTGCAACTGGCGCCAGGCAGGTAAGCTGGAGGGGTGGTGTTTGGCTTGCAGGGGATGAGCAAACGTGAGGCTGCTTTCACTGACCGTCGCTTCTCCCTGTTAGGAGAACAGGCTTCCCGGTCCTGGCCCACCTGAAAGCTTCCAAAAGGAAATCTGGAACGGGAGCAGGAACAGGGGAAGGAGGTCTGTTGTCCACACAGAAGAAACAGGTAAATAGCAGCCGGTGGAGTGGGTTGGGATGCCACAGTTGGATACTGTCTTGAGAAAAGCAGCAGCGCTCGACTCGTATCTTCTCCTGTCAGCCAATCCGTGCTCCCAGACCCCGTTAAGGTTTTTACAGTTATTGCTGAATGAGTGGTGTTAACTGTAGGTACATTCTCTTAATGGTTACCATACCGTTTAAGGTACCAGATATTCATGCTATCTGCAGGTTAAACTTTGAACGTTAGATCCCAAATCTGCTTCTCGTAACGGAAGTATTTCTCGATGATGCGGTGGAGTTGAGTAAGGCAACTTTAAATTCTTCAGATTGTAAATTGCTCAATTCTAAATCCATCATTCTCAGTTCAGGGTAATGCCTAACTTGTTTCTCTCTGATCAATATTAGGGAAGGAAAGCTATTATTAAAAATGCCAAGTCATTTTTCTGGGAAAACACACTCATCCTAAAAGAGAGAAGTAACAAGAAAGCTCCTTAACTTTAGGGAAGTAGGAGCTTTCAAAGAGAAAGGCTGGCTTGTACCTGTCAAAAGAGGCAGACTACAAGGAATTCAGAAGTTTAGCATCTTTTCTGCATTAAAACAATCTATTAATACAATTAGCAAAATTAATAAAGGCGTGCCTATCCAATAAGATTTTTTTATCATGGCCTTTTTAAAAGGTGCTGCAGAGAACACTGAAGGCTGTGCTCCATAAAAGACATCTGATGTGTATTATAATGTTGGAATACTAATGGGATATATTTGTTTCCTTTGGGGGTAAAATGCCTACATTTTCTTTGTCTTCTCTTTCCAAAGACAGTGATGCCTGATAGGATGAAATACAGAATTTGAATATAACAATTTGCATACATACTCTAATTGCACCGAGTAACTAAAAATGTTCCTGAGTTGCTAAATCAGTTCAATCCTCTTACGAATACTTCGAGATTGTTTTAACTGATGAAAGCCGATATCTTAAATTATTAATAGATGAAGTTAAAATGGAGTAATCTGTAGGTAAAGACTAAATCAGACTTTGCTTAAAATGTGCTTTTGATTACTAATTAATGTGAAATGTGTTTCACTTAAGCTTCAGCAAGCTAAATGAAATTTAAGTTCTAGAGTATAATCACTCTGCTTGCCTCCAAGTCGCTCAAAAGAGAACATTCATTTAGGACACCACCCAAAATCCATAGGTTTAAATGGGATTTATTTTATTTCATTAGTAATCTTTGGTTCAGGGTCTTGGCTAAGAGTGATTTCACGAACAGGACTGAGGACAAGATTGCTTAAATGGTGTATCTTGTATCCTGTTTCCTATCACAGGAGCCACAGAGCTACCCTGCTCTCCCCACCCTAGCATCTCCCAAATAAAAGCTAGTCATCTTTTATATCTAAAGCACAAGTATCTTCAAAAATAAGGAGGCATGTCTTTTTTTAAACAAATGTTATAGCATCAGTACTCTGCAAGTTACGCAGTTCCCTTCGCAGTAGCTTTCATCTTTTTCTTACTGCTATTTGAGGGTGTATGGGGGAGAGGAGGGTTTTGGGCTCCTCAGCTGTGCTTCTGGCAGACTTAAGATTCTTCTCATCAGGTAGCCACCTCTGATTATACCCATTTATCTTTCTTCGCATAAAATTCTAATTAAGCTACTTATTTCTGTAAGCTTTTTTTTTTTATTTTAAAGATACAGCTGGCTTTAAAATTGTTTAGGATGGATAACAGAAAGCACAGAATATGAACATTCATCTAAAAGGGAAAAGCTACATAGGTTGACCTACTACAAAACTGTTTTCTAACATGACCATCGTGGTTTTGTATATAAAAAAGAAAAAAAGTAAATTATAAATCTATAAATTATATAAAAGGTCATCTGTTGGACAGGGTTACCTTTCTGCCTGCTCTAATTACAACAAATTAAACTTGTCAGAGTTCAGTAAGATGTTACATTTTCTCAGATCAGACTTCACTGATGACCATGAACCTACTAGTCAACGTTTTGTTTTAGCAGAGTGAGTGAAATAAGAGAACACGGTGTTGTTCATGGTGCTGAATCCTGTCTGTTACTTGGTCATGTACACACAATTACTAGCCCAGCGTTTTGATCTTCTCGTGTCCATTTCTGAGTACTGGAATCCCAACAACCTCCAAATCGTCCTGCAGATGCACTGCACTCATTGTGGTACGATGGCAGAAAAATTAGGGTATTGAGTGAGGTGCCTTGTTCTTGTCCTATTTCTGTTTGCTTCAACACGGACTCAAAGTGAAGTCTGGTCTCATAATTAATTGTTGACCCATAATTTCACTTTAACATGGACCAATTCCTTAGAAAGTGAATACTTGAAAATGTCACTGATATACAATTGCTTCTCATCACAGAGCAGAAGTAAAATATAGAACCATTATTTTGTTTATAAATAAAGTTATGGTTCAATCCTGTTTTCTTTTTAAACTTTAATTATTAATTTCCAGAAATGGATGCCCCATGGTTCTTTTTAGGCCCAGCACAGCCCGTCTTGAACATAGGGAATTTTCATTTAATTTTTTTTTTTTCTATTTTGTTGATGTTGTGTGCATAAAAGTGGCCACAAATTAGAATTTTAATTTAAATGACAATCGAATGAAAATGGATCTAACACAATGTTGTTTTTTCATATTTTTATGGGGTATGCATTTGTCTGTGTTCATGCATAAAACTATTAGTCATCAGTAGTTGTATGTACATTTTGTGTCTTGAGAAAATTTCCAGCTCAAGGAGGTTGAAAAGATGGGTTTCAAGCATCAATTCCAAATACAGCTGTACAGTTAGCAGTCAGAACCAGAGTTCTTGATACAATGAGTAGGAGTAATGGGTGATTTTAAAAGGTATATATTATTAATCTGGAGGCAGATAGATCATCTAACCACTTCTGGCAAATGTCGTATCAGGACACATAAGAACAGATATAATTTTTCTTATTTGTCTTTCTTTTTACAAATTTTGCCTGTAGAGGAAAATTGCTACACAACAAAAACCTCTCCAGAATTTTATACCCTGGTCACAATTATCAATTGCCTTGCCTGCACGTTTCTCTCTAAGATGTATGTGCGCTTGAGTCCGGGAACAAGATATAAGTTCCATTACCTAAGCCAGTTCAATGTACAAACGTCAAGTTTCATTTACACGCTCTCTCTGTGCTTTGTTCTGATCATTATTGTGGGATTCTGATTCCTGCGGCCAACTAGGGAGGTGAGCATCAGGCCTTCTGTAAACTCAAATTCAGGCAACGTTCTGCTGTGATCAGATTGGAGCACCCATGGACTATATTTACTTTGGTGTATTGAGGTTATCCATATCAACCAGTCTGATTGCGTGTATGGAAGGAACTGAGGAGAAATTCGAACTAATTCCACAAAGCAGTGAAATAGGTTAACCTGGCATGTGACTTGGCAATTTTTTTTTACTAGCGGTTCCCAGGTTCTACCCCGATATCAGCTGTGTCCACGGGAAATAACTATTGGCATGCAAGCGTGGCGTATAAGTTGTAAGAATTTTGCCACTGTTCTTGGTATAATTGCCTTACTGGCAAATTGGTACATTTGTTGGTTAGAAGTGTTTTGACTCTGTACGTTGTTGGTTTAGATCTCTGTGACAGAGGGATAGCCAGAACTTTTGCAAGTGGAACTTGACTTTAGTGATCTTTGAATCAAGAAACCTAACCTTTTGTTACTAGTCTAAACAAATGCCACGTATAAAATTCCCTCACCAAATATTCAAAATACTTCTTATTTTATTATTTGAAGAGGGGAAATATAAGAGTTCTCTTAATAGAAAAAAAAAAAGGCCTACTTCTTGAAAAGATGTTATTCTTTTTTGTTTCTGCTGACAACAGGCTAACTCAAAAGGAAGTAGGCCCTTCTATGCGAAAGGATAGAAAATTACTTGATACAATGCTTGCAATTTTACATGAAGAATTCCACTTACTGAATGAATGAGTCAGTGTTGCGTATTATGCAGAACACTGTGCAATCAAAAATACACAAAATAGGCTCTAATTTTTAAAAACAATATTCTGCTTTATACTGTATAATAGAAGTCTACATAAAGTATTCTTAATTCTTAGTAAATGAATTCCTTGTTATTCTGATTGTAACATGTTACTGGTAATTCTGTTAAGGTCAAAATAATGCTACGAATACTTTGAAGATATTTGTTAGATCTGAGTCATATCTGTAACTATGACCAAGCCCTTTATAATGCAGGGACTGATTTAGTCCATGATTAATGCCATATAAAGACTTCTTAATTAAAAAGCACCAAATCAACCAGTCTATAAAAATGCACAAGCAAAAAGTAAAAAAAAGATCTCTTGTGATGAGAAATGAGAAAGTTAAGGGAAGAAGAACTGCAAATTTTTCAAGAACATGCATATAATTTATAAACTGAATTATCTAGTAGTTAAGTATGTTTCAGGAAGTCTACAGAGAACAGATCTAGACCAAAGAAGGAACCTAAACAAGCAGGTCTGTTTTTTAAAGTTCAGGTTTTTTGCTTGGTTTTTTTTCAGCAAAAATTAAGATAGATGACTCGGACCTCAGATATCGAAACTCAAAAATTTATGCATGAGTTCACAGATAACAAACTTGAAATTTTGTTTGGATGGGTTATGAAGTTAGATTGCAAAATATTAAAATGATTATGCAAGTTAAATAATACAAAAACTTGCATGGGAGGACAAATTTGATTTTACCAATACCAGGTCTTAAATCATACAGATACACAGAAGGCTGCGTTCCTATCCCGCTGCAAAAGCTAGCTTTTTTTTTTAAATTGTGGTTATATTGCTCAACCGATGGGGAACACATCCCTTCATGTGCTGGCTGTGGTTTATAAAGGCATCTGGAGTCACTAACTTCTTCAGAATTGGCTGTTCTGTTAATGGAAGAAGAGAGATTCTAAAATGTTCTTCTCCCCACCCACACCCCACAGAGCGGTTAAAATCATAAAAAAAAAAATGCTCATCAAAGCAAAGTTATTACATAAAGTCACAAGAGAACGGGGCACACTGTTGTTCTAGATGCACTCTGTTTTATACAGCTAGACCTCATGGTGACACTCAGTCTAGATATTTTTACACATTTTTAAGACATATTTTATGAATCCTGTATTCTGCTTGCATTATTAATTATTCACAAATAGTTTAGACTACAAACCTGATGCTCAGGTTTGATTTACACTGGGCTGAAGGGCATTCAGGTAGAGGTTTTGATTTATTCTGCTAGGTACTGATAGTAACTATTCAACCCGTATTTTGTAATGCATGTATTCTTGATATTGTACTTCAGGTAAGATTTGGGTCCTTCTTGGAATAGAATTGCTAACATTTCTTAACAGTGTTAACTTTTTACTGAAAATCCCTGTTAATTTACCCAGAAAATATACTCTGTATATCCACATCTTCTCCTTAATAGTAGTGTTGTTTACTCTGAATTTGTTTCAATGAATTACTTAATTTTAGGCATGAATGTAGTTCCGCTGATGTCAAAGTGAAGTGCTTATATATACTGGAAATAGTTACGTGTCAGTCTTGTCTTCTGAACATTTTTTGGAAGCATGTTGTTGTTCAATCCCTCAAATACTTTTTTAGATATTATTTGTCCTTTGGGGCTTTAGGTAAAATGGCCACTGTGCTAATTTCTGTTCTCTTTATTGTCATGAATGACACTGCTGTATCCATATTTCTCTGTGAAAAGCAAGCTTACTACATTCTGTGGAGCCTTATTTCTATCTGCATACACTAAAAAAAGAGACAGTGAGATTTTTTTAGAGAATATATGTAGATTTGATATCTGTAGAATAAAGGAGAGTTGGTATGTGTTTTAAAAAGATAGAAAAGATCTCAGACTGTACTGAACTTGCTGATTTTAATTACTGTGTAGCAGTTCTCAGCAATGATGACTAGCATTTCAATGCTGCAAACAACTGAAACATAAATCCAGACTTGCAGACTGTGAATCAGGATAGTTTCAAGAATGTCAATCAAGTTTGCAGAGCAGGTTTAACAAGAGTTGCCAAAGTAGCCATAACTTCCACTGCTTGTGGACACTACTCGTTGGTACCCTGCTGGATAGCAGCTGGCTAGTGTGAATCGCAACAAATCCTCTCATTTCGTTAGTGGAAAATCCAGTGGCCACACTAGTGAGTTCTTTTAAAAGCAGGAATGAAAATTTTGATTTAGCTCACTGAAATACTAGGGAATCAGCAAATTCCATTCACTAGGAAGGCCCTTTGCTCCAAAGGAGAGTGAATGAATATCTTGTGAAATAAATTGCCTGATGTGCTTTGTTGTGTGACTCCAAAAAATCATGTTTTGATTTTATTTGGAAGCTGCTTTTTCAGAAAATTCTGTCGCTCACTATCGTGATAGAAAAATGACTGAATTAGACTTTATGTTGGCTTGGTTTTTCTATTCCTTATCAGAAAGCAGGGAATTCAGATGCCTTTAAATTCTTGTTTGAAAATCTATAGATTTTGGCACATTATTGATGAGTATTGATAGAACTCAAGGACACGCTCCAGTGTAGGAGATGAGAGCTTGCAGGATAGCATTCCCATTAACGTAAGCAGGGCTCACAGATTACGTGATCATTGTGACATTGGAGCGTTCCCAGACATGTGCTTGAATCTTTGACCGCTGCCAGTTGGCAACGCTGAGTGCTGGTGAGCATCCAGCTCCCTTCTGGTATTTTCAGGCAGTCCCCTTGGAAAGGAGACTTAGATACAGAGAGAGGCTGCTTTCTACTCAAATCCTCTCACTGCCTGCCGTGCAGCGAGAGGTTTGTGCTGCTGGGCACTTGGTTGCACACGTGGGTACCGCTGGCAGATGTAGAAACAGGATCCCATGGAGTAGCGCACTGCCCGTTATAGCAAGAGTGGCCAAATCTGACCCACAGCCTTCTTACCTGAAAAGAGGTAAACAAAAATGGAGATTCAGCAATCCACAGCAGAATTTTCTTCTCTTGACTCTTAGTAAATTCATTTGGTTTCTGTCAAGTGCAGTAAATATTACTACTCTGTTTGCCAACCTTCAAAGTAGCACTAGAACCAGATGTTTTCATTAAAATCTGCTCTAAGCAAATGCAACTATCCTTTTTTTCTTTCATCCTGTTCCCTGACATTTACGCGTAGCAGATTTTTTACAAAGATCTTTGTTTCACTTGCGAGCCTATATTTCAACATACCGCAATATTTTTCTCTGATCAAACTCCTAGTTTCTCATTAGCTTCGCCAGTCTCTACAGTTCTGAGTAACGCCTCAGTTTTGACAGTCACTAAGCTATTTGTTATGTGTGCATTAATTTGCTAACAGTCATCTCTGTATCTTCCCTCTTAGTCTCAGTACAGGTTGATTGAGTGTGGGTATCTGAAAACGTATTGAAAGTACATATATATGGATTTTGAGAATTTATTCTGAAAGTACCATGTAACTAGTATATATGACTAATATTTTACAGCAGCTATGACTGGAAACTAATTTATTTAAATAATATAGTAAGCATCATTAGAAAATCTGATATCTGTGATAGCTGGCAGGGTTACAGGGGTTTTTTGAGCTTTTGCCTAGAAAATTAACAAGGCTAATTGATCTCATGATTCCGAGCTCATTTGACTTACTGCTAAATTTTTCAATTGTATTAGGATGAGAGATTAAAACAAGCAAGGATTACTTGTGCTACTCTCTGAGGCCTCCTGCTTAGCTGCATGATCGCTGAAAGTTACCTAGTACGTGTTGCGGTATGAATTTTGTTTTGGCATGTTTGAGTAAGATCTGCGTTAAAATCAATAGGTTATGTTTTCAAATAAGTGGTGAGACCAAGAGAAGATTTTTTTTTCATGTCTGTCTTTTTTTTTAAAGTAGTTTCAAAAGCTTACTCTATTCTATTACTGATTTATATTTCTTTGATTTCAAAATTATTTTACTTTGCAGTGCTGCAGGCCTGCTTGCAACTGATCGCTGACAGCAAAAGTGATATCCAACAGAAAGGTAAGAATGTGTTCCATGATTTATAGCTAACTATTCCATGTATTAACTCTTCCATCCAATTTTATCTAACTTCAAAGCAGTAACTGAGTTATGTCGCCGAAATAATAAAAAAAAAGAAGTCCCTGCATCTGGGCAGCTCTTGCAAATAGCCTCTTTTCAGTGGGGAGATCCAGCTAGTGAGACTGGAAGTCTTGACTAGAAGTCAGCTTTGTTAATTTTTGGCAGATGAAAATGAAGAAAGTAACTTTTCTTTCTGATTACCCAAAAATTATTGTTTCTTTTAGATGATTCAAGCATTGTCCCTTGGCTTCTGAGCTTTAAACGTGGAACAGCTCTAGAAGAACAAGGAAATAAAATAGTGATCAAAGAAACAGGATATTTTTTCATATATGGCCAGGTGAGAAAGCTCAATTCGCTTCAGCATCTGACTTTTTTAAGGATTTTTAATGTCTCCACACAATATGTTTGAAGTCTCTACCTCTTCATTCTGTAGGTTTTGTATACGGATACAACGTTTGCTATGGGACACTTAATACAGAGGAAGAAGGCCCATGTGTTTGGTGATGATCTCAGCTTGGTGACGTTGTTTCGTTGCATCCAAAATATGCCACAGTCTTATCCGAATAATTCTTGCTATACTGCTGGTAAACATCTAAGTTTTCCTTTTCTTTGTTTGCAAATAAACTGTAGTGTTGGGTGACTAAGTATTGTGGCAGTTGTAAAGAAAATGGACTGCATTCATGGATCTGGTTAATTGCAAAACTACAGAATACTTTCAAAAAATACGGTTTTATATAAAGTATCGGCAGTTGGAGGTTATGCATCTAACTTAGGTGATCTGAACAATTCCCCTCTCTCCATTGACTAGATAATGGGGTTAGATACTTTGGTGCTTTCAGTTAGATACCTGAAGTAGACAAAAGGAGTACGTACTGTCCTTATTGAAGAACTCGGTTTAACTTAGGGGTTGAGTTCCACATTTAGTTATCCCAATAAAATATTTAGGAGCCACGTTCTGCTTTAAAACATCATATATGAATTTTAGCCACCCAATTTTTGCATACCTTACTGTGGGATTTCCAAAGATATTTCTTATCAGCTTAATTCTCTACTCCTTATAATGGCTACTGCAGTTTTACTATTTGGTTAGATGAAAAATAGGTAATTCCTATAAGGAGCTCTTTCTGACTGCACAAATTAGAAACACCACAAGAAAGACCAATTAAAATATTTAATGCAAGTCCAGCAGGCTCAATGCTCAATATATATGTATATTCCTGCAGTAGCATTTAAGGAATTGTCAAGGCCTATTAAACCTTGTTCAGTAGCTCTTACCTGTCTGTCTTTTCCCCTTAATGGTGGATTTGAGGGTTTTCTCTTTTGTTATTTGCCAGCAAGATCTGTGTGAATAAAATCTTTTTTTCCAATGCCTTATAAAAAAGCGGGTGACATTGGGTGGTGGAGTTGACTGTTGGCAAGTAATGGCATTAAACAAATGGGATGGGGAAGGAAGCTAATTTTTTTTCCAAACAGAAATAAATTAGCTACTTCCTCCTGGCAATTGAGGCTGTCCAAACATTTTCTTTAACTTTCTGCCCTTCCACCCACACATTCTGGCATCATAACCACCTTCAGTTTCACCTGTCCTCTTATTTCACCCTTGTATTACTCACCCCCTTTCTTAACTAGGATCTCTACTTCATCCTGCCACTCCACGGTTCCTGCTTCCCAAATTCCCACCCTTTGCTTTCACCTGGAAAACCAAATCTCACTGCAATCTCTCATGCTGCCGAGCATGTGTCGCAGCAGATGTTAGATGTGCTCTCAGCTCAGTGACTGCAACTTGAAGGCAAGGTGCTTTTGGTTATCACGTCAGCTGATGTGTGGCTGGCAGGAAGCAGACTTTTGTGCTCTGCAGTTGCAGTGGATCAGCTGATGTCTGGTAACTTCATTTGGTTGGTAAAGCTCATGAGACCTCCTCCAGAAGTGTGGGAACGGAGTGTTCTAGGACCAGCAATACCCAATGCTGACCTTGACTGTCACATCACCATAACATGAGGAATCTGGGTACACCACTGTTACGAATTTTTGCAGTGTTTGCTTAAGTGAACTGATATGCTGAGTGCAGAGTGGAAAGTAGGTCCAGCTCCACAGAGGCTGTTAAGTGTCAGCTTTGGGTAGGCTGCAATTTGTAAGACTGTGCCTAAAGATACAAAAGCACTCATCACGATTAACAAGCCATGCTTATGTTTGTAAGGTGATGTGTGATGACTTTTTGAATACCGATTATGAAAATAATATATCTGAAATATTAACTTAAAAATATTCCAAATCTTTTGCCAGGCATTGCAAAATTAGAAGAAGGGGATGAACTTCAACTTACAATACCACGGAGAAGGGCCAAAATATCCTTGGATGGAGATGGTACTTTTTTTGGTGCAGTTAGACTCCTCTGAAGCCCTTTGTTTCTGTTATTATGCTTAATGCAGTTTTCTTCTTTTACTATGCCTTTGTCAGAAAAAATATTGACTTGTAATAAAGCTGTCAATTCAGTCTCTCCCCATTCACCACCAGCTTCTGAGAACTTTTCTTCAGTTTAATAAGCGAACCCAAAACAGGAAACACACCAGACATACTTGTGAGATATAACCATCGTGTGACTACCAGAAAGCCAATTTATTTTAGACAATGGGAGACTCTAAATAACAACTATAAACCAATGGTTCTTTGGCTTTGAAACAATTTCTTGTCCATAAGGCAAATCAAAGAAGGAGTTGACCATAAAGTATAGCATAAACAGGACCATTGACTATCAAATTATTATCCATAATTGAAAACGAAAACTAAAACACAAGTACATCTTAGATTTGCTTTGTTTCATCAATAAAATATTTGAAGTATAAAGTATGGGGAAGAAACATCAAACAGTAGATTCCTCATCAGAAAACGGAGGTGTCAGGTGGGTTCTGGGGTTTTTTTGTTTTTTCTTTGACACCAAGATTTTGGGGAAGGAAAAAGTCTAAATGTATCCGATAATGAAAACAAACTCCTCAGAAATATATAGAAAAGTAGCCACTGGCTTGCTTCTTCCCTGTGAACAAAAGGTGTATAAATTACTAAAATCTATTAGTATTTACTACTTAGAGTCAATTTTACTGGAAAAAGGACATGTAAGATGCTTCAACAGCTCAATCTTTAAAGCACTGCTACTCATCAAGGAATATATGTATACTTCTATGTAAGCAAGGCAGGGATAGAAAGAAACGCAGTGAGATTAGACACAATACAGTAGATGGAATTGGATTTCTGGCTTCATAATTTCTGCAGTCATAGATAGATGTTGTGTATATATATATAGTATATATATGTATATGTATATATATGAAAGTATGTACACACACATATATAAGCCTCCAACATTTGGGCATAGAATTTTATCTTTTTTTTAATAGTTTATCCAACGGAAATATTACTGCATACATATTTTTTTGTATTTCTCTTGCTTTTTGCTATCATCCATTCTATGCAATATAGTAACAAGAAAAATCCAATAAACCTGGAACCAGCCATACAGCTAAGAAAATACATTTATATTCCAGAAATCTGGGCTCAATCCCTAGGTTAACTATAGGCTTTTTCTGCAGTTTTGAATATATTGCTCAACTCTGTTTTACAAAAAAAATCAGACCTGTAGAAAGACTAAACAGATATCTTTTTTTTCTTTTCTTTTGTCTGTCTGCTTTGTTCAGTAGATAAGATTTATGTCTTTTTTACCCCAAGAATCCATGTGTATTGCGTGGTCAAGGTAATAGCATGGTAATGGTGTGGTCAAGACTTCTAGGAGCTATTGTAATACAAACATTGAATACTTATTCCACTGATCTTCAAAAAAGTATTGAAGTGCTACTGGAATAGATAAAATAACAAAACCCACAGTAATGAACTGTACTTCATTTGAAAATATTTTTTAGGGGTTGAGAATTGTGTCATATAAGCTCATTTAGTAAAGAAAAGATGCTTTGTATACTGCAGTCTCCTCGTCTGTTTTTATAAGTCGTGCTGATTTGATTGCGTTCTCATGGTGATAGACAATAAATAATAGAGAATTGGAGCTAGGAATTACAGACTGTGGTAAGCTAATGAAACAATTAATTCAGCTTCTCTGGGCTTCAAGAAGACATTTCAGCAATAAGTATATGTGTATTGGATTACCTCACTGGGATTTTTATGAGGCTTAACTACGGTTTCAAAATGTCTGGAAGTCCTCCTTATACAAATTTATTTATTTATGTGTCCTGGAGCCGAAGCTGCTGCTGCTTATTATTATTATTTAGCTTTGATGTGCTAAGTTTGCCAAAAAGGCATTTTAAATCCTCTGCAGGAACCCTCAGTTTAGCCAAAGGTTGTGTGAAGCTGCATATAGGTAAAACAATTATTAGCATGCAGTGAGTTGTCTGTTATTACTGACATATTTTAAAGGGATGACCAGAATCTCTGATCAGAAGCTTGTTGATTTCAGCATTGTCTGATTATAGAAACAAATGTTGTTACTGTTGCTTTCCCAGAGACTGGATGGCTAAACTTGCAAATTTAACTTTTGGGATGTAAGTTGCCGCAGTGGTTTCAGTGGGTTTGTGTGTGCTTAGCTTAAGTCAATTCTGAAGGTGCTTGGCACCTTAGAAGGTGTAGTTTTGATATAAACAGACACAGTGTAATATTTTAAACACACGGCACATAGCAAAAATTCTGTGAAGCTAAGTCGGTTGTCATCACTGCCCCTTTTCCTCACCGTATTGCTGCTGCTGCTGGCGAATGTGGACAGTGCAGAACTTTGGAAAGTGTTTGGGGTATGGTGTGGCTTGGAGGAAAACTTTTCTCTTCTGAGCGAAAAGACTTCAAAAGTGTTCCCTTCCTTTAGTAGGATGAAACTGAGCCTCAAGTTTCTTCACAAAAAATGTGAACCATGAGAACTCCCAGATGTGTGCAGAGACTGCAAGTCGACAGACTGTTCAGATATTTCTACTGACAAAGCTGGCAATTTTGTTGTTGTTGGGTTAGTTTTCTGCTGGCTTCATGAGAAAACTTGTCTTCTCAAAATTAATCTGCTTCTGCACAAAGTTGAGTTTTAACAGATCAGCATTTTCTGACCAAAGCGGGAAGAAAAGGAGAATACCTCATTCCTGATGGTTCTGCTAACAAACTGGTGATACATGAGGTAGCAAAGTGCATCCAGACCACAGTCACGCTTATGTTTCAGTTAGTGGGAGTTACTGAAACTTTCTGCATTTGATAGATGTTTTTTAAATAAGTGTGATAGGTAATAAGTAGTATCTAGTTGGTTCATACCATATTTTACGTTCTTATTAAGGACATCTAGCATTTAAGATAGGTTTCTGCAAATGCAACAAACTATGCGAATACTCTGGTTCTTTTTCATGTGGTGTCAAGCAGCAGCATGGCAAACATAAGGGACCTGAACATTTTCTTTCCAGTACATTTTCACAGAAAGTGTGAGCTTGTGTCATTCTTTCTTTTTTAATAATGTGCCATTGGCAGATATATAGCTGCTTTGAAACATGTAATTTGTGTCTTAAAAATGAAAAAATGTCTGTTATATAATGTGCAGTCACACACCCCACCGACACACAGAATATACTCATTACGTGGCTCTCCCGCCTCTGACTGTTTCTCAAATTGCTTAGCATTTGCCACTGTAAGACCTTAATTCAGTTGTCCCATGGTTTTGCCAAGCTTACACCGCTGGAGTTGAGATTTTCTGTATCTCTGGTTTATGTCTTAGGTTGAATTGTCTTGGATAACTTCAGCCCCCAAAGTTCTACTCTTCTAAAGATGAGGGTAGGAAAAATACATTGTTTGGATTTTATTTTGATGATTTGGCTACTTTTTCTTTGGAAAGGTCTAGAGACTCTCTGCGTTGAAAGAATAAATGTATGTAATGTGGGTTTTACTTTGTTTTAATCAGGGTTTTCTTTTTTTCTTCCTTTCTTTCTTGTGCACTCATGCTTTGACAAGGTGTATGCTTTTGAAGAATATTTTATGCTTTCTCATGTTAAGCATATTCTATCTCTACGGAACTTTCAAAAGGGAGAGGAAAATGTTCCCAGCAGTTTTGTCTCTTGGCTGAATCCATGGATTACCACCATCAGTAAGATCTAAGGTTGTTTTTCAAGGTCAGTCCAAGCAGCAGTGAGAAGGAAGTTGATGCAAACACAGGGAAGAGGGAAGCTAAGTATTTGATGTAGAAAGGATCTCATGGAGTTTGCAGGTTACAGAGAGCTTAGGGGTGATGGGGAAAACAAACCACATTTTCAGCTGGACTGCAGAAGTTGGAGAGACCCTAACTAGGATTTGATTGCTTGTGAGGTGGGGAGAAATGCAAGGGCATGAAATGGACTGGCTGTGAAAAGCCTGGGAACTAAGTGAGGTTAGGCAAAGACAGCAGCTTTGTGGAAAAGGGCCAAGGGTTCCTGGGGGAAAGCAAGGTAAACACAAGTCCACAGTGAGCCCTGTCAGAGTTGAAGGCTAACAGCAATCTGCTCTGTATTAACAGGAGTGTCACCAATAGATTAAGGGAAGGGGTTATTCCCCCTTTGTTGGCAACTTTCAGAGTGTATTTGGGATCCTGCATCCAGGTTTGGACACACTACATCCCAAATACAAGAAGGACAGTGAGAAACTTGAGGGAGTCCATTTGTAATGCACGGAGGTGGTCGGGGTGGAACACACGCTTGCCCTATGAGGACGGGCTGAGAGAAATGGGTTTTTCCAGCCTGAAGAAGAGGCTCGGGGGGTCCTAATAGCAACCTTCCAATACCGGTTAGGAGGTTGTCAAGAAAACAGAATCATACCCTTTGAGAGGTCCATGGTGGTGTGAGATGAGACAATGGGCACAAATCAAGCTGGAAAGTTCATACTTGACATAAGGAAAAAAAATATTACCATGGTGTCACGGTCCATTTGAATCTGTCAGATTTACAGGTCAACTTACTCTGTAAATTAAACTTAATTTTATGAGCTCATTAGGTCACGGTCCTTGAATCTGTCAGATTTACAGGTCAACTTACTCTGTAAATTAAACTTAATTTTATGAGCTCTACGAAAGAAAACAAACATGACAAACAAGGGTTCGATCCCCTTTGTACAGACTAGTCTAGAGCGTGAATTCACTAATTCATCACTTAAGTCATGACGTTTCTAACTCACAAGCTCTCTAATTCATAACTCAATTCATAACTTGTAATTCATGCACCTATGGGCAAAAGAGTTACCTAGCCAACGGGGAGAGCACTCATTCTTCCTCCTCCGTCATGGTGCAGGCGTCCCCTGTATCACACTGGAAGCATGAAAGCCTCAGCAGTCCAGCTGCTATTGAATCTACTTCGAAAATTTTTTGGGTAGGCGGACGTATTTATACCTTCCAGCTTGGAAGTTTGGTCTACACCATTTCCATGATTTAGCAGATTATGAAGAAACTGTCAGACAATCAATACACAAGGATGATGGCTGCAGGAGACAGCAAGCTGCAGGTGATAATGGCTGCATAATGACCTTTAGTCCTTTCTGGCCACCATGTTCTGCCTGTATGTTGCCTTCATGTTGACCTAATGGCGCTGATCCCAGCATACATCAGGCCTTAGCGTGAGCTGTGTGTTAGCCAAAAATCTGAGCAGGAACTGAGTGAAGAGTCACACCATGGGGACAGTCAACCACGGAAGCAGGTTGCCCAGAGGGGCTGTGAAAAATCTGTTCCTACAGATTTCCAACACCTTAATGGATAAAGCCCTGAGCAACATGGTCTGAATTCAGCGTTGATCTGGCTTTGAGCAGGCTGGAGTACAGACTTCCCAAATGATCCCTTTCCCCTGGCTGATTCTGTGGCAAGAAACCAGGAGGTGTTGGGGACAGAGAAAGGACTGGTGGGAAGAAGTCAGAAAGGGTCCTGCTGGGGAAGGAAGGGCATCCATTTCCTGAGTGCAAATGGAACATGGGTTGCTCGGTGTGTGCTTCAACAGTATCAGCAAACATTTATGTAATGCACAGAGCAAGTTCCAGTTAAGCATAGCAAGCTGCTAGCAGTCATGGGGTACTGCATGACTCAAAACTCAGGAGTGTAAATTGAATCAAACCATGTGGCCAAGTAATAACCTTCATTCACTCACTTGCAAGTTTCCTTTGGCTTTTTTTTTTGTGCAACACCTCCCCCCCGGCTTCGCTCAATGGATAGGAGACACTTACTTCATCCTGTGGAAAATGGGATATCGATGGAAAGTGTTTTAAGCTGGGGCCCAGACTAATTTTCAGAAATATTGGAAGGAAGTAGTAGATGAGGCAGAACATGCAAGAAGAGAAATTACGATGACCTATTTAAATCAGAATTGTATTCCCTTTCTGTCTGTGAGAGCTGGCTGAAAAGCCATGTTTACTTTCTGCAGATTTTGATTTTTTTTTTTTCTTTCTTTAAATCTGGGGTTGTTTCAATTTTTACTTAAAACCATTTCTCCCAAAACTTTTTTTGGCAAACTTAAGTTCTTCAGATCCTATTTCTGATCCTGATGAATGTTAGTTATTCCAATGGCTGCAGGAAGTCCTGTATCTCAACCCATACTTGAGTTCCCCTTCCAGACTGAGCTCTCAAGGTACTTGCCTTCCAGAGTTTCTTGGCCTAGGAAAGAGTCTTAACGAGCTCCTTTGAATCTGGAGATTGCCACTTTCAGTTTCCCTGGCTTAGTACCCAACAGCCCTTCAGAAGTCTAAGCCGAGTTCCCTCCAGCCATCACTTTCAGTTTGGTAACAGTTCCTTCAGTCTCAAATATTTTAAACAGAACATGCTGGGCTCCACAAACGGGCGTTTTTGGCGAAGCTCTATTTTGTCTGAAAATTTCCAAGCTCCCCTAGTCTTTACCGCAGAGTTCCTTAAACCGGATTTTTCACAGGTGGTCACTGATTGAATGTTCCTCATTTTCTGGCTGACTGACTGATGTCCTTGTGGTCTCATTTGCAGAAGTGTTGAAACTCTCAGATGAAACTGAAATTAGCAGGAGCTGTGCTTTGAATATATGGAGGGCTGTATACGTCTGCTTAGAAATACTACAGCAACAAATACTCTGGAAAAGCCCCGGGGGAAATAAATTCTGATCTGGAGGCAAACTTAGTTAGGAGCATGCAGTCAGCCAAGAGCTATGCTTTGGAAAAAGCAGGAGGAAAAGTTTCTAAATCATTGCTCGGGTGCTGGACATTGTATGCATTCAGTGTGATGGGGATCTTAATGGGAAGGGCAATGTGAGGTTATATAAAGTAACTTCTGTTACAAGTGCAAGGAAGTAGAACTGAGATTACGAAGACAATTTTGACCCATCTTCACTGTGAGCATTTAACTTTGCATTGGAAGAGTTGGTGGGGGTTGGAGGCAGAGGATCTCCAGGGGCCTGTTCCTATTTCCTGCGCTAAAAGAGAGGTTCCACTTCCCACAAACCTCACAGAAACTACTACATGTAGCTGTGGAAGGGGTGGTGACGGTTCTACCTGTGCTTAGACAGTGTTTGCCTCTCCATTAAGGGAACTAGAAAGCAACCACTTCATAGCTCCTGACACCACTGGAGAGCAAACCTAGCATTTTTAAAGCAGGAAGAGTAAGGGGAAAGTTTTGCCAGAGGACAGCAGATAAGTAGTGTCTGGTGGCAGACTGCTGGCTCAGGGTTTCTTACCGAGTTTTGTTTGTCCTCTGAATGAGAAGGTCACAAGGATGACTGAGATTTGAAAAGCTATACAACTCTGTTTCACAATAATCACTTTATTGATTTTTTTTTTTTTTTTTTTCCTCAAAGAGGAGATTTGCCACCTCCCCCCAGCCCCAAGAAGGGGACAGTAAGAGCAAAGTGAGTGGATGGGGTGAAGTGGCACGTCTGATGCTGTGGCAGGCGGGAGAGGTAGGCGAACGGTAGCTGTGTGGGAGGGGGGGTGTAAAGCCGAGGCAACAGCAAGAAGACTGCCATGCTGCTGCTGCTGCCTGTCTTCCCCCACTGTCTCAGTCGCTCCATGCAACCTTTCGGTCCTGTGCTAGTCTGGCATTTAACCACAACAGGTAATTTTTTTGAGAGCAAGTTCATGATGGGCCATACTTATGTCTCTATTCAATTATCAGTTGCAATTACCAGCCAAAATTACCAGTCCCGGTGCTGAACCTGTAGGAGAATACTGATGATGCTCTATTGACATCCTACACTGGAAGTGTGAGTCAGGGCTGACGCAAACAAGCTGAGCGGGCTGATGGGAAATGAGGTTGAGTCCGGTGTTCTTCATCTGTAAAATGATGATGGTATACTTTCCTACCTCTTAGGCTGCCAGAAACATATCTTCCACCATCAGCGGAAGCAGTGAGCAGTGGAAACAGGAGAAGCACATAGTCTGCTACTTTTCCATCACTTATTTCCTTTCTTTCTTTATTTGTTCTATCCAGAATCCCTTTTTCCAGCTTTCTTCGGCCTTGTTCTCTCTCACATTCATCATCGCTATACTCAGAACATGGGGGGGGGGCTAGAACAACCAAGAATTTTTAAAGCAGAAACGTAGCTACTTTGGATTGCCTCCCTCGTTAATTTTTGGTGGATAACCTCACACAATCATCATCATCACCATCACCGTTTTTAGGGAGCTGGAGTCTCGTAGGGCCTGATGGCAGAGCCGCCCTTTCCCCGCCGGAGGGCAGCAGTGCACACACCAAACGGCACGTCTTTTACATTTTCATCGCGGCGCGAAACAAGCTGGTAGCAAAAAACCCTCTCCCCTTTAAACTGAGTGTATCACTTCTGACACTGCAAGTGGAAAAGAGAAAAAGAAGAAGATAAAAAGAAAAAGGAAAAGAGAAAAAGAAAGAAAAAGCTTCTGGAGCACCGAAGCCAATGACGTAATCTTTTATAGCTGTGAATTAACAGTGAGCCAAAGCTGTCTCTTATGTATTGCATTTGCTTTTGAGGAAAACTAACAAACAAGCAACAAAACTGCTTCCTTGAACTTCCTTTGGTTTGTGTAAGGGAAGAGAAACATTTCTGGTTTATTTCTCAACATGCGATCTTCAGTTGAGGGAATGAGTTTGAAAGTGAGCGCAGTTGACATACAAAGCCCGGACAAAACTAGTAATCTTGAACAGCGCAGAACTGGGTCTTTCATCCTAGGCCCAACGTCAGAAAAACTGTGGGCTTTAACCTTTTAAGAATTTCGGTCACTATTCTAGTATGGATCAGGTCCACCTTATCATTACCTCTCACTTCCCTCTCTTTGCATACCTGAGTCCACATTCTCAGTGTGAAATGGTTTGACAGCAAGCTCCCCCTGGTATAAGAAATTCTGATTTATACATTTATTCATCCGTACACTCGTAGCATGAATTGATCCCTCTGCAAACTCTGAGCAGCTGAATGCTTTGTTTTGTTTTCTTGTTAATCAGGTTGAAAAACTAGAGTGGAAAGAATAATATTTTTTTCTGTCATTTAGAAGCCAATGCTATGAGATGTTTTCAATAAATCCATTTTCCTCACCTTGATTTAACAGCATAGTGGTGAGAAGAAAAATCAATACTTGTTTTTCCATAAGTATCTTACCTTTTTGAAGGCATTGCTTGTATTCCTGTAGCCATCCTGACATTTTCATTGGTTTCTAATACACATTTCATATTAGCTGCAAACCTCTTTTCTGGTAAAACGGGAACAATGTAAATCCCACTCCTTCGATACTACTCTCAAATTCACAGCTTCTAGAGCTGATGTGTTATTTTAGTCTCCTCGGATATTTGCTGCTTTGGAGATGGTGGTTGCTTATATATTCATTAGTTCTCTCCATAAAGGAATTGTACTAAAACTGATCCCTTGGGGTGCACAAGCTGCTGGTCCATGAAGAAGAGCCAAGCAGAATGGCAACATTACGCACCATTGTGGCTAACCACCGCCTTATTGCTCCATTTTCTTACTCTGCTGGTTACGAATGTAGCAGATCACATTGGCTTTCTTTAAACACCCAGGTCGAGGTTCTTCTGCCTTAATGAAGACATCTGCATCGAGGGTGCCTCCACGTTTTGAGACAACCAGCTGGAACCCCCCTGTAGTCCATGGGGAGAAACAGGCACTTATGTGTCAGTTTGTCTCTTCCTAAAGCAAATGATTCATGCGTTGGGTGAATCATACTGCAAATTACATTTGTGGGGTTTTTTTCTCCATAAGACCCTCAAGTTACCGTTTGTAGTTTTTTTTCTCCATAAGACCCTCAAGTTACCACCTCACACAATGTAGCTATCCAAATTTACTTTCTAATCTCACTCTTGATTACTGCAGCAGCTGGGGATCACAAAAGGGAGCATGCCTTTTCATTACACAGCTTCCCATACAGGAAGGGAACAGGACAATTGCTGAAAGTTTTACTTGTTGCAGCAAGAAAGGCGAAGGCTAAGAAAGGAAAAAGAAAGACTATTGTGTTATACACCAATGTCAGACTCGTGTATAGTAAAGTTATTGTATTATGCTCAAGTGTGGAGGGAGAAGTGTGATTTAATTGTAATTAATGGGTTAAATCAAACTACTGACTTGGAGATTAAATGGGTTGAGACAAGCTTTGCAGGAAGGAAAAGCAACAACAGTCTGCAAAATGAGCAACAATGGCATGTAAAACCAAATGAAAGAGGATAGTCTCACGGCATCATTTGTAACTTGGCATGAAGTCAAATATTTAAAGATGATCTCTTTTTCCCCATTATGTAAGACTACAGAAGAAGTTTATTGGGCAGTATTTGCTAATAAACTGGGTCAGCAAAGTAGCCAAAGAAATTGTGAGTGGAAGTGGAATATATTGAATTGGAATATATCAATAGTCCTGTTAAGAATGTAAGTGTATTCATAGATTGTTTCTAATCCAGCATGTTGTTAGTGAACAGAAAGCTGGAGAAAAGTCCCAAATTTATGTATTTTTAATACACACACACACACACACATGTATATACACACATATACTGACATTTAAAGAATGAAGTGGCAAAACATGTAGATTCTGTTTTAAAAATGATCAAAGACCTTACATGTATTTCTTAAGAGGGTGATGAGGCTTACGGAAACCTAAGGCCTATACGGGAAAAGCAGTACAGTTTTACAGAGTGCCTCCTGTCTTCCAGCGTCCCCCTGTCTTACCTCTGGTCTCAGAACCCAATTCAAGCAACCAGTTTGTGAAATCCTTCCTCCTGAGGGCCTCTGGGTGTAGCTTTCAGGTCTCTCCTTGTGCCTTCACCTACAGGGACACCTGCTCTGTGTCCTGTTCTGCTTCTCCCCAAGGAAAATATGATGGTCTTTATGATATCACATAATTTATGCTATTTTTATGCTATCATATAGAACAAACTACATTAGTTCAAGATCATAGTCCATACTTCAGACAAATTATTTCAAGTCCTGTCAGTTTTCCTGTTTTCCCCCTTTTGCAATATCTTGTCAACTGAAAAATACCTCTGAAGATGCAGACTGTCATTTTTGTATCTTACTTCCAAAAACGTACACCCGTTGCCCAAGTCACCTACCTTGTCTTCTAGGTTAATAGCAGTGCTGTCTTGCAATCCTTTGTGTGACTGGAGCTCTCAGAACAGGGTCCCCTGTTATCACCTTACCCGTTATAAAGTTCGTGTTAATTAGGAGGCCTCACTGCCATCCAGGGTTTCTGCTTCTCTGTACATACACTTGAAGAGAAACCTTTTGTCTCACAGCTCTACAGTCTAAGAAATGCAGAGACTGGGTGGAGGAAAGGAGACAGTGTCATTCTCGTATTGTACCGAGTGAAATGCATCACAAAAAAAAGTACACAGTTTGTCTAGGACAGTACATGGCAGAGCCTTAAACTTGTAGCCTCAGTGAAGAACACTTCCCACTTACTATCTGTCTTGTCTAATGAGACCGATATCATAATGACTTAAATACGTTTATTTTTATAAATTCTGAAGTACTGACACATTAACATCATTTTCCACAGCCTTTCAAGAAGGTTTATGAAATATTGTTACACTTGTGCCAGATAAATTAGTGTAGATGGGCTAGAATCAGGTGGAGGTACACATAATACGAAGAGCTGAAAGGTGACCTGTTTAAGGGGAAGGTGAACAAAACTACGCAAGAATAACTCAAGTAAGCTTTTGATTTCAGTAGCTGGTTTTGCCTGTGTAAAGTTATATAATTGTTTTCAGGTCTGACTTTTAAAATTTACATCTAAAGGCACACACCCAACAATGACTGTTGAAGCACCATTATTTGGATGTTAATTTGGATGGAGAAAGACTATACATGCATTGATTTTGAAATGGACTAAGTGCAGTTACTCTGCTCACGAGACTTTTGCAGGTTGTTTGCACCTTCTGTACTAGGCTATTTTAAGTGGCTACTGAACTGCGGGTCAGGAACCCAAAGTCACTAAGGCTGGATCTTGGCAGCCTGGAAGAACCTCACAGCTGGCTGCCCACCCTTCTCCCGTGCTGTGGCTGGTGCTGCTGAGACCATCTCTCATCACTAACACAAAATGACCTCATTATCGCTTTCTCTTTTCTGTTGTTTGTTTGTTTTGTTTTGTTGTCGAGGTAATCTTCTGTCAGCCAGGTAAGCACAAAGTGACTTGGCTTGTAAAATCGGTGGGGAGAGGGAGATTTCTCCAGTAGCTGATGCAGTTGCCTAAGCTTGATGCTTAATATAAATGGTGTGCCTTCATGTCTGTATTTTGTGCCCAGCAATATTTAAAAATCAGATAGCATCTACTGCACCTTGCTAAACATAATTGTATTTTCTATTCTAGATCATACCATATATGACAAGAGGCTAAGAGCCTCCCTCCATCTCCATGCCTTTGTTTCAGGCTGCAGGAAGGTAACTGATTAATAAACTTCTTTATATAATTTTGATCCAAGCACAGTTCTAGAAGACTAATGATTTATTAAAGCCAGACACCGAATCCTTCCATTGTATCTTACTGTGATTTCTATGGTTTATTCATCCGAAGGTGCTCCAGAATATCTGCTGTCTCTGATTATGGTGTAACAGACCATCTTAGGAGGAATAAATTGCAGGAGACGCTACAGCGTTCAGTTCTACAGACAGTTCCTGAATTTAAAGCGTATACATCAATTACACTGAAAGTAGAATACTCCCTCTCTAAAGCAAGTTTCCAAAACCACCACAGCACTAAGGGTTGTTTTCCCAACAAAAAAATACTCAGGTGTCACAGGGATAAAAACTGCTCAATTCAGGTACTTTAAATAAAGTCAGGATCAAAGCAATTTACTGGTTTATTAAAACCCCATAATTAACTAGCCATCTTTTTTTTCTTTTCTTTCTGGATCAACATCAACTCTACAGCAGAACCCACAGTAGCAGACGCTTACAAAATGTTAATACATACCTTCAAATTTCTAAATACCATTTATAACTCATCCCAAGAAGTTCTAACCCCCCTCTCAGTGACAGTCCCCACCAGCCATGGGGGCCACAAGCTCACCCCCCATGCCAGGAGCGGCTCCCTCTTGCGCACACCACTTCGGCGGGGCAGGCGGGTGCCCCGGTGTTGTGTCAATTCTTCGTGCTGCACCCTGCACCCGCTGACCCATGCAGCGGTGAGAAAGCTGCTGTGAGGCACCCCGCGCCCCAGTGGGACAGCTGACCTGTTACCCCTCTCTGGCTCTGCCCCCCGCACCGTTTCCCACTCCCCGTACAAATTCTCGTGCTTTTTGTATACTGCTTTGCAAGCTGACTGCTGCTGCATGAAAAATCTCTTTGGAAGTTGCTGGCTGCTTTTTGATTCGGCTGATGATTGCTTTCCTCTTTAGCACAACTGGATAGATTTGGGTTGTCCTTGTTCCTTCCCCACACCCCGCCCCAGCTGACATCCACTCTCCTATTGTATCAGCTGCTGTTATCCAGGCCGTTTTGTAAGGAGGGGAAGCATGCAAGCACTCTCAACTACTCGTACAGTAGTTTACATACGAAAATTAGTTTATTTGGGTCCCTCCATTCTTTTTAAATACCAGACCAGTTCCACAGGTACAATAGCTTCTCTCATTTTCTTTCTCCATTTTTGTTTTTGCTTCATTTTATTCATTTATTTTTTCTCTTTCTGGACACAATCACAAATCCCAGTCATGTCAGGCATGCATGACTAGTTACAGTCTTGCTTTACCTTGACTTTGCAGACAAACAGGGCCTTTTCTTCTGCTTAGCAAGAAAGGTGCAGGTCCCAAGTATGGCTTGGGTATATCCCCAGCAGTAGCAGTGGTGAGTTCTGCCTCTGTGCCTGTCTACTTGCACCTGCCATAGAAGGTAGCACCCTCTCACTTAATCCTGTTATGAAATCCTTTTACCTGCCAAATTAAGACTCCAGCTGCATCCCACCCAGTTGAGCTGTCATGCATTTATTCAACCCACAGACTCAGATCTAACTTCAACTACTCACTCACCCAGTTGCAAAAAACTTCCCTGGGAGCAGGCTCAGGTCAGTGCCACTGCACAGGCAGTTAGGAACTGCATCTGCATGCTCTCTGAACTGGCTGCTTTACCCCAAAAAACACTTTTTGTGAACTGCTGGGTAGAGAGGTCCACAAGTGTCATGAAAACTGAACATGAGGCCAAGGTAGAGAAAGCCACCAAAAGCATGATTCAGATGAAACGCAAGTAATTTCAGTCCCAGTACATGATTCATCTTAGCTCCACATAACTATTTAGGCATCCTAAACAGTAGCAAAGTCTGTAGGCTTTCAAATCTCCTTTCAAAGCTTCCTGGGTAAAGCTCCTTCATATCGAACGTTCTGCTGATGCACATACCCCAAGGCAGCTAAGCGGCATGTCTCAGTACTTATCTCAAGCTTAAATCTGTTTGACATTCATAAACTAGTCATCCCTATTGATTAAAGCCCAGATCATGACACAGTTTCATTCCAAAACCCGGCCACAAGAGGAGGAAGTGGTGGCCTGACCTTATTATATATAATAGCTTGGTGGTTAGTACACTTGCTGAAGAAGTAGGACAACTGGAGTTCAGTGCTCTCACGAGCCTGGGAGGGGAATCAGATGTGTACCTCAGGTCTCCTCCTCTCTAATCATGCCTGCGCTGCAGGGAAAGAGCAAGACAGTCCTTCACAGCTGAAGGAGGGATTTAGCTGTGGATGTGAGGATAGAGGTTGGAGTGGTGAAACTCAGTCTTACTTGAATAGCTAAGTCAATGATTTAGAGAAGTGCTGAAGTCCCAGTTGATAGTTCCCAATTTTATGGTAATGCCTATGGGCAAGCTTAATGTTTACTGCTGACTGCTGTAAACCCCACTGTGCTGTGCCTACCTGTGCCTATTGCTTTGTTGTGGTGATGCTGAACTTCTCTCAGGTGTGGGTGGTGAGGTCTTAAGATACTTTCAGTATGATTTGCTTTATATTTCAACATTAGAATCAAAACATTTCCTACAATTTATTCATTCAACCAAAGTAAAATTCAGGGAGATGTTTTTTTCAAGGCAATTCACAGACCTTTCAATCTCCAAATGCTTGAACTGGTACAGCTACCGCTGGCTAACAGCTAAACTAAAAAGAAGAAATTAAGGGAGCATGTTTACATTCTTTATGAGAAACAACTCATATTTGGTAGTAGAAACATATTTGTTTATCACTGGGAATCATAATTTCTTAACTAAGTTGCACTTGTGACGGGCTTTGTTCCTTTCAAAAACTGATCTCCTTGTCTTTGGATAGTAAACCATCAGAGGAAGAATATTTCCCAGCAAAATCTGTTTCATGTAAATTCCAGAAATCCTTTTCACTGTAAGTGTATTTTCATTGTTCTGTTTAGCATAGGTACCCACACATTCACACTCAGATGTAGAATCATAGAATCATTTAGGTTGGAAAAGACCTCTAAGATCATTGAGTCCAACCATAAACCTAACAC
>NW_008795029.1:292906-297025 GCF_000699145.1 Aptenodytes forsteri
GGCAGCTTTCCAGCCACTCTTCCCCAAGCCTGTAGCGTTGCATGGGGTTGTTGTGGCCAAAGTGCAGGACCCAGCACTTGGCCTTGCATACACGCACTCGCACACGCCCACATAACAACACTCTAGCAATCACATGTATAAACACTCTCATTCACACATACTGATACACTCACACTCTCACACACACCACAGATATACACTAACATGCTGACACTCTCACTCACTCAGAAAAACACACACACAAGAACACGCTGTCACACACACAAAACCACTCAGTAATATACACACATCAATAGACACAACCTCACACACAGTCAAGGAGACATGCTCACAAACACTCAAAAATATTGTCATCCACAAATGCTCACTCACACGGAGACACTGTCACTTACACAATCACACCTACCCACAGACACTCTCCTTCACATGCACACACTTGCTCAGGCACACTCACATGCACTCACACTCAGAAACACTCAGTCACACTCTTACATTGTCATGCTCTCACAGAGACTCACACTCACTCAAACTCACTTCAACACTCTCACAAACAGACACAGACACATTCACACTTACATACTCTCACACTTACATACTCTCGCACTCTCTCTCAGCATCACTAAGTCTCAACACTCGGCTCACGCATTCACACATGCTCATGCTCACTCTCACACTGATACTCACAATCACGCGCTCACATTCCCTCACTCATACACTCACACTTTCACACACACCAGCACACTCACTCATTATGCACATGTAATCTTAGGAATAGTCACAGGTTGACCAGATGCGGTTCACTATGCCAGATGTTAGGTGATGTTGGCTGTGGCTGCCGCCTCCTGCAGCTCAGGCCCAGGACTCTCTCCCACCTGGCCCCTGGAGACAAGCCTGGTGTGCCTGGGACCCTGGGGTCTCTGCCCCAGGCTGAGGGATGGAGCTGCTGCTTTCCCCTTTGCAGGTTCAACCAGAAGCAAAGCTGAGGATGTATCCCGCAGACACACACACGACACTGACATGGCCAGCTACACAGACTGCCACAGACAAGGCGCTGCCTTCAGCTGCACCTGCTTACACAACTCCCATAAAACATAAGCAAAGACAGCCATGGCCCCTTCTTCATCTTTGGCTGGTTAGTTAAGAAAGGATGTAATAAGATACATTTTATATTTCATGTTTAATAAGATATTTCATAGCCCTTTATCTATTCCCCCTTTTGTTCTTCCGACGTTCCCTTCCCCTGCACTATCCCTCACCAGCTTCCATAGTTCCACCACCCCCCCTCCAAATAACGGGGCCAGCTCTGCTGTAAAATTCACTGGAATCATGGGAGTTATTGGTAAGAGCTTCAGTCTCTTGCACAATTTCATCTGTCTTTCTCTCTTTTACGGCCCTTGCTCTGCCTTCATCTTTAGCCGGGACTTCTCTTTTCAAGACCGTGTACTACCCAGTACTGGTTCTCTGCAACAACAAGAATGGATCTCAGGAAAGAATCCTCACTGATATGAATTAACAGGCTAATTTAAAAAAAGAAAGAAAGAAACAAACCAACCCCCTTATTTTCTTCTCTCTTTCCCCAACTTTCCTTTCCTTCCTCTGCACCTGGGCAAGAATCGTGACCACTGCTGGAGTTGTTCTGACAGCTAGACTGAGGGAAACATTTTGAAAGCATGGCACAAAATAACTTCAGGCTCCAACCATTTCCTTCCTATATGCATGAGAACAACTCTCCCAATATTTAGTACAGAATGCTAAAGCTGAGCTAAACCCAGCTGCATTCAGCTGCATTTAGCAGATGCAATCTGCTCCAGCTGACTGAGATTGAATCAACAAAGGCACTCTGACCTCAGCAGCAGGGAAAACCTCTTCCACGTGATGCCCTTCCCTGCCTATGAGAGGCAGAGCTGTCCCTGGGAAAAGGGAGAGGAGAGAGGCAGTGCAGCAGGGTCCCTTCATGCCAACCATGGGCGCCCTCTACAGCTCTACATTACACACATCAACCTCCATCCTGAGGAGATGCAAATTTATTTGGCTGCTGGTAGTCGCTTTCCAAAGTCTGGGGGAAAGCAGTTTCTGAAGTTTCTAAACCAGGCTCACAATTGTAACGGCAACAGGGGAAGAAAGAAAACACAAAAAAATAGATACTTGTTCTTTCAAGTAAGCAAAAAAGTGGGATCTCCCCAATTGCTCAAGAACATCATCCAGCTGAGAAGCTGGATAACCATCATCTTGCAGACACGCCAGTGGCCAAACAGAAGCAAGGAAGGTTTCCACTATGTGTTGTAGTATACTGCCTCCCAAACTAATTGTACTTGTCATTAGCAGCAAACATTTCACACAGTTGAGATTTTAACCATGCCACATTCTGAACCTCCCTGTGCACAGACAAGAGGGCTGGTCATTCAAGCAACGAATGCATTCAGCTCACTGTGCCGCATCAGTAACAGTTAAATGTTGGTCTGAGCCAAGAGGTGGAACGGGACTCACCAAGAAACCCCTGCAATGGAAGAAGGCTCAGTGGAGATGAGAACAGAGAAGAGAACAGCTCCCATCACGTATTCCCGTAGAGCTCTGGCAGCAAAACGCAGTTCAAACATGTGACTGCTCCCCAACATTCGCCAGCCTTTTCCGCTCCTGAGCATCTTGCAAATGCTTCCTGGGGACCCGCAGTGGCACCGTATTGGCACAAACCAACTCTGTGCAGAGCTGCCAGAAGGTCCTACTCTGCTCTTTGACCTGGCAGAGCGTCACCAGGACGTAGTAAGTTATACTCAGAGAATCACAGAATGGGTGAGGTTGGAAGGAAGCTCTGGATGTCATCCAGTCCAATGCTCCTGCTCAAGCAGGACCACCTACAGCCAGTTGCCCAGGACTGTGTCTAGTCAGCTTTGGACTATCTCTAGGGAAGGAGATTCCGCAACCTTCCTATTCCACATGAACAAACTATTGAAAGGAAGCACTGCTTCTGTGAAGTGAAGGAAGAGTGACTACTTACACCTGGGATCCTGCTGAGGCTCAGGGAAGGGATCTTGTTGAGAGGCAGAGAAAACAGTCTTCTGCCAAATCGCTTTATATATACGGCCTACAGGCACACCTGCAATGAAATACAGAGGAGAAAAGTTTTCATTCCATGCTGTGACCGGCTGCTCCATAGGGGAACTGCAGTGAATGGAAGGGGAACGTATGACGACATGGGATCGTCACACAGGTTGAGATACTCAGGGCTGCAGAGGGGCTAGAGTGAGCTTTTGCCCATGACCTGGATGCTCTCAAAGTGAACAAATGTTCAAGATATACCTGTGCCACCCTCCCGTGATCTGCACATTCTCAGTGGGATCCTGCTATGGACCTTTGGAGGGAACGCGTGGGTAAGTTGTGAGTCTTTACTTCCTTTGAGAGCTGCCAGGTCCTACCTAGGAGGTCACCCCGGCCCCTCTGCAGATGTTGCTCATGAAGAAGTGTCTCACAACATGTCATGAACACATTTTTTAATTGTTAGGGAAGAGTTCAGAGCTTGTGTGAGCTTCTGCGAGTCCTTTCTCACGGCAGCTCCACACAGGTTTGTGCCAATACGGTGCTTCTGCCTGCACCCGGTAACCCTTTGCCAGGTGCTCATGACTGGAAGAAGGCAGGAGTTGCGGAGTAATGGCATATTCAAAAAGCGTTCACTGCCATTCAAAGCTGAAGAGGTATATCAGAATATAGCATGAGAGCTGTTCTCTTCTGCCTTCAGTTGCAGCTGTGGATGCAGGTGATGGCTCTGCAGCTTCTCAGTACTTCATGAACTGCCATGGCATGGGTCCTCTCCACAGGGTACAGTCCTTCAGGAATGGACTGCTCCAGCATGGGTCCCCCATGGGGTCACAGGTTCTGCCAGAAAACCTGCTCCTATGTGGGCTTCTCTCTACGGGCCTCAGTTCCTGGCAGGAGCCTGCTCCTGTGTGATCTCTCCACAGGCTGCAGCTTCCTTCAGGGCACACCCACCTGCTCTGGTGCAGGGTCCTCCATGGGCTGCAGGGTGGATATCTGCTCCACCATTAACCTCCATGGGCCGCAGGGATAACCTGCATCACCATGGTCTTTACCACGGGCTGCAGGGGAATCTCTGCTCTGGCACAC
>NW_008795029.1:297105-297594 GCF_000699145.1 Aptenodytes forsteri
GTGTGGCCAGCAGCAGGTCCGTCTTGGAGCAGGCTGGGCACTGGCATATGCCTTGATGCTGCTGGTGGCAAGGGCACTGGGGAAGCAAATCCATGGCTGTTTTTCAGCTTTGGGGGGATCCCAGGGTTAAGTTGTAAATGCTTGTTTCCTTGGAGATGTGACAGGTCCCTGTGACGGTGTGTTCTCCCGCCCAACCTGACCTTTATCTCCTGTAACCCTGCTTAAGCGATAACTACCAGGGGCAGTCGTTAATGGATGCTTATGGTGATAGCTTCGTCCATTAACGAAGTGGATTCGGGAGCCAGATAACAACAAAATAGCCCTTGGTTATTGTGAGAAATACGCCCACCTAACCACAGTTATCAGTATGTAAATATGACTATGAGTCAATCATCTTACCCCTATAAATAGTGAGCAGCCCAAGAGCCCTTTGAGCTCTCCTGCAGGGCAGCGGGCTGCACACCACTCCCCTTGAGTAGGGACGCACGC
>NW_008795029.1:297647-314854 GCF_000699145.1 Aptenodytes forsteri
GGAACAGCACAGCAGGGCAGAGAAACCTGGGGCTGAGTCCCCATCGGACCTTCCCTACAAGCCACATGGGTCCATGATCCCCTTCCAGTCTCTGCGGTTCCCTTACAGAGAAGCCTAATGCTACATGGAACAAAAAGCTTTCTCATCTGTGTGTGCTTACAGCTGTGCATGCAGGCCGTGCTTCTCAGCCACACCGTTTTCTTGAGCCTCGAGTCTATCCTGGGGGGGTAAATACTCAGTCTTTATTCACTTCCTAGGGTGAGCACTTCTTTTCCATCTTGCCTTCAGGCAGAAGGTACCTTCTTATGTTCTTGGCCGAGGCTCAGAGATGTAAAAGAGCAGAGTAGTGGGAATCGGGAGAGCTCAGAGATGTGCCCCGGGGGGCTTTGCCTTGCAAAGCTGCACTTGCTAGTGGCTCCACCCTTGTGCTGCTTCCAGTGCAGGCTGCAAAGGCAGTGGCTTGTTGAAGCCACTATCACTTCCTTTGCAATCTGCCAGGTCCTATCCAGGAGGTTACCTCGGCCCCTCTGCAGCTGCTGCTTATGAAGGAGTGTCTCACAACATGTCATGAACACTTTTTTCCTCTGTTTGATTATAGCTGTTCCCTTGGAGAGTACTCTTCCAGCTGCTGGGCTGGATCCTGGATTTGGTCCTCGGGAGCATCTCAAGGGTACATTGTCAATCTCTGTTTACCAGAAGGAATAAACATGTACTTTTTAATATTTTACTCATGTGCAATTCAACGTAATACTTTCTCTGAAGATCTTCAAGAACATCGTGGCCTGCCAGCTGGTGACACTGGTAAGTCTTGACCATTTGTTCACTTTGAGAGCAGCCAGGTCATGGGCAAAAGCTCACTCTAGCCCCTCTGCAGCTGCTGCTCTGCAGACCAACATTTAACAATTACTGGTATTGCACAGTGAGTGTAATGCATTCTTTGCGTGAAAACTTTCCACCCAGAAGGTCACCCAGGTGCCTTTGCAGCTTTCAGCGTCTCAACCTACACCTGTGTCCCCTGCTCATCTTCCATGCACTACCATTCACTTAGGAAGAAGTAGATCGCAACACACAGGGGGAACGTTTCTCTTCTGGATGTGATTACGGCTCCGGCTGTAGACCATGTTTCTTCAGCTTTTAAGCTGGATGCCTTTCTAGAGCCTTGGGAGGAATGCAGGGCTCAGGCGTTCAGCTTCGGTTGTCTATTTTTTATGACTTTATAATACTGTATTGCACTCCTGAGGAATCCAGGGTCCCCAGCAAGCACTCCTTGCCCGAAGCCCGGGGGCACAGCTGGACATAGTGATCGTTCAGCCTCTTAAACACAGTGTGACTGTCAGCAGTGCCGAACACATGAATATGTGGGACTATTTCATCTCCTACAGGTGCTGGTGGTGGTGTTGAGAAAACTCCACAGGCTGCAGATTGCAAATGCCCACTAATGTACCGTGCAGCTGTGGCGCTGGCCATCCTGGCATCCATATTCCTTCTGGCAGCTTTGGGTCACCTGGTTGAATAGCTGCTGAAGAATAGGAAACAGTGAGTTGGTTTTCCCAGCATTCTTGGTTGGATGGCTGTTCTGCACAGCAAAGCATTTCCAGTGGCAGCATCCTGGAGCGCAGTTCTCTGAGGGCAGCACTCTCTTAGCATTTCATAGAATCTGAATCATAGAGTTGTGGAATGGTTTGTGTTGGAAGGGACCTTTAAAGATCACCTAGAGCAACCCCCCTGCCATGGGCAGGGACATCTTTCACTAGGTCAGGTTGCTCAAAGCCTCATCCAACCTCACCTTGAACACTTCCAGGGATGGGACATCCACACCTTCTCTGGGCAACCTGTTCCAATGTCTCACCACCCTCATCGTAACAAATGCCCTCCTTCTGTCCAATCTAAGTCTACCCTCTTTCAGTTTAAAACCTCTGCCCCTTGTCCTGTCACTACAGGGCCTGGTAAAAAGTCTCTCTCCATCTTTCTTATAAGACCCCCTTATATATTGAAAGGACACAACACGGTCTGCCCGGAGCCTTCTCTTCTCCAGGCTGAACAACCTCAACTCTTGGGATTGTTGTTTCTGTTGTGAGAGGTTTTTACCACCAGCCTCTCAATTCATATTAATGTGGATTCTTTTCCAAAACCCATTCTTTGTGTGGCAGAGAACCACGGCTTCCTCTTGTTGACATTGCCTCAGAGAGACTACTACAAGTGAAGCCAAAGCAAAATTAGGAAATGCAAGAAAACTCACTGAAATTGCCATGGAAATGGCGAGAAGGTCTCACCAATGAGAGGAACTTAATAATGTAGGTGCAGACTGTGAAAAACTTTTGGCGTCCTGTTGTCAGCTTCAAAGGTAGGGAAAGGAGGAAGGTCCCCCTTTTGCACCAGGAGATGCTGGCTGGTCTGTAAGCCAGTGAGAAAGGCACTCACACTCTGTACAGCGTCGTTTTCAACACTCACTGAACATGGAAATGGCAATTTCTCACCATGGAAATGGTGAGAAGGTCTCACCAATCAGAGGAACGGAACAATGTAGGTGCAGACTGTGAAAAACTTTTGGCGTCCTGTTGTCAGCTTCAAAGGGAGGGAAAGGAGGAAGGTCCCCCTTTTGCACCAGGAGATGCTGGTCTGTTATGAAGCCAGTGAGAAAGGCACTCACACTCTGTACAGCATCGTTTTCAACACTCTTTGTTCCAGCTAAGGCTCTAAAGCAAGAGATGGTGGCATAGATAGTCTTACGGCTCTTCGGATGCTGGGAACCCTGTCTTGGAGATGGCTGGCACTGTCTTTGTCCAACATGGGAGCAGCTTCTAGTATCTTCTCACAGAAACAACCCCTGCAGTCCCCCCACTACCAAAACCTTGCCACATAAACCAAACACAGTAGAAGAATAGCAAAGACCTCCCATTGGCTCTTGTATGGAGATAAGCTGCTAAACATTGGTCTTGATTGGCAAGATGTTTGAAAAAAACCTGAAAGTTGCAGATGTCAGGGCCCACAGTCATAACCACTGACCTAATACAGTTTGGTATAGCTGCCATAACTACCCTTCACCCGGGCTTGAGCTGAGAAGCCCAGGAGAAGCAGTGGGGAGTGATCATTTGTTTTCTATACTTGTTGGAAAGGAGTGGAGGAAAGGGGACAGTGTTCTGGGTTCAGCTCAGGAGACTAGAACAATGTCTGATGACAGCAGGCAGCAAACACAATGACAGACACTGTACCTGAAGGAGGGAAGGGAGTGTCCTCAACAGATGGCCTGCCAGCCAAACTGAAGTCAAAAAATTGCTAGGTAGTCAGTCTGCATCTCAGCAGCTACACCCCACATCAGCACCCACGCGTGCTGAGATCACAGCTAATGTTGTTTTCCTGTGCACAGGTCTCCTGAATAAGACTGGCCTTGGCAGCACCCAAACATGGCAGCAAACAACCCAACTGAGCGCTCCACCTGGTTGAGGACGTGGCACCATCTTTAAAAATGGCACTGTGCATCACAGCTAGACAGCAGCCCATTTCTTCCACGCGCTCCTAGAAGAAGTGCACCTAGAAAAAACAGTCTTTCCTGAATTGATAAAGTACCACCTGGAGAACATTGCTGCTGCCACAACCTATTCTCTGTGTTCACCCTCTCCCCTCATACACATTGTGTGACCCGATCTCATGGTCTAAGCACAACCACAGGCTCACTCTAGAGGCTGGCCTGAAAGGGCCAGAAATGGCTCCAGGCAAACAGCTCAAAGTGAGAGCTGCGGCCCATATGAAGTGACCCACTGGACACTCTGGACTGTCTTCCTCTTTAAGAAGGTGATCATGGCAGGGAGTGGAGTGGTGCAAGGCATCAACTGAAGGGCAGAGGAAGAAAGGGAGCACTTTCATGGTGCATTAGATTCTGCTCCTGACTGAGCATCCTTACACCTCAAAGAGGGCCTCACCTCATTGGGAAGGGTGCCAGAGGTACATCCTCAGTGACTGTCCCCAGGCAGGTGCCTACCACAGTGCTGGTGCCACCCTCAGACCATTTGCCCTGACTGAGATGAAAGACACCATACATTGCCCCGCACATTCCTTTTTATTGATTTTCCAAAGTCTGGATGGCTTTCTTGTATGCTTTTTCCTCTTCCCAAATATTGATTTTTTTAAAAGCAAAGTTTATACATAGTTCAGATTTGTGTTAAAGCCTTTGTTAAAAGAGAAGCCGCTGTCTGCTGGGATGTGCAGATGTCTTGGTAGGGGTGGTCTAGATACAGAGATCAAAGACATAGGGTTATTGATGGAAGGAGAACGGAGAGAATAACCAAGAGTCTTGGTCGTGACAGTGCCCTGCATGTTAAGCACCTCTAGCAGGGGAAGGATAGAAATTATTATTTCTGTCTGTGTAAAATGTGGAGGAAAGCAGAGAGACAAAGAAACATTGTGGATAAAGAACAATAGAGGCAAGCAGGCCATGACTCCGTAGCTCTTAGGGAAGGGGGAGGGGTTGGGAAGGATGCTGGCAGGAAGGCTTTATGAAGAAAAGACCACGGAAAGACCAGCAGAGAAGCCAGGAACTGGCAACGATTGCCAGTGCGAGAAGTGTGGGAGAGGAAGAGGAGTCAGATCCACTTTTTGACAGCTGTGGGGGGAAGACTGAAAGGCCTCATTGCATTGCTTCTCCGGTTGCTCTTGAGACCTTTGGTGAAGCTATACCCTGCTCAGATGGCTACATGCACATTCCCATCCCCCTGTCACTCACTTCTGGGATGGACATAAAAGAGCTGAAGGATCTTGTCCAGCTATGATGCCTCCTGTCAGAATGGCTTGTAAGCATCCTTGGGCATAAAGTAGAGCAAGAGTTGATAATCCAGTTAGCATTAAGGGCCATGTTGTCCAAGCTGTGTCTCAAAACTAACCTCTCTTCAGTCAGGTGGCTGAATGCACGCTTCTCCAAGACCTATCAGGACAAGTGAGCAGAGTGTGATTGTCCTGAAGTGATTTCAGAACTCACAACTGTGATGAGTAGGTAATATCTGCCATGATGAAGAATGGAATAAGGACCACACACAGGCCAATACCTTTAACCAAGGTTTGCCCTTTTGCCTCACCTGTGGAGAGCAGAGTATGTTGAGGTATCTGGTGTGGTGTGATTCTATGTCCCCCCCTTCCTTTTTCTTTCCCCAGCTTTTATTGTTGAGCATGATGTCATATGGTATGGAATATCCCTTTGGTCAGTTGGAGTCAGCTGTCCCAGCTGTATTCCCTCCCAACTTCTTGGGCACCCCCAGCCTACTCACCACCTGGGCAGTCTAAGATGCAGAAAAGGCCTTGAGGCTGTGTAAGCACCACTCAGCATTAACTAAAACATCAGTATATGATCAACACTACTTTCAGGACAGATCCAAAACATTGCCTCATACAAACTACTATGAAGAAATTTAGCTCTATCCCAGCCAAAGCCAGTACTTTCTCCACCCTGCATTCCATACCATTTATGTCATGCTCAGGTCCGGCATGATCACAATACATCTTCATTAACCACCACCCATTCCCATCTTTGATATACATACAGAAATCATTCCCTTAGACCACGGACTACCCCCCTGTAAAATGTCCACAAAATGTCCATCGAGTTCATTTAGTCCATGACTTTGGGCTCCATTTGTTGTGATGGTCACTCAGAATAGAAGAGGTGGTGTGTTGCATGGCACCAAAACCAGCTCAAGTCGGGTCACTGCTGCACTTGCACTGCTTCTTGTGAGGTTCATCCCTCATTGGTTCAGGTGGTTTCTGCTGTAGTACTTCCTGTAACATGCAACTCAAATCACGAGTTGCAAAAATTTAAAAGTATAGCCATTACAATCTCCACCCCTGGTCCCTTTGGACCAGGCCATAAGGTTTAACATTGCAAAGAACTCCTCCTCTTGCCTCTAGCCTGGCTAGCAGCAAGGGGTTCCTGCTATAATACCTTTGACATATGGCAGCCACAGCAGTGACATACAGCATCATATAACACTGCCGTCATATAACTCAAATCATGGATTACTTTCACCCAGAATTACATCACCTTGAGGTACGCATTGGACTCCCCCATCCTTCTGCATTACCCACCAAGTGCACTTAGGTCCTTGAGCAAAAACAGTCTCACAAACGGGTTTGCCTTTTCCCAAGGAAGGAATAACCCAGACTGTCTTTCCCAGCCAGCTCCTTGTATGTACTATGGAGACCTTACCTCCTTCTACAGTGTGCAGGGGTGCAGGGGTTTCGACTGGGCAGGGCCAGGTCGACTGGCAGGTCCTCTAGTGTTAACTAGCCAAGTGGCTTCTGCTAAATGTGCATCCCAGTGCTTGAATGTCTCAGCACCCATTGCTCTCAGTGTATTTTTCAACAGTCCATTGTATCGTTCAACTATCCTGGAGGCTGGTGCATGATAGGGGATGTGATACACCCAGTCAGTGCCATGCTCCTTGGCCCAGGTGTTTATGAGGTTGTTTTGGAAATGAGTCCCGTTGTCTGATCCAGTTCTTTCAGGGGTGCCATGTTGTATAAAACTTGTTTTTCAAGGGCGAAGATAGTATTCTGGGCAGTGACATGGGTCACAGGGTATGTTTCTAACCATCCAGTAGTCGCTTCCACCATTGTAAGCACGTGGCGCTTGCCTTGGTGGGTTCATGGTAGTGTGATATAATCAGTCTGCCAGGCCTCCCCATATTGCTATTTCAGTCATCGTCCTCTATACCAAAAAAACTTTAGCTGCTTGGCTTGTTTGATTATGGCACACATTTTACATTCATGGATAATCTGTGCAATGGCATCAATAGTCAAGTCCACCCCTCAATCACTAGCCCATTTGTATGTTGCATCCCTTCCTAGATGGCCTGATGTGTCATGGGCCCACCAAGCTATAAATAATTCACCCTTAGGTTGCCAGTCCAGATCCACCAGAGCCACTTCAATTCTAGCAGCCTGATCCACCTACTTGTTGTTTCAATGTTCTTCAGTAGCTCAACTCTTGGGTAAGTGAGCATCTACGTGACGTACTGTTACAACCTGGTTCTCCACCCGGGCAGCAGTATCTTGCCACAATGCGGCAGCCCAGATGGGTTTGCCTCTGCGCTGCCAGTTGTTCTGCTTCCATTGCTGCAACCACCCCCACAGAGCATTTGCCACCATCTGTGAGTCAGAATAGGGATAAAGTACTGGCCATTTCTCTCATTCAGCAATATCTAAAGCCAGCTGGTTGGCTTTGACCTCTGCAAACTAACTCAATTCACCTTCTCCTTCAGCAGTTTCTGCGACTTGTCGCATAGGACTCCATACAGCAGCTTTCCACCTCCGATGCTTTCCCACAATATGACAGGACCCATCAGTGAACAGGGCATATTGCTTCCCATTTTCTGGCAGTTTATTATACAGTGGGGCCTCTTCAGCATGCGTCACCTCCTCCTCTGGCAATATTCTGAAATCTTTGCCTTCTGGCCAGTTCATGATCACTTCCAGGATTCCTGGGCAGTCAGGGTTTCCTGTTCAAGCCTGTTGCATCATCAGCATGACCCACTTACTCCATGTAGCATCAGCCGCACGATGCATAGAAGGGACCCTCCCTTTGAACATCCAGCACAGGCAATTGAGGTGCCAAAAGGAGCTGTGCTTCAGTATCAACTACTTCTGAGATGGCTTGAACTCCTTCATATGCTGCTAATATTTCTTCTTCAGTTGGAGTGTAGCAGGCTTTGGATCCTCTATATCCCCAGCTCCAAAACCCTAGAGGTCAACCTCAGGTCTCTCCAGGTGTTTTCTGCCAGAGGCTCCAGGTGGGGCTGTTATCCCTGGCTGCAGTGTAAAGCACATTTTTCACATCTTATCCTGTCCGGACTGGCCCAAGTGCTACTGCATGAACTATCTCCCATTTAATTTATTCAAAGGTTTGTCATTGCTCAGGGCTCTATTCAAAGTCATTCTTCTTCCGGCTCACTCGATGGAGAGGGCTTTCGATCAGACTATAACCTGGAATATGCATTCTCGAAAAACCCACACCACCCAAGAAAGCTTGTGTTTCCTTTTGCTAGTTGGTGGGGACATAGCTATTATTTTATTGATCATATCCATTGGGATATGACGATGCCCATCTTGCCATTTTATTCCTAAAAGCTGGATTTCTTGGCAGATCCTTTGACCTTTGGTTTATGGCAAAACCAGCCTTCAAAAGAATATGGATGATTCTTCTCCCCTTCTCAAACAATTCCTCTGCTGTGTTGCTCTACACAATGATGTCATCAATATACTGCAGGTGTTCAGGAGCTTCACCTTGTTCCAGTGCAGTCTATATCATTGACAAATGGTAGGGCTGTGTTTGCACCCCTGGGGCAGTCGATTCCAGGTGTACTGGATACTCCTCCAAGTGAAAGCAAACTGTGGCTTGCACTCTGCTGCCAAAGGGATCAAGAAAAACACGTTGGCAATATCAATTGTTGCATACCATTTGGCGGTCTTTGACTCCAGTTCATATTGGAGTTCTAGCATGTCTGGTACAGCAGCACTCAGCAGTGGCGTGATTTCATTCTGGCCACAACAGTGCACCGTTAGCCTCCACTCTCTGTTAGATTTTCACACTGGCCATATGGGACTATTAAAGGGTGAGCGAGTCTTGCTGATCACTCCTTTACTCTCCAGTCACCAGACCAGTTTATGGATGGGAACCAGGGAGTCTTGACTGGTGCGATATTGTTGCTGGTGCACTGCTGTGGTAGCAACTGGCACCTGCTGTTCTTTAGCCCTCAGCAACCCCACCACAGACAGATCCTCTGAGAGACCAGGCAAGCTATACAGCTGTTTAATCTTCTCCGTACTCAAGGCAGCTATACCAAAAGCCCACCGGTACCCTTGTGGGTCCCTGAAGTACCCTCTTCTGAGGTAGTCTATGCCAAGGATGCATGGAGCCTCCTGACCAGTCACAATAGGATGCTGTTGCCACTCATTCCCAGTTAGGCTTACCTCAGCCTCCAGCACAGACAGCTGTTGGGATCCTTCTGTCACTCCAGAAATACAGATAGATTCTGCCCCTTTGTAATCTGATGGTATTAGAGTACACTGTACACCGGTGTCCACTAGAGCTTTATACTGTCGTGGATCTGATGTGCCAGGCCATCGAACCCACACAGCCCAGTAAACCCAGCTGTCCCTTTCCTCTGCCTGGCTGAAGGCAGGGCCCCTCTAATCCTGGTCGGAGACTTCATTACTTGATTTTTGTAACTGTAAACCAGACATCCCTTCATCAGTGTCAAAAGTAAGATCAGTCCTTCTACTCTGCCCAACAGAAACTGGAGGAGTAATTTTCCTGGATGGATGCCTTTTGGCTGTTGTTTTTTCTTGCAGTTCCTGTACCCAAGCTTCTAGACTCCAGGTAGGTTCACCAACCCACTTCCTCATGTCCTCCCCGTGGTCATGCAGGAAGAACCACAGAGTGGCACATGGTATGCGCCACCAGTACCCTTTCCCTTGAGCAGAAAAAGGCTGACTCTTAATAGCTGACACATTGATCGGTACGAGTGAGGAAGACATATCCTTTTTTAATTGCCGGGACAATTGTTGGGACAGTTTCTCCACAGCCGAGACACAGGCCTGTAGGGAGGAAGCAAGAATCTCTTCCAGCTCTCGGAGTTGGCTGGCCAATCCATCCACAGTTGGTGCCTCCATGTCTGTCCAGCTCATTATCGCCAGGATGTTGGCGTATGACATCAGTGCGCTTCTTACAAACTTTTGCCACATGGACCACATGCACTGGATTTCATCCGGGTCTTTGGATACCTGGTTGTCGTCCAGATTGCTATAGATCACCCCCACCACAGCTAATTCCCTCAGATGCTGGATACCTCCCTCAATGCTGGTCCATTTTCTTCAGGAATTTGACAGTTCTTCCTTGAAGGGATACCTGCCCTTCACACTCGACAGGAGTCGTCTCCAGAGACTGAGGAGTGCTGCCCCTTTTCCAATCCCTTTGTCAATGGCCTTATCCCTAGCAAGGGATCCCAGCTGCCGGGCTTCCTTACCCTCCGATTCCTGACTATTGGCCCCAATATCTCAGTATCAAAGCAAACAGTTGATAATTTGCTCACCTGGACGACAGCCGAAATCTTTCCGCATATCTTGCAACTCACTTAGGGATAGGGATCGCGTGGTTTCTGACTCATTTATGAGTTCAGTCCCTTCCCCCTCCTGTTCTTGTGACTGCTCTGCTGCAGCACAGGCTGCCTCTTCTAATTGTCCCTCCTGCTCCCTCTTAGGAGAAGCTTCTTCATCCCTTACTAAACAAGTTGATTTCCTCTTACATTGTTTCTTCTTGATCATACAGGTGACTGATACAGTTGAGGGCTGGGTCTCTGGTTTAGGCACAGCGTCTGTTTGTATGTCTTCAGATCCAGAGACCCTCTCTTCTCCTTGAGGGTGCTGAATAGTACTGAACAGTGCTCGGTAGGCATAAGGCGAGCCCCAGCACAGTGTGGTAAGTTGTGCCTCTTTGGAATAGCCAGGGCATCTGTTTTTTTAAACATTATATCACTTCATCAGGATCCCGCACTTGTTTGGGAGTGAAGTCCCACACCGTCGAAGGTGACAACCTGTCTAGATACCTGCCCATATTCTCTCACATGCCTTGCCACCCATAACCACACTGCCTCAGGGCCTGGGTGGTATTCCTAAAGAGTTGGTTAACCTTAGAAAAAGCCAAAACAATATTCTTAAGAAGTACCAGTAGGAGTATTTTGATTACCCAGTGATGTTCAAGATACAGAAGAGTTATTGTAATGAAGGAGAAAACATCACAGAAGAAGGTGGTGAAGGTGCCATTCTGTATTCCCTCCACCAAAAACCTCTTGGAGGAAAAAGTGTAATTGTTAACTGTCTCCATGAGGTTGTTCCCAAAGTCCAGTAATGGCTTCAGTGCAGAGCCCAAATACCAGATTAAGCTCAAGGCCAGTGTTTTAATAATAAATCTTCCAGGCAGAACACCACTAAGTGCTACCGAGCACAGCAAACTCCAAAAGCCAAAAACAGTCTTTAACATATACAGCAAAAAAGGGAGCATGGCACAGATCAGATAAACTAATGTTGAGAACAGATAAGTCAGTATCACAATCAGCAACTGTTAACAGATTATAATAATAACTATAAATTCCTTCTAATACACTCTGGTTAAATCTGTTGTTATCTCGAAACCTTTGAGCCCCATGCTGGGCACCAAAAAAGACTGTCGTGGTTTAACCCCGTCTGGACACTAAGCGCCACACAGCTGCTCGCTCACTCTCCACCAGTGGGATGGAGGGGAGAATCAGAATGGTAGAAGTGAAAACAATTGTGGGTTGAGATAAAGACAGTTTAATAATAAAAACATATTTAAAAAATTGTAAGGAAAAAAAAAAGCAACCAAAGAGACAGGAAAATAAAACCCAAGAAAAAAATGTGATGCGAAAGAAAAAAATTGCTCACCACTGACTGACTGATGCCCAGCCAGTCCCCCAAGCAACGGCAGCCCATGCCAACCCCCACCCCCCGTTTTATTGCTGAGCACAATGTCATATGCTATGGAATATCCCTTTGGTCAGTTGGGGTCAGCTATCCCAACTATGTCCCTTCCCAGCTTCTTGTGCACCCCCAGCCTACTCACTGGCAGGGCAGTCTGAGGAGCAGAAAAGGCCTTGACGCTGTGTAAGCACTGCTCAGTAGTAACTAAAACATCAGTGTGTTACCAACACAAGCTACTATGAAGAAATTTAACTCTATCCCAGCCAAAAAAAGTATACCACGCATTCCATCCAAGGCTCTACAGCAGAATCCCCCTCAGAAGCTGCAGAGCCATCACCTGCATCCACAGCTGCAGCTGAAGGCAGAAGACAACAGCTCTTGTGCTACATTCTGATATACCTCTTCAGCTTTGAACGGCAGTGAACATGTTTCAAACACACAATTACTCCCCAACTCCTGTCTTCTCCTTCCAGTCATGAGCACCTGGCAAAGGGTGCAGGCAGAAGCACTGTATTGGCACAAGCCTGTGCGGAGCTGCTGGGAGAAAGGACTCCCAGGAGCTCATACAGGCTCTAAACTCCTCCCCAACAAGCCACTGCCTTTGCAGCCTGCACTGGAAGCAGCACAAGGGTGGAGCCACTAGCAAGTGCAGCTTTGCAAGGCAAAGCCCCCCGGGGCACATCTCTGAGCTCTCCCGATTCCCACTACTCTGCTCTTTTACATCTCTGAGCCTCGGCCAAGAACATAAGAAGGTACCTTCTGCCTGAAGGCAAGATGGAAAAGAAGTGCTCACCCTAGGAAGTGAATAAAGACTGAGTATTTACCCCCCCAGGATAGACTCGAGGCTCAAGAAAACGGTGTGGCTGAGAAGCACGTCCTGCATCCACAGCTGTAAGCACACACAGATGAGAAAGCTTTTTGTTCCGTGTAGCATTAGGCTTCTCTGTAAGAGAACCGCAGAGACTGGAAGGGGATCATGGACCTATGTGGCTTGTAGGGAAGGTCCGATGGGGACTCAGCCCCAGGTTTCTCTGCCCTGCTGTGCTGTTCCCGGCCCCACCACTTGCCCACCAAATGCCCCCGCAGAGGCCGCGGCCCCTCCATGTTTCCCCACAGGACTTCTGCCTCCCACCCGCCCCGGAACCAGTGCCTCCGTTGTTGCCCTACCTAGACGTAGTGCTCCCAACAGAGCTGCCTGGCTGTCCCTGACATGCAGGGCCACTAGGAGGAGGAGGAGAAAGTGACTGGGGGAGGTGCCACCCCGCCATGCTTGCCCCATGCTGCCCATCGGCAGAAGTCACCAGCTGCTTGCGCCTTCAAGGTCATGAGCGCAGATTGGTGTCTCCCGGGCCTGATGCAGCATAGTACAGGCCATCTGTGTGACTTCACAGGACTCGTGCTTGACTTCACAGTTATCTTATCTGACATAACATGGTGCCTGTGCGGGGACAGGGAAGCTGTGAAGACCTGGGTTGGCCCAGGATTCTTCCGCTTGCCAGGGTCACCCAACGCACGCAGCAGGCGACGTATTCGGGGATGGTGTCTTGTGCTGCCACCTTGTTCCCGCAGGGCAGGTTAGCGCGTCTGCCTACACGCTCTCTTCCCTGCTCTGCAGCTCCCCGTGGGTCCTGACCTTCCAAACCGCAGCCTAGCACAGTCACCCGCTGCACCCTGTTTCTCATTCCAAGCCCTAAGGCCCCCTTCTGTCCAGCTCCGGGCCACATTTCCTGACCTACCCCTTTGTTAGCTGTTGACAGCATGGGAGGAAGAGAGACTACAGAGAGACTGTCCAAATATGTAGGCGTAGGCATGAGGTTAGGAAAGTCAAAGCCTGCCCGGAGTTGTATCTGGTGAGGGATGTCAAAGGAAATAGGGAGTGCTTGTTTAAGCACGTAGGTTACAAAAGGAAGGCTGGGGAACATATGCGCCTCCAGCTGAATGGAGCTCGGGCACAATATCTCCTGCTGGTCTCAGTTCTAATTCTGGGGGTTAATGGGGTCACCGAAAGCCTTGCACTGTTGCGGTTAGAGAAAGCAGAGAGTGGCAGCATTAGGCTATAACGAGCTAAGAGAAATGAGTGACATTTGTCAGCGACCTCAGTGGGGCTACCTTCGTAGCATTAAAATTCTCCGCAAAGGCCATCAGTTTACCATGGTTTAACTATAATTTCACAATCCTCTAAATATAATGTTTAGCTGTAAGTTGTGGCATAGTTTCTTTCTCTTTCAGGGTGAATGGAGTCAATAATCATTTTGCAAAACAGTTTGCAAACGATCACGCTCAGTGTTACTCTTCATAATGTGATTGAAAAAACACCCAACAACAAATAAAATATGATGCTAGTTTCCTACTAGAAGTTTTAGCACAGAACTACCACCTGTCTATTCTGACTTCCAGTTATTTGAACAATGCAAGATTTAATCTTTTTAAGCCTGTCAGCTGAAAGCATACTGCTAATTGACAATGTCTTTTGTTAGAAAGCCTCAGGTTATTTTCTTTGTATACAATTTTCTATGGAAAAGAAAAAGAAACACTTTAGGACGTTTTCATTAAAAAAAAAAATATAATTTTCCTGATCTATCTGAGGGGTGTTCCTGATTTTTTGAGTGACACAAAGATTTTCTTTCACATGCTTTTAAAAAGTGATCTTTTACTACCAGAAGATGGTGCGCTTCCACCATGTCATGCCACAGCCAGCTTGAGGAAGGGATTGTGTTTGCTGTGTAAAATCGTCTCTCCTCATAACGTAAGCAATAGTTATGATGAAATCAAAAGGAGTTTGTGGTAAAAAAAATATAGTTCATACTTAGTGAATGCACACATTACTGTATTTTCAGACATATTCTGCTTCTACTTTCAATGAATTTGTATATATAATCATTTTATCAAAAGAAGCTTATAAAATAATTTTAAAATAAATGTTAAATTATTATTAGGAGAAGATAATGCCTTTAACTGAAAAAAAAGAACAATCAAGATTCAAAATACTTGGCTGTCTTTTAATAGCTGAAATATCGTTCAAGTGTTTGAAATGTTTGCACATAAATATCTTTTACCTGGTTTCCTATTCCTTTATGTAGACCTTGCTGAAAAATTTGTATTAAAGCTGTCTTTGGTGTTAAACAATTTATTCTATAAAATGTGCAAATATTTGATTTCTGTGTAAAACGGGAGACTGAAACTGAAAAGTTTTGATGCAAAATGTTCTGGATATTAGTAAAATACCTCAGTCTTCAAGAACAAAAAAAGTTTTGAACCTCATAGAACTACACCATCACAGTACATTCACCTGCATGGTATGCAGGAGTCTTAAACTGAATTTTGCTGGTTTGTCTTTCCTCTCTCTCTCTCTCTCTCTCTCTCTGGGGCGTTGTTCATAGACTGACAAAGGATAAGAAAAGAAACTTCTCTTTTTAGGGCTTTCTAATGACTTTCTTAAAGTTGTTAAAGCATGCTGTTTTTATAACTGGCCTAATTTATAATAATTTCTATTTGTATATCTTATTCTTAGGCCCTTGAGTTGGGAAGTGAAGTGTAGGAGGCAGCATTATGAGGACTATTACTTCTGGGTGTGAGTGGCTGATGGGTTGAAGTAGACCTCCTTATGTCTTTAAAGATTTTATAATATTCAACTCATGTTTATGCCTTTAGAATGAGAAAACAGTAGAATGAGTATTACCATTTCATGGCTTTTACTCATTGGAAACTCCAGACACAAATAGCACGTGGATGATGTAGTAGCATCAACAAAGAAAAAGCTTTGTTGGTAATGTGTGCTTTGTCCTCCGTAGAAATTTGACTTCGTTGCCTAGCATGGTTGTTTCTCACTTAGTTTTTCTTGGAGGTAATGTCTGGGGCATGTATGCTGAGCAGGGAAGCACAGGATGCTGGCTGATGTACTACAAAGAACTACATAGCTATCTAGCTGAATAGGCTGTAAAGAGAGGGGGTTGTGTGGGGGGGTTTGCTGGATTTTTTTTTTCAGATATTTGCTTATCTCAAAATGAAAAATAAGAAAAAGTTTTCCATTGACTGCAGAGATTGAAGCTAAAGCAAAACAATTGCTAATTTGAACTTGTTAATTTGAACTTTTGTTACAGATTTTTCAATGTTGGATTTAAAAACACCTCAGCTTCACTAGGAAGGGTTACTAAGACTGCAGTACAGCTAAACCCAGACAGCCTTGCAGTTTATTGGAGAACTGATAGCAGCGATGTAGCAAGACTGGCTTAGACATAATACTAGTTTTTGCCACTGGAGTTCTGTGATGTCTCTCATCAGAAGAAACTGAGATTTTAGTGTCTGGGGTGGCATAAATGAAGCCAGGGAAGGAAATTAAATACTTATGCTGCACCCTATTTATTTCAGGGGTACCAACTACACTAATAAATAACAGTGTTTATACACAAATATTCAAAGCCAACTGCAGAATGGGACAATGCAAGTGTATGTCATATTTTGAATGTCAGGGACATGAAATAGAATAATAAACTTACCTTGTCAATGAGAAAGAAAATTTAAATAAGTCTTTGAAAACAGAAGAGAATAAGAAGTCTGACAAAACCAGCTTTAAATCTTCATTAGTACTGCAGTGATTGAAATCTTTTACAATTTCCAGGCCTGTCGCAATTTTATATGGGCCTTTCCATAGCAAATGGAAACTTATTGAAGCTCTTCTAGGTAAATCTTTAGAGGTAGATCACAGACTGATGACTGAAAACCACTACAGTATATTATTGACAGGGTAGCTACTACGTGGGTCTTAAGGAAATGTACAGAAAGAGAGCATATATTAACTCTGGAAAACATTTAATACACATAGATGTGTTTCCAAAAAGGCCTCATTTTACACTGCAGTACCGTGGACTAGCTGAATCTGAGTCACTTCTAAACAAAATACATACCCATGCAACTGTGTTCGTGTTTGGTACTTTACCCAAAATAATAAACCCTCCTCAGAGGCTTCTTTTTTAAGGCCGCCTTCTTTTATGCTTTTCAAGTGCCAGAACAAACTATGGCAGTCTGGTGGATGAGGGAATAGAGCCATTTAATCTGATACTTAAACCAGAGTCCAGTTTTAAAGTCAAATATTCTTAGCAGCAGAAATGAAGCAATCACTAGCACAAGATACCCTATCCCTCATGAAAGGTGAGCCAGTCTCACATGGAGCTATTGGAATGCATTAAAAACTGAACCAACTGCTTAATAAGATCCAGTTTTAACTTCTTAGGTGCATGTAAAGAGGAGAATGGTGATGTCCCAAACATAATCCACAGGCGGCTTTTATGAAATGCCAGTGGTATGTGAGGGAGACAGAATTAGCACCAGGCGGCCTGTACGTACTCAAAAGGAGGATCTCCGTCCTACCAGCATCATTTGCTGTGGCACATATTACTCAACAAGAATAGAATTTGCAAAGTTAAAGACCCTGATGTAGCCTGGAAGACAGCTTTCATTGACAGCCACAGGATACAGATTTTCTCTTTCCCTCAGCTCTTCCTTAGAGGTAAGCATTAAAACCCTTCTTCAAAATCATTTACAACCAGTAAGAATAAAAAGCTTATACCTCAGCATCCATGCTGGGGAGAGGAGGAAAAAACGTCCACATTCTAGAAAATCATAGAATCATAGAATCATAGAATCATTGAGGTTGGAAAAGACCTCTAAGATCATCGAGTCCAACCATCGACCCAACACCACCATGCCCACTAAACCATGTCCCTAAG
>NW_008795029.1:317881-332481 GCF_000699145.1 Aptenodytes forsteri
CTCCCGATCCTTGAACCAGTCGCCCCAGTGCCCTGAAGTCTCTTTTGATCACTGCAGGACTGAATATGAAAATGCAGGGGAATAAAGTATTTAGTGTATCTTCACCACAGACCTACTTGTCATTGAAGCATCAGCTGGTACATTGCAGGCATGGATTTACAAGAGGGCTGGTGGCACCCACCTTAGGTCCTGCCATTGGTCGTGGTTCCATGCACAACTCTGCACTAGACCCCACAAAGTGATAGCACTGCGTCAGGGAAGCAGAAGGAAGAGCAGGCAATGGAAGGTAAAAGCTGTGGCAAGCTGTGGCAAGTACTACAACCATGGGGACAACAGTGTTGTCAGAGTTGGTCCAGCTGTGGAATCAGTCCAGTACTGATAGTAGAGAAAACCCTCTGTAGAGAAAACCCAGACTAGAGCCTGGGTAGTGCTGTCGCTACCAAATCTGGGCTCAAGGAACATATGCTATGTCCCCATCATGTAGCCATGACGACAATCGAAGATAATTGCATCCACTTACAAGGTATTGCTCCAGATTTTGGCTACTCCACTATAAAGAAACTGCAGAGGCATTTGGAGAAGTCTAGAGGAGATCACTGGCAATGGTAAATAGCTTTGAAAAAGCCACCCATTAAGTAAATTTGAAGGAATTAGGTTCAAACAAACTTGAAAAAGAAGATAATAGCTTCAGGAATAAAAAGTTGCTATACAGAGGATTTGTAATCGATTGTTCACCCCCTATTCACAGAGAATGAAGTTTGGTGTAACTGGCAAGAGAGGAGTTTTGGTTACACACAGGAGGACATTTCTTAGCTTTAAGGACAGTGACACAGTGGAACTAGTCTCTTAGAGTAGTTCTGGAGGGTCTTTAATTGGCTTTAATTGGTTTAACAAACACCTAGCCAAGACAAACTACATAGAATCATAGAATCATAGAATCACAGAATCATTCAGGTTGGAAAAGACCTTTAAGGTCATCGAGTCCAACCATCAACCCAACACCACCATGCCCACTAAACCATGTCCCTAAGCGCCACATCTACACGTCTTTTAAATACTTCCAGGGATGGGGACTCAACCACTTCCCTGGGCAGCCCGTTCCAATGTTCAACCACTCTTTCAGTAAAGAATTTTTTCCTCATGTCCAATCTAAACCTCCCCTGGCGCAACTTGAGGCCATTTCCTCTCGTCCTATCGCTAGTTACTTGGGAGGAGAGACCGACCCCCACCTCGCTACAACCTCCTTTCAGGTAGTTGTAGAGTGCGATAAGGTCTCCCCTGAGAGAGGGGGAGACCTACATACCCTAGAAACACCTCAACACAAGGAGTTGAACTCTGCTAGCCTCTGCTGGCACTGCTTTTCTGTGAGTTTATAGGACTTTTTCAGGCTGTGATGAAGAAGAAAACATAATTTTAAGACCCCTCTGTGATCAGGGATGAATGCAGTCATTCCTGTGTCCTGTGATCTGGAGTACCAAATGCTGTTTATTTGGGCTGGAAGAGGAAACACATTGTTCAATTTGTAATATCTTGAATGTTAGTCTATGAAGTCAAGTGAGAACAGCCATCTATGAATGTGATACACAGTTGTAAAACAACCTGTCTTTACTTGGGAAGATTGGTAATTAGTGATGACTTCCTTGTAATCACAATTAACCTTTGGCGTACAATTAGTCTGCAAAGCAAGACTGTCTCAGCCGGTGCAGGTGTATAGTTCATCATATTCCTTACCACTGGAGCTCGAGAGGATCCCGTGGTGGAGAAGCATCTCTCCCACTGCTCGATGTTGCTGGTCATGAAATTATGCCTCCTGTTAAAACAAGTTGTCCTTCCTTTGAAGGCATAAATAAATACAGAAAAGGAATTCTACCAGGATAATGAGGTAAAATCATTGTATTTTCTTTTCTCTATGCAGTGAGGCCCATCTGCACCCTGGTGTTTTGAAAGCTGGGCACTTCAGCTTTTCTCCCTTCACTTGATGAACACTCTACCTCCTCAGGCTTGCGTTAGTGCCACTCCTCCCACATAGGCCCTCTGTCCCTGCAGCAACTACCAGTAGGGCTCAGCCATTCTTACTGCTCGCTGTCACCTTCTTTTCTCCCTTCCATCCCCCTCTCCCTGCCCTTTGCTGACCTGGCATGAATACGTTGCTTTCATCCTGGTTAACAAGTTCCACTCTGAGCATTGCAACCTGTCTTGTAAGGAACAGGACACACCTTTCAGTGAGTGGGTTATAGAAGCTAAAAGGACAAAAGCAATGCTGACCAAAATGTAATTGCACAGGGTAGAAGAACATGTGCAGAAGATTAGTACAGTACGGCACAAAGAAAGTTTGCATCAAGGACATTGAGAATACTCTTAACGAAAAAGAGAAAAAAGACAACCTACAAAATTTTAAAAGGTTGGTGCCTTAATGATACCTGGAAATATGAAACAGCAGATCAAATTGCACTATCGTAACACCGTTCAGCCTATGTGACAAACCATAGTTTTGAAATCTATCCAAGATGTATCTGGAGTTGTAAGCAGTCAGATATTCTCTGGAATCCACAATGTCATCTTGCTTTTACTAAAAACACTGGGAATTTAGCTTTCCATGAAAAGGGAATTGGTTCCTTCTCTATTTTTGTAAAACATTATTGGTTGCAATGGTATATAATTATTGCACTAAACCAACCCTGTCACATATACAATTAAAGCAAAAATAGTGCTTGTGTCATTACTAGGCTGGAGATGAGAGACTTCTGCTGGCAGCTTTATGGCTAGCACATTCCATCCCTATACCATGGAAAGTTTTCAGATCTTCCTCTAACCAGTGTTCATCTGTAAACACTACCTTAGACTGGATTCAGCTCAAAACCTAAACTGTCTGGATGCAACTACTTTCCCTATATCTCAAGGAAATGCTTTGTGGTTTCTCACTTGGGACATAATGGATAATTACAGGTAGGACTCTAGTGCTGCCTATTATTAAGTCCCTGTTCTGAGTTGTTTATCATGTTGCCAAATCTTAACCATTTAGGATGAAATTTTCCATAGTGACTGTCTGCTCCAGAGTGTTTTATTTCCAAGAGGGAGAGAAGAGGAAAATAAGTTGTTTTGTCCAAGTTAAATACATTGATCTGTGAGCAGTAAAACCACAGAAATTGTGTGTGACCGGGTTTGTATCTCAAATGCGTTCTCCGACCTCTCATAAGCATGGAGTGAAAGCTGAGCCTTTTTCTCTTATCTGCATTAAGAAGGTCTCTCCTCTACTGGTGGTTTTATGAAACTTGTAGAAACTTGATAGACCTGGGGCTTCTACCCCCTTGTGGAATTTGGTTAAACAAAGACAGACATACAGAAGCTATACCTGAGTGGAGGACTGCCTGATATGCACATTAAGTCCACATGTTCTTGCCTTTACGAAAGAAAGTTAAAAATCTGGGTGGAAAGCATTTTTTAAAAATCCCGCCACCCACCCCCACCCCAAGCAAAGTGGGAGGGATGCTTTGCTTCCCAGTCGCGCAGAGAATAGGAGCCTGAAACTGGATAAGCAACCCACGGGAAGACTGTGAGCGGGGAAGAGTAGCTTCACTGAGAGTGGAGCGGGGCCTTTTTGGACAAAGAGTGAAGTCAAAGAATCAGCACAGGAAGGCCTAAGGGAACTGAAGAAAATAGTCAAAGAATAGGGATACAGACAGTTGGGACAGATGCAATTAAGGACAGCATCCTAAAGTGCATCCACAAGAAGACTGATTAAGGTTACATAACCTTCATGTCTAGCACATCCCCTTTTTTTAAGTCCTTGACTTTGTAACTTTAAAGTTCCCTTAATGTAGTATTTTTGGGATGTATTTTAATTTGTACACCTGAAAATAGGCCATCTTAGTCTCTTGGGTCTTGTAATACTGAGCTGACCCCAAAAGCTTTAAAATTCTGGGTGCAAAATCCAGGGTCTGTGATGAAGATGGTGCCGATGGCACAGCGTCAAACCTGGCAAGCTCTGGCTTTGCGGTGTAAACCAAATTCAAAGTCTGGGCAATTCCCAGTAACACCTGGATGTTGAACTGGAGGTGGCTTATATTTACCAGTTTCTACACAAAAAGGGCTGTTTATTCACTTTATATTTACCAGTTGTTACCAAAAAGCCTTAGAAGTAATCACAAGAGGTGAGACAATAATAATCCCTCTTTTCCATACCATCAGTGAATGCTTTAATCACTGGTTTACATGATTCTCCTCTTTTTGAGTATCTCTAGCCTAACAAATTTTGAATTCCTAATTTTACATTGAAGACTCTTAGCCCTCTCCACTTTCCTTTTCCTCCCTTTCTTCCTTTACCCCCAGAAAAGTCTAGTCTAGCATGTAACCTTATTTCATACTCAAGGCAAATTTCTAAGAAATGTTTATCAGAGCCTTTCACGTATTATCATATTATGTGGGAAAAGGTGGATGCTATTATAATTGCTGATTTTATAGGAAAATAGCCACAACCTATATGTATTGTGAATGGCCTGATCTTGTTAGTGTGTTTTAAATGACCCCATTAGGAAGAGACGTTTGAATAACTGATAGCTGAGTGCTGATTCTTTCTAGTTTGGGATCTAATGGCACTTGCAAGGGACTGAGGCATTGTTCTGCCCAGAAAGCTGTTGTGCCAGGCATGTTCACACATGAAGAGCTTCAAAATAAAAAAACAAGTTTAAAGCAGTTTCAGTGTTGAGTGGCTGCTGAGCAAGAGGTTTTGGGGTTCTACCGCTGTACTTAAATGTAAACAAATTCTTTTTTGGGTCTGGCCTCAGCTGGCATAAATCAAGACTGTCCAGTCATCTTCTGTTAGTGTGGTGAACATGATGCATCTCCATTTTTCTTAGAGCTGACTCCTGTATGACTGATTCACAGTTAATGGTTATCATCATTACAGAGAGTCCTCAGAGCCCCCTGTAGAGGTCCTTATGGCTCTCTCTTGTCACTTCAGGGCCAGCTGTGAGATCAGACCATGTGGCTCAGGACTTTACCCAGTCAGGTATTGGAAAACTTTCAAAGACAGAGACTGCACAACCTCCCTGGCAGCCTGTCTCACTGTCTGCCTGTTGTACTGGCGAAAAATTTCTCCTTATATCTAGCAAGAACCTCTCTTATTTCAGCTTATTCCTGTTATCTGTCATCCCCCTGCCATGCATGGCTGTGAAAGGCCTGACTACCTCCTCTTATTCCCCTCCCTGTAGCCACCTGGGTGGCTGTGAGGTGCCTCTGAAACCGTCTCTGTACCAGGTTGGACAAGTCCCACTGCCCCAGCCTCTCTGCTCATGGGGCAACGCTCCAGCCCTCATCATCCTGATGGCCGCTGCTGAACTTGCTCCAGTTTGCTGATGCCTTTGCTGAACTGGGGGCATAAAGTGTATGCAGTGCTCTAGATGGTCTGTCAAGTGCCAGGTAAGAGGGGTCCACCACTTCCCTTGAGCTAGGTTACTTGCCAAGCTGAAATCCTATGAAAACCCAAGAATAAGGTTTCTGTTATTAAAAGAGAGGAAGAATTTACATATTCTGTTTTATTCCTTTCTTTGCTTTTTTCTTAACTGTTTCCATCCCCTACTCAGCCCTTTGTTTCAGTGAGTCTCCCGTTATCATTGCCCGTAACAATGGGATCATTACTAACAGTAAACTAAAATAACTTGAGCAACAAGGAGAACATAGTAGAGATTCTGTGGTGCTATATTTGGGTACTAATGAGTACCTTTACCCAGTAAAGTGATATTTAACTACTTGTTAGATCAGTGTAGATTTTAAAATTTCAGCCTTTCATAATCTTTACATTAAAATTGCCACAAAAAATGGATGAAAAGTAGTGAATAATACTGCATTAATATATGTTTTTATGCTCTTTGAAATGATCTTAATCAGGGAAAGCACTTAAATAGATGACTGTGTATCCACAAAGGTCTTCTAATTAAAAGTTTTGATTATAACAGGAAATATAACTAGTGGGATAAAAATACACCAAATCATTATGAATGCCAGCTTATGATTAACCTATTGTATTCAATTAGATGTTAGCCACTATGAACCTGAAATAGTCCTTTCCAAATAAAAATTTGACTACTGTATCTAATTTTGAAATGGTTCCGTGCATGTCTTTTCCAAAATATTCGGGCAGAGGTATAGCTAGCCTGACAGAATATCTTTTGAAATAGCAAATGAACGCTGCAACTTAGAAAAAGTACTTTCTAACATAGAAAATCCTTCTCTCTTGAAAATCTATCCCGAGGTGATGTGTAGAATGTTTCCATCTGTGGTATTTAATTGGCTTGTCACCCATTAGCTGGTGTATCCCAAAGTGGTTTTGATCAACAGCAGATAAGTGTTCCCCTTTATTCCCAGAGCATTTGCTGTATAGGGTATATATTTCTCTGGTATGATTAAAAACTCCACTGACTTCACAATGAGGATATATACAAAATTAAGACAGCTTCCGTATGCTGAAGATTGCCTGTTTCACTGTGGTATAATTCTTGTACACGATCAATGTAGTCATCTTCCCATGTCAATGCTATTGACATCCTGCTAAACAGTATTCTCATCCTGCAATTTTCCTTTGAGAAGTCAAATCTTCCATATCATCTTTTCTGTTAATGGTACAGTTTCTATAAAGAAACCATAGGATAACAAGCTGCCTAGTGTAATTCTGGTTATGTTATAGTGGTGAGCCTTACAAAGAAAGATTTGATTGCAGTTATTGGCATAGGCATTTTTAAACTTCAAAAGCTATTCAGTGTACACAAATGATACAAGCATGTGATAATTCTTACCTCTTGCTATTCTAAATTTAAAAATAAAGCAAACTAGTTTTTGTGCCACTGTCACACTGTTAGCATTGCACTATTCCTTATGCATATTCCTTATGTATATTCCTTACCTTATGTACTTTTAAATGCACTATTAAAAGCATAGTGCACAACTGCATTATTTCTATACAGTATGTTTTTGTAAGCTCTGCTAGGGAACAGCAGATGATCTTGAATGTAGCAAAAGGATGTCATTTGTTGACTTACAGGTCAAAATAAAGCTTGTTGTCAAAGTGAAATAGCAATTATAACCAATGTTGAATCTTCCTGTTAGGTTTTCATTACCTGCAGTTTTATACCTTTCAGTGGAAATAAGCACGTTTGCCAAGTTAAAGCACAGGTAGATTCAGGTGTTTTACAGATATGAATCTGCACTCAGAAACGGCCACAGCACAGCAGTATAAAATAACGAACACAGATGGAACAACTAGCAGCAAGCATCATTTTGCACAACACATCTTGATGATGAAGCATAAACTCTTAAAGTCTCCAGATCCACTTGCTCATGCAGGCCTGTCCTGCAGATGCAAGCATTCATGTGCATATTAAGAAAGCTCTAAGGTACTTGCAGAGTCTATCAGAACAAATCAAGCTTCCAGTCACACGTTTTGATTACTTACCCATCAGGTACTGAAAATTCCAAAGTGAGTTCAGATCTTTATAAGTAGAAATTACATGTTTATTTGTTAGCAGTCTCATTAATTTTAGTGATGCCACAGCTGAAAATTGACGTGCAAGACAAGGGCTTCATGGCTAAACTCTAAATGAATGCATCATATGTTTGGTCCTTACAGGGATTCATATCCTTTTCTTTCAATTAACTAGTACTGCTAACAGGAAGGAAAAAAAATAACATCTTCATCATAAATATTAGGCAAATTGAGAAATCAGACCTTGATGAACTTAGCTGAAATTTAGAAAGTTTCTAAACATCAGCGAAATAAAACTCTAGAACCACTTTCAATAAGGAGTTCGGAAGAGACCCAGTGAAAAGTTCTGGCTAGCATTAGCCTGGAGGAGAGAATCTGAGATGACTTTTGGTAAGTTTACAAAAAAGGTTTTGTGATACTATCTTCAGTTACAATAAATTGGGATTTACTGACCCCAAATGTTATGTATTGTCATATAAGTATAGGTATATGTAAAAATGTAAAAAATTGCATATGTGTAGACATGTAAAAATATGTATAAAGGTACATATTGCAAGAGCCCAGCAGTAACTGACTGGTCACTGCCTTTGAAAGTAAACATGCCAATTATCTGATTGGAAAAAAAATGAGAGCAGCCTATCAGTAAATCACGAAGCCTACGCCTACTTCATTGTATTCCCAGGGTTACCCAGGGTAAACCTGTGTATCCTTCTCATGAAATCAGGAGCAGCCATTCTGTAGAGGCAGATAGGAAGCTTCGCTAGAGAAATAGCTTTTCCTTCCTGATGACAATGCTCCTATTGTAGCTGTTCAAAGTGCGTTCCTGCTGTCCTCTGAAACAGATCTTTCCTAGCTCTTGGAGGTAAAAATTACTTTCCCTTCCATTTTTCATATTTTACCATCCTTCCCAGCAAAATGTGTAGCCTTTTTTAATGTTTCCTTTTAGGACAAGCACAATCTCTACCCTTCTCGCCTAGCAGTGACCTATTTTCTAGTTGATTATTTTTGCCTGAATTAATGTTATAAACTGTCTGTAGAGTTTGGAGTACATCACTGATTTACCTCTCCTGATACCACTTTTTGTATTTATTTCTAATCTAAATACATCTTCATATTTTATTGTAATTTTATATAAGGTGGGCTTCTTCCTTGTTCCACAGAAGATACCAAACTTAACTCTTTCCATGACATGTTTACAACTAACCAGGCCTTCTTTCTGAGATGCATTATTTTGTTCTTGTTTGTAATGCATTTTACTTGCAATCATGTTACCTAATTACCTTGTTTTGCTGGCATTCCCCACAATACTTTCTAGTATTGAATAGAGGTAACATTGTCAACATATTTTCCTAAACTCATTTACTTTCATTATAAAAGATACTGAAGAAAATCAGATAGAATACTGATTAGGAATTAACATATTAACATTTCTCTGTAGAAACTGGCCTTTTATTTCATTCATTCCTTTATGTCTTTTAAGTAGTTTTTAATTTCTGAGGGGTCATCATCTCATTCCACAGTGGCTTTGAATCAATGCAAAGGGGTTTCAGAAAAAATATCTGCAAAAACACTTCAGTCATAGCAAATAGATGACTATTTCGTTAATTCCTCCCTCCATGTGAGAAGTTAATCACAATGAACTTATAAGCTGTGATCTTCTCTTGCTCTGTTATAATTCATAGAATCATAGAATCATAGAATCATTGAGGTTGGAAAAGACCTCTAAGATCACCGAGTCCAACCGTCAACCCAACACCACCATGCCCACTAAACCATGTCCCTAAGCGCCTCATCTACACGTCTGCACTCTGGCTACCCTCAGCCCATTCTATCAGATTTAAGATTTCATGCAAAGCCATGTTTGAACATACGCATTACTTGACCTTGAGTGGCCTTGTACCTGTTTATGAACTTATATTAGGAAAAACTATGAATGAACTAGCCTCAAATTACTCAGAGTTTTGGTGTACAGGGATGTTGTAATTCTGTACCCACCGTGCACCTGCATCTCTGAAACCATTTTTGTCCGGATCAGAGGACCATTTGAGTTTGTTTATCATTTTTTCACTTATCCTTTCCAGTGAGGCTTCTGGTTGTTTTTCTGTCTCCCCAGTTGCAATACCATTCTTAAATAGATCTACTCAGAAGTTAGCTCTACATTGTCAATTTTGGAATAAAGAAACAGCATGAATTAAGAAAGCTAGTGAAATGCTGACTCTTTCTCAGAGTACGCACTTTTGAGAAGAGCATCTGGCGTAAAATCTTACTTCCAAAATTGTAGAAAAGTCTATAATATTGAATGTAGAGAAAATCACAGTGAATTGCTTAGTAGAAAGAAAGTCTGAAGTGACGGTAGTTCATATTAGTAAGAAATTAAAGGAGAAAATCATAATGTACATCATGGTGAACTACATGTTAAGGCTTCTGAGTGCGATTAACAATCTAGAGCACTGTTTGAAATTAGAAGCAATGACATGATGCCACGGAAGCTTTATACTGCAGGAAGATATTTTAGTCCTTAAAATATTCTTGCCAAAAGGCTGAGAGGTGAAAAACATGCAATCTTTATGTGCCAGTAGGTGGAAGTAGATATTTAGCAAGCCTTTTCTCTTCTTCCCTGCAATGCAGCTGGTAATGTCAAAGGAGTAACAACGAGGAAGTTTACAGTAGACATTCTCCAAAGTCTTCCAGAATCTGAGGGGTTTTGCCATGAACTTTCAATGTGCTGTTTGTGTATGTAAATGAAAGGCTTTCAGACCAGAAATCAAAATAAAGAAAACCCATCTCCTCATAGGTTAGAGATTCGCATTTTGTTTTATCCAGTGAGTTTTGAGTCCTATTTCATAAAATGGAATATTTTCTAAAAGAAAGGTATACTGTATTTATGTCCAGCTGACAGTATTATTCTGAGAGGCAGAAAATGTGAGTTTAACTCTCCTTTGGGAAAGAGAGCAAGTAGATTTATGTATGCAGCTAACTGGATAGCTGTTTGACTATGGGAACAGGCTCCCTAGAGGGCTGGTGGATGCCCCAAGCCTGTCAGTGTTTAAGAGGCATTTGGACACTGCCCTTAATACTATGCTTTAACTTTTGGTTAGGCAGTTGGACTAGATGATCATTGTAGGTCACTTCCAACTGGAACTAAACTATTCTATTCTATTCTATCCTATCCTATCCTATCCTATCCTATCCTGTTCAGGTGGTAGATATTTCCAAAGTATCCTGCCATATTTAATCTCTCATTTTTGAAAGTGAAAAGACATTTAGCCCAGAATTAATTTCACTTAAATTTATATGTAATAGCACGTGTCGGAGCTGGCCACCTAAGGCTCCTTTAGAAATCAGTAGAAAAAAACAGATGAATCACATGAAGCAGACAAACATCTTGAAGTAGACATACAAACGATGTCAGATGAAATAATCCCTGTAAATACCTATTAACTGTGGAAAGAATTTCAAATTTCTAGGTCAGATGTAGACATTTACCTTGTAGACTTCTATAGTTAGGAAAGACAAACCCCATCCCTAGTTCTGGTGTTCTACAGAAATTTAGGCTTGATCTAGTCACTCAATTGCTTGACTCTTCCAGGTTGCCAGAAGCAGAATTTCAGACAATGTGGTCTGCCTCGAAATCTAAAAGATTAGTTTAGATTAGGTTGAATTAGTTTGATTACATTCCTGGAGCATAAATTTTCAATGAAGTAAAAGAGCATCTTTTCACATCTGGCAGGAAACATTTCAGCAGATGCTACTGTTCAGGTGTCACCTCATTTGGACTTTTTATGTACAGAGAAGCAAAGTATGGAGAGCTGAAAGTAAGATGTCAGTCAGAAAAGATGAAAATGCACTGGTAAGAGGAATAAACTAAGAACCTTGCTCCAAAATGCAGTGAAACCCATTAAAGTCCTCCTGCTTGACCTCAATTAGTTCTGGGACTGTTCCCAGATGAGCTGACAGCTTTATTTCTGTTTCCACCTTTGCTGATTTTCAGATACTATATTTTGTAGCTTTCCTTCTAATATTAATTCAGGCAGAAAACCAGCTCTTTTAGATGCATTTTCTTTTCCTCCTTTTTGGTAGAATAGTTTTTGATGTAAATTGAATATTCTGTTTGATGTATACAACAAAAAAAATCTGTGACCTTATAATTAAAGAAGTTCAGCATAAATAAGGCATTATACAAGACTTCCTAGAATGTGAACAGGAAATGTGTGGGGGGGGTTTCTATTAGACCAGCCTTTAACAGGTTTTGTTCTGCAGAATCTCAAGAGCTTGTGAGTAATTCAGTAACTTAATCCTTGAGGCCTTTAAAAATATTTAAATTGGCCCACTTATTTTTTCAGCATCAGCAAAAGATTGCTGCTTTTTTGCTTGTACAATTAAAACTTACCAGTCAAACTGTGTGTCAGTCTAGTTCCAACATAATTTCATAGTAAATCAAAGTCATCAGGAAAAGCAATTCCAACTCTGACTGCTCTCACTGCTATGCTTTGTTAGTTACAGTACCAATATTCACAGAAAATGTGTATGCGGCAGAGATAATGGGAGGAACGGAACTTAGATTTAGGTTGCAAAGCTCAGAATCACTTGAAACTTCACATTTAGAACAATTAATTTCAGAAATGGGGCAAACCACACCCTTGCAAGTTGTCATAGCTCAACAGTTCACTCTCAGTCACATCCTGTACTATGGGGAGTTGGTTCCATCCATTTTGGTATTACGTATTTCAAATTGTTGGTAAGGGAAAGAAGATCAAAGTATAAAAACATTTCATTGAAGATACAAAAAATTCCTAACAGGACTTTGCAGTAACTTATTACATCTTGCTAAATTTCCCACTGTCCCTAAAACTCTGTAGCTTCTTTTCTTGTGTACTCCAAACAGTAAATAAGTGAAACCTCTGATAATTCAGAGTACTCTGTGTAGTAATTATTTTTTTCTTTTTACCCTGCCTTTGCCACTTCAGGAACATACTTCATTTCTGTGTTTTACATCCTCACAAAGCATTTGTGCTTTTAAGTTCCTCTCCATTCTTCAGAAACCTAAATCATAAACCAAAAGCTTTCAGTGTTGCTCAGCCAAGGTATGTGCACACCAGCATAGCAGTTAAGGCCCTCGCACTGCATTGGAAAAGGCAGGTAAGGTAGACTTTCACTTGTGGACCTCAATAGGCATTACTGTCAATTTTATTTAGGAGTAAATTAATTCTACAAAAGCTTCTTGCTTTTATTGGAAAATGCTGACTGGGGAAAGGTTTTACTGAAAAATGCCAGACTAGCTCAAACTTTAGTTTTCTTCAAAGTTTGTTGTCTTGAATACTATTTGAGTCTAGTAAATCTTTCATATTTCATGTGGTATCCTGACTCAGTTTGTGTTGCATATACAGGCTTATACACACTCTTACAGAATATGCTTTATGACACTTTCAGGAGACACGGTGAGTTATTATCATTAACCTCAGCTAAATGATAGACATTTTTAAAACTATTTTCTCCTTGTCCTAGGTTCAGGCAGCGTCTGGAAGATCTTTCCCCACATATCTCAGCCATTGGCATTTAACTCCGATTTAATAGGTAAAGCTATAAAAATAGATGGGGTGTGGGGAGGGGTTAAAGAAGCTTTCGTCTTGTCTCCTCTTCCCCTTTGAGGTGCTGGAGATTCACCTGCTACTGAAAAAACTTCCAGCTTTCTTTTCCCTGGTGCTGCGTACCCAGTGCAGGGTGCTGGAGAGCTGCTACAGTGCTGCAGGGCAGCCAGGAGCATGAGCTACACCCCAGCGAACTCCTATGCTCCAGGCATGTTGGAGAAATTCTCTTCCTTTTCCTGGTCAGATGCATTAACAATCAGTAGAAGAGCTGTGGAAAAGCTCTAACTCACTTTAATCTTTCCATTTCTTGTAGGGGAATCATATTACAGAAATAAATTGTACCCTTTGGATTAAAAGCATGGAAACATTTTAGCAATTCTTTCCTGACAGGAGACCCACAAGTATTTGCCAGTCCTGTTCACAAAAAGGAACAAAGAGAAAATATGTACTATTCTGTATGTTCTTAAGTATAACAGATACTATTATTCTTAGAAACTCACACTGTAAAAGGAGTTGAATGTTTTGTATATGATACCGGAGGTTCCCATGTGTACTTCAATGTTGCAGAAAACACTCTCTGCATTTAGAAGAATAATAGTGTGGACAACTTCTTAAATCTTTAAGAGGAGTTAAGACAAAGGAAAAAACCTCAAACAACTGATTTTATTTTCCAGCCTTCCTTCAACAACCCTTCCCTGAAGGGTTCATCAACAAAGCCAGAAACAGCCTTACTCTGCTATTAGAAAAACACCATAAAATACAAAAGATTTTTGCAAAACCAGTGCTAAACGGAGGCAGGGAAACTGGCACTTTGCCACCAGCCCCAGCTCTGTAGATCAGCTGTTAAAAGAAATGATCCTCCTTTCCAAGAAAAGGAGAAGGCTCTCCCCAGGTGCCATGAGCTATGTATTTTACCCATTCTCAAGATCGGGAGAATTTAGCAATGAAAAAGTAGAGACAATATTTTTTGCATTCCAATTAAAGTATTTTCAAAACAAAGTTTTGTTCACCATTTCTATGTACCATTTCTAGGTAACAAATCTCTGGCCAGAATAATACTAATCTGGCCAGACCACTGATTATGTTGAACTCCAGAGGAGAAAGCATGAGAAATATGAATAAAGGAGGAAGAAAAGTGTGAGATGAGCATACTAAGATTGTAAAGCTACATTTATATTTTGAAGCCTTAACAACAGGCACTTTTCTAATTCTATACCATTTGTTTGTAAAGGAAATGAAGCTTTATGTTAACCAATGCTAACCACCTCCTAAATACACAGATGATCAGTCTGATAACAGACCAGGATTAGTGATCTCTTGCATTTCTCAATTCTGTTGTGTGTTATTTGTGTTGTGGTTTAACCCCAGCCGGCAACTAAGCACCACACAGCTGCTCACAGAAGAGTAAAAGTGAGAAAACTGATGGGTTGAGATAAAGACAGTTCAACAGGGAAAGCAAAAACTGCACACGCAAGCAAAGCAAAACCAGGAATTCATTCACTGCTTCCCATGGGCAGGCAGGTGTTCAGCCATCT
>NW_008795029.1:332696-334322 GCF_000699145.1 Aptenodytes forsteri
TTCCCATCGGCAGGCAGGTGTTCAGCCATCTCCAGGAAAGCAGGGCTCCATCATGCATAACGGTTACTTGGGAAGACAAATGCCATCACTCTGAATGTCCCCCGCTTCCGTCTTCTTCTTCCCCCAGCTTTATATGCTGAGCATGACGTCATATGGTATGGAATATCCCTTTGGTCAGCTGGGGTCAGCTGTCCCAGCTGTGTCCCCTCCCAACTTCTTGTGCACCCCCAGCCTACTCGCTGGTGGGGTGGGGTGAGAAGTAAAAATAGGCCTTGACTCTGTGTAAGCACTGCTCAGCAATAATGAAAACATCCCTGTATTATCAACACTATTTCCAGCACAAATCCAAAACACAGCCCCATACTAGCTACTATGATGAAAATTAACTCTACCCCAGCCAAAACCAGAACAATTTGTTAGCCTGTATCTTGTGTATTTAGGATTTGTCAGTTCCTCAAAAAGCTCTGGATAATCTAGGAAGTAGAATATCCTTGAGGTCAATCTGAAAACCTTTTTCCCCATCACCTTTTTTCAGAGGTATGACAACAGCAAATAAATGAGAGGCACAATAGCATCCACAAAGAAACATTGGCAGAGACAGGAATTCCATGGAAATCAAGGAATGCCTGTCTCCCGTATGTGTTACAAAGCAAAATTAACTACTTTAAATTTTAGTAGTTGTTTACTAGAAAATAGTGAGAAGTAGTGGGAGTCTGATGCAGACTCCTGGCTGGGCCATGGACCAGGTGTGACATTCTTAACTTCTGAAACCTTTGGGGACTCTTAGAATGGGTATACAAAGCTCCTATTTTTAAGCAAAATAATACAGAACTTGTTTTGAATGCAGGATTGTAGGGGAGACTGGTTTAATATGGCCACTGTGGCATTCTCATGAATAGCAAAGAATAAGTATGGCTTCCTAAATCCAACAAAATACTCTAGCTGATATCCACATTTTTACCCCAATGGGACAAATCAGTGAAGAATTTTTTTAAAAACTGTAGATTAATGTGTCAAAAATCTTACTAAAGCGTGACAATACATCATGAAAAATATACACTTTTCAGGGTGTAAAGAGTGAATTATCACAGCATATATATTAGAGTGCACTCAGCTCAAACATGAATTTTCATACTGACAGCATAAATGTCAAACTGTCAAACAGAGAAGCTAATAGCTGGAGGCAAGCTGGCATATTATAGCTAAGTATAATTCTGAATTGCAAGATACGTTAACATAAGTAGAAAAAAATTATTCGAAATATTTCTTGTTTAAAGGAATAATCTTTAATCTTCTATCACAGAAAGGGTGGAGTTCTGTGGAATAGTGACCAATGATACACGCAATTATTCACTGATACATGTCATCTTTATTTTCAGAACAACATGACAGTATCTGAGGCAGTTTTTACTTCAAGATAGCAGCCTATCCTAGGGGGAATGGAAACATGTCCCTGCTCGGGGTGCCAGACGAACCCCCGCCCGGCCTCCCTCACCATCCCGGTTGCCCTTACAGAACAGATATGGGGCCCTGGAACTTGAGGGCCAGGCAAATGAGGATGTAGACGAAGGTCCATCCAGGGGGTTGCCTAGGGCGAGGCAGTCAGCCCCACGCATTATGACTGCC
>NW_008795029.1:338464-340320 GCF_000699145.1 Aptenodytes forsteri
TCTTTCCAAGACATGGGGTAGCTCTTCTGTCTCATGATGAATGGCGCTTAGAGTTTTGTGTCCATTGTTTTGGATGCGTTCTAGCAGTTGACACGGGTCATCGTGTTGTAGTAGTTTCTTCACCAATGTAAGATTCATTCCAGTGCGGGTAGACAATAAATCTTCACTCAATGTGTAATTTGATTGTAACAATTGATAAAACGTAACAGGAGCTGAATAATTGAAGTCGCATCCTACAGCTTAACTAAAGTTACAAACACAAATATTTGAGCAATTGCTTGTATCTACAGTAACATTATCTACGAATATAAAATCACAAAGGGTTCTCAAACAAACACATCTTTTTCCAATATATATAAGTACAGTTTCAGGGGCTTCATCGGGATGTATTTCAAAATAACAAACATTTTGTTCAGTGTCAAGACAAATGTCTTGGGCTTTGATGGTGTTACTCTCGCAAATAAATTCTTGTTGCTCCCGTACAACGCATGCATTAACATCAACAGTTTGCCATTTGTTTCCATTTTGTTGGGCCCACACTCTATGTTCTAATGGATAGAGTATAGCTCCATTGCAATTTAATCCTAACGCAATGATTGCGTATATGGTATATACCAAAGCATTGTGTATTGTTAAGACAAAAGCTGTGGCCTTATTGTTGATGGGGTCATAAGTGAAATTAACCAAATACCACCAGGATTGGAATTCTTTCTCAAATTTAGTTGCATTATCCCAAATTACCTTTTGAATTTCAGTGGGTAAGGTGCCCTCTTCACCTTCTCTTATAATTGCTGCTACCATAGATTGCATCCACAGTTGAGCTTGGATACAACTAAGAGCTAGAGAAACATCATTTTGGGCTGCACCAAGTGCATCCACAATCAATTAGTGGTCCCTTTCATTAATTCTTTCCCACTGAGGCAATGTATCGGATAAAAGCCATTGGTTAGTTCCCAATGCTAATAGAGAAGACTGCAGTGGGTGTTCTAATTTGTTTAAATCCCTTGTTGCTGTGCTCAGTTTATCTACAAGTACTTCGGCATCTATACTACTTAAGACTCCCAGTCCTGTCCCTATGATACCGGTCATATCTCTCCTTGTTTGTCTTGGGGAGGTGAGGGTTCGCCCACATAACCATGCTAACCATCCTGCATAGGTCATACTTAGGAATTGTGAACAGGTTGGTTTGATTGTATCGATATTAATTTGCATCAATAGTTCTACTCATTTAAGAGACCATGATGGATTAAATAACACTCGTTGTTGGCCTGTATTTTTGATCACATATGATCCAATTTCAGAAATTGCTAATTTGCTGATATTGCTAATGCATTTTTCTCAATCCCTTTGGCAGCGGAGTGCAGGCCACAGTTTGCTTTCACTTGGAGGGGCGTCCAGTACACCTGGAACCGACTGCCCCAGGGGTGCAAACACAGCCCCACCATTTGCCATGGACTGATCCAGACTGCACTGGAGCAGGGTGGAGCTCCAGAACACCTGCAATACATTGATGATATCATCGTGTGGGGCAACACAGCAGGAGAAGTTTTTGAGAAAGGGAAGGAAATAGTCCAAATCCTGCTGAAGGCCAGTTTTGCCATAAAACAAAGTAAGGTCAAGGGACCTGCACAGGAGATCCAATTTTTAGGAATAAAATGGCAAGATGGACGTCGTCAGATCCCAATGGATGTGATAACAAACTAACAGCCATGTCTCCACCAACTAGCAAAAAGGAAACACAAGCTTTCTTAGGCGTCGTGGGTTTTTGGAGAATGCACATTCCAAATTACAGTCTGATTGTAAACCCTCTCTATCAAGTGACCCAGAAGAACGATTTCAAATGGGGCCCTGAGCAA
>NW_008795029.1:344323-346974 GCF_000699145.1 Aptenodytes forsteri
AGGACCGATCGATGGTAAATTGACCATCACAGGCTGTCCTGGCTGTATTTTCTCAACTTGTTTAACTACTCAGACTAAAGATAAAAGTCCCTTTTCCCATTCAGAGTATCGTTGTTCTGTTTCTTTAAATGCTGTTGAGCTAAATAAAGTTTGGAACAGGTTACAGTAAGTAGCATGTTCCCCGAAACCCCATTGTGCTATAATAGGGTCGCAGGGGTGTACTGGTCCCAGTGACTGATACGTTTTTAATTCTTCAGTTAAAGTTTTCACCGCCTCTTTATGTCCTAATTTCCAATCCCAGGGTTTGCCTTTCTGTAAGAGTGAGTATAATAGATGGGAAATGATAGAAAATCCACGTACATGCTTCCTCCAATATCCTAAAGTTCCCATTAATTGTTGTAACTCCTTCCTTGATTGGGGCATTTGCAGTTCTTCAATTTTTCTTAAGCTGTCTGGAGGAATCGCTGTACTGCCTGCTATCCACCAAGTACCTAAAAAGTTTACTTCAGATGGGAAATGATAGAAAATCCACGTACATGCTTCCTCCAATATCCTAAAGTTCCCATTAATTGTTGTAACTCCTTCCTTGATTGGGGCATTTGCAGTTCTTCAATTTTTCTTAAGCTGTCTGGAGGAATCGCTGTACTGCCTGCTATCCACCAAGTACCTAAAAAGTTTACTTCTTTACTTGGTCCCTGACATTTTCCAGGTGGAATCTCAATTTCTGCTTTATCTAGTGCTTGCCATACTGCCGCTGCCACTTCCCCCACCTTTTCAGGGGAAGTTCCTCCAATCAGAATATCATCTTGATATTGGTACGGTTTCACATCTTGGGGGAGTGAGACTGACTGTCAAAGTTCAGCAAATGCGGCATGAGCAATTGTAGGTGAACGGTTATACCCCTGTGGGAGTCTGTTAAAGGTGTATCATACTCCTTCCCAAGTGAAAGCAAACTTCTCTTTATCCTCCTCCTTCAAGGGAACCATAAGGAACGTATCTTTTACATCTAGTGCCGCCACCCATGGGTGTGCAGCTGCTTGTAAAGTAGTTGTTAAGTTGGCAGTGTTTGGTAGAGCAGCTGTTAGCCGGGCTGTAGTATCACTCAGGCGGCGATAGCCGACTGTTAAACCCCACCTCCCGTTTGGTTTTCGACCCGGCCAGACAGGTGAGTTGTATGGGGAGTGGGTTCTGGAGATAATCTGTCATTTCTCCAAATCAGCTATGACTTCAGAAATTCCATTTTGCGCTGCAGCAGAAATCAGATGTTGCGGTAGGTTAGTAATTTTTGGCTCGGGGAGGGCAGTGGCTGTGCGAACTGCGCGCACTGCGGCCTCCTGCTTCCTACCGGTGTTGGGATGGGTGTTTGAGCCGAAGAACCACACGCTGCCATTCGGCAGGCACCAGGTCCGGCCGTTTAAAACATCAAAACCTAAAATATTTTCATGATCATCTTTAATTGCAAAGCAAGTAGTCGACATGCACTTCTTGCCCGGGAGACATAAATGGACCTTGGCAGTTTGACACACAACACTCGCTCCGTTCACACCAGTAATCTTAACTCTCTGCCGTCCGGATCACACGCCCAGCTTCTCTTGTGGCATGTTGTTGCGTTAACATTGAAATTTGTGCTCCCATATCTATTAAAAACTTCACCAATTGTCTCTGAGGGCCAACTGGAATTAAAATGTATGGGTCATTATCACTTATTCACTGATAAACTTCCACTTTCCAGACAGGCAGACCCAATTGCCTTCCAGACACTACCCGTTTTTTGGCTTCATGCCCTGCAATTCCTCCCTAAGGGGGAGGAAGGGGTTGTCTTCCTTTCTGGGGAATGGTGCTGGAGGAGTTGAAATACACTCCTTTCTTTCACTGTTATCTCATTTCTGGAATGCTTCAATCACTCTCAAGATAATGCCAGTAGGCTGTCCTTGAATCGAAGCTCTGGGAATGCCTAGGGCTAATGCATTCCTCCAAAATTTATTTCTCTGTTCTCGAGAGTCTGTTTGCGGATTTTTAAGTTTGGTTCTAGTTTCTGTTCCCTGTTAAACTTGTCTTATTTTGTGATCTCCTCCCTGGGACTTCAGGTTTTGTTTTTCAGTTGGTGCATCGTCCCAGCCCATTTCATGGCTGTAGTTAACAATGTTGTGCATTAATTCTGCCCATGTAGGACGTTGCTTGCCGGCATTTTGAGCGTTATCACCTAGTCTCTCATTGTATTCTGCGTCCTTCTTGGTCTCATCTCGTTTTGCAACTAGATGGGGTTTAAGAATTGCCGGGGCTCCTCTGATCAGTGGTTTTAGCATTGTGAAATCGACTGTAGAAGATACATAGAATCATAGAATCATAGAATCATTCAGGTTGGAAAAGACCTCTAAGGTCATCGAGTCCAACCATCAACCCAACACCACCATGCCCACTAAACCATGTCCCTAAGTGCCTCATTTACACATCTTTTAAATACCTCCAGGGATGGGGACTCAACCACCTCCCTGGGCAGCCCGTTCCAATGTTTCACCACTCTTTCAGTAAAGAAATTTTTCCTCAGGTCCAATCTAAACCTCCCCTGGCACAACTTGAGGCCATTTCTTCTCGTCCTATCACCTGTTACTTGGGAGAAGAGACCGACACCCACCTTGCTACAACCTCCT
>NW_008795029.1:350611-351477 GCF_000699145.1 Aptenodytes forsteri
TTGCCTTCCTATCTTCTAGTTCTTTCTCTAGGTCCTGCTCCTTCCTATTTCTATTCTTCCTTTCTTGATCTGCAGCTTCTAAACAGGTACCTAGCATTTTGCAGATAACTCCTTTTCCCTTTCCATCCTTTGTGCAGCCCCTAGCTACTTTTAGGTGCTCTTCAATGGCTTCCCAATTATGCCAATTGTCACAAGCCCATTCTTCTGAGAATTTGGGACTTGGATTCACTCCATGACTCTGTAAATAATCGGTGATCCTACTTGCCATGCTGCCGACTATGCCAGTTTGTTGCGGATGGAGCGAGACTGTACTTCACGTGTAAGAGAGACGCAACAATACGCTTTATTGATAGAAAATAGTGAGTTAAAGTGTGAATTAACAAAGTTCAATGGTAAATGTGACTGTGATTTAACAATGTTCGATGGCAAGGTACACTTGATTATTTACTGCACAGAGGACAAGCTCAGACAAAACTGTCAGGGAGACCCTCCCGTTGAGTCATGAGGTTCAGAAAGGACCCCCTTGCTTTCTAAACTCCGCTTCAGAGAGGAGTCTAGGTGCGGCTGGATCCAATCCTAGTCCCAGACTTGGTCAATGGTTTATGTCTAAAGGATTATATATGCGCAATTAATCCTTTATATCACTTAGCTAAAATTTCAAAGTTTAGCGTGCTATTAGTCACTTACCGAGGATCTGTTGCGGCAAGGAATCTCTCAACCTCAAGGAGTAACCTTAAGAGGCATCCCTACTCAAGGGGAGATCCCGGTGTGCAGCCCGCTGCCGTGCAGGAGAGCTCAACGGGCCCTGGGCTGTCCACTATTTATAGAGTAAGATGCTTGACTTATAGTCATATTTGCATATCAGC
>NW_008795029.1:351991-390700 GCF_000699145.1 Aptenodytes forsteri
TGCAGGAGAGCTCAACGGGCCCTGGGCTGTCCACTATTTATAGAGTAAGATGCTTGACTTATAGTCATATTTGCCTATCAGCAAGACGTTTGGGTCACTGCTCCAGACAGCGCTTGGCTACTATGTTGCCATCCATCCCCAAAGTCCAGCATAAGCTGGGTGCAGCCATCATGACCCCCACTGGTGGTCATTGCTTATGCGGGGCAGGGGGGAGCACACCGCCACACTCTGCAATGTTATATGTCTACACAACACATTGGAAATTCTGTCTTGCTATAGGAAACATAGATTTAGTTAAGCGTTAGGCTTCTTCAGTAGAAGCTAATTTTATTAAGTGAATGCTTGAGAAAAACATCATAGCATCTAGAAATGTTTTGAAAGATTGACATTTAAAAAAAAAAAAAAAGATTTTCCCTGAGAAGACTTGGAATATGTTTGGCAATGGCTTGCCTGCCAAAAACATTGGAGACAAAATCAAGCTCTGGATATAGTAAAGAAGCAAACAGCAAACAGGTTTAAAAACCTTTGTGATTCTTAAAATCAACACATATCCAGGGGCTAGAAGGGATCTAATAAAGGCATGAAAAGAAAAAAGGATTACAGGGAAAGATTGAAATATATGAAAGAGGACATCTAATTTCCTTCCTCACACTGAATTTAGATACCGCTTCTGCATAACAGATATGACTTCAAATCTAGCTTTAAGCAACATATGGAAATTTAGAAGATTTTGAGAAAAAGTGTACTGAGTATGACTGCTAGGAAATTGGTAAAAAACCATTTGAATCATCCCTCAAAGTTCAAGAAATCTACACCAGTTTTTACAGTGACGTCATAGAACACTATTTTATGGCTTACTTTTGCACATGTCATATAATGCGTGTTTCAGTCTTTTTCATGTTGCTATATGGAAGTTTGTTTTGCAAAATAATTTCAGGTTAATGGTTATTAAACACAGAACTTTTGCAAAGACAATTTCATAAGTAAAACTTTCATGTAATTCTGCCATATTGTCAATAGAAATGTTTGTGAGACAGGTATGCAGCTTCTACCACATGTCTCTGTCAAGTTGGATTGTGAAAGGCAACGCAAGGAGGTATGTTATCACAGAGCTATCAGTGAAGCAAAGCTAAATGGTCTTGTGCAGATCAAAACATGCTGATAAACCAACATTAACAACTTGTTGCTGAATTACAGGAACGAAGCCTATATACCGATGCAAAGTATTTCTCGTAATAGCTTTCAAAGACCTTAACTGTCAGTATATGAGATAAGCTTTATTAAATTATTAGCACAAATATAATAGAGCAACTTTATCAAAATCTCACATTAACAAAGATAAACACAGACATTGTGATTTATGTCTAAGATCAGATTCCTCCAGCTGCTGATATAAATCTTTACATGCACCCTAAAGGCAAGCTACTAGATAAGGTAACATAGCAGAAGCAGATTCCCGTATTTATTATGATTTAGGCAGTGCTTTAAAGCAATCTGATGTAGCACTGTCAGTCAAGAAAGAATGAAGTTTATCTATATTTTCTTCTTGAATTACTACAAAGAAATACCTGTTGCATTTGTGGTAGTTCTTTTGTGCCACCTGTTTCCTTCTTGCACCTTCCAGATCTTTCATTTTAAGAAGTTTGAGAGGCCTTACCTATTGGGGAATTATAAAAAAATGCATGTATATACTTTTCCATGTTTTAGGAATCTAAAAAAGTATGTGGCGATAATTATTAAAAGACAAGACATTAAGATGCACCAAGAGGAAATATCGGCAATTCTTCTGTCATACTGCCATAAATTTGAGGCAGCTAATCCCTTTTTACCAAACGAGGTTCTGGTGAGGTTATAGGACTAAACATTTGGTTGTGGAATTGGTGGGAAGCAAGTGGTATGCCGGCTCAGGTGTCACTCATTGTTTCAGGGGCCTCCCAAGCACCCTGGGTGACTTGCAGAGACAGGAGAAAGATTTTACCTTGGACTCTAGGTTGTTGGTACCTGGAAGCTACCACACCTGGCTGTTGCTACAAAATGCTTCCAAGCTCTGCAGTGCTTTTTGAAGCTCTGAGGAGACTCACCCTCCCACATATTTCTCCTCTCATTCTTTGAGTTTTGATTTATGCAGTAGTCCTCACTTTTGCTATTCAGAAAAATTTTCCTCTTATATTTACCTGAAACACTAATGCATGGAAAAACAAAGTCAGTGACCAGTATTAGGCTATGTCAACGTTAAGAAGTCATGTGGCACAGTAGGAGCAGACATGTAAAATGAAACAATAATGAAGTCCATATTCCAACATTTACTTCAGAATAGCACTAGTCCGACCTTGGGGACTAAGTGCTCACTACTGTTTGGCGCATGTTAAGAGTACATCTTTTGATTTAATTTCAAAAAATTAATTTCCAAAAGGACTCCAGTTTGCGTGCTCTGTCTTGGAGCTCTGTGGTATGAATCAAAGCACAGTAAGTGGGGCTAACTGGGAGATTTGCTTCAAAATCACTTCTTATCTGAACTAAGACATTAATACTGATGCATCCTTGGATTCCCTATTCTGGGTCCAAAAATCAGACAGAAGGGTTTGAACTTGTCAAACTGGAATTTCAGGCTTGTAGAAACTATTTGGCTTTTCATCCAGATTTGGAACTCGAGATTTTGAAATCTGAAACTTTTAATTGAAGAAAAGCCTGTTTTCTAGCTAGCTCTGTCCTGGTCTGCCAGCTATGTGGAATGGGACAATTCATGAGAGAATCCAAACCAGCTACAGCAAGTTGCACTCAAGGCATTTCACATACCTTTTTTTTTTTTTTGAGGTTGTCTTATCTGCTCTGCTCTGAAGTCTTTCGTCTTTGTTCAGAATGAAAACCTCCACTGGCACTTAAAATCTTTGGAGAGAGGATGAACAGTAAAGCATTAATTTACACTGTTAATTGATGTATAAATTAAACCATGTTCTCTTGAGAGTAGCTGCTTCCCAAGTCAGATTTTCATGAGGAAAGTTACACTGGCAATTCTGCAGCAATTTGCCTTTCCCTGCAATGCAAGTTTCTGTAGCAAAAATGGAGCAAAATTAGTTAGCAAAATGAGATTCAGACAGGAGGAGAAAAGGGGTAGCAAAAGACAGGGATTAGTTTATTACAAGTAACTTAGTTTCTGATAAAAAATTTTGCTATGTCACAGAAACAGCAAGTCTGAATCAGAAAGTGTCTTTTCTGATGAGCTAACTTTTTGTCAGAGTTGCCTAAATTTGTAGCGGGAGGCTATGCCCTCATCTACTCCAGTGCTTGCCCCTCGGTCCCAATAGCATGGCTTTCTGTGCCAATGCTAGCAAACACAGTAATAAAACTGTTCTTACCTCACCTTCCTCTTCTTCTTGTACTGCAGGGTGGAATTGTTTATCATCAGTGTGTGCTCTTTCTAAATATGTATTTAGGAAATGTTCTGAAAAAACATAGAAGAAATCTTATTGCTACCTCCCACAGATTTTTTCTGGGCTACTGTCTTGGTTTCAGCTGGGATAGAGTTAATTTTCTTCCTAGTAGCTGGCACAGTGCTGTGTTTTGGATTTAGGATGAGAATAATGTTGATAACGCACCGATGTTTTAGTTGTTGCTAAGCAGTGCTTACACCAGTCAAGGACTTTTCAGCTTCCCACGCTCTACCGACTGAGAAGGCTGGAGGTGCACAAGAAGCTGGGAGGGGGCACAGCCAGGACAGCTGACCCAAACTGGCCCAAGGGACATTCCATACCATGTGACGTCGTGCTCAGTACATAAACTGGGGAAAGCTGGCCGGGGGGGCTGCTGCTCGGGGACTGGCTGGGCATCCGTCAGCGGGTGGTGAGCAATTGCATTGTGCATCACTTGTTTTGTATATTATTATTGTTGTTGTCGTTGTTGTTGTTGTTTTTTTTTTTCAATTATTAAAATGTTTTTATCTCAATCCACAAGTTTTCTCACTTCTACTCTTCTGGTTCTCTCCCCCATCCCACTGGGGGGGGGAGAGTGAGCGAGCAGCTGTGTGAGGCTGAGTTGCTGGCTGAGGTTAAACCACGACAGCTACTTTACAGTACTGGTGAACCAAAATCCACCTTGTTTTTCCTCATTGCATTTCCCCAAAACAAACTGAGAGAGGTGTTTACTTATGGTTCTTTCCATAGCACTTGAAGGCTACAATGCACAAAGATCACCACCCCAAACTCATGATTTTCCCTCAGCTCTGCCGTAGTGCCTTCTTGCCATAATGGGGAAGCATCTGGAGAAGCTGGAGTTCCCCTGTCAATGACCATGGTCCTCTCTATGGATCTGCCTGCCTGCTGAACTAACCTGCTCCTTTAAAGGCAGCATCAGTCTGCCAGTAGCTAACTAACACAATGCTGACTCAACCTGGTCAGAGATCTGATTAGGACACTTCTCCCCACAGAAAATACCAACTCATAGGAAGTAGATCACCCTGTGGAAATATGCTCCTTTTGAAGAAGTGTTGGAAAGAGCACAAATAGGTTTCCACTGAAGTCAACCTGATCTTCTGGCCAGCCTGTCAAGGGCTAGGGGAGGTTTTGACAAGCAGATTGCTTGAAGGGCTCCAAATTCAACACCTTTTTGATTTTTCATTCTTAATTTGCTTCCTGGAGTCTCATGTAGACACAAATACTTTTCAAACTTGAAATTTTAAGCAAAATAGAGTTGCATCTCACAGCCCAGTTCTAACCAGTGGTTGTTTTGAGCTGGATATGTAGTAAGCAGAGGCTAATATCTTGTCATAATTGGTTTGTACCCCTGAGCATAGCTCTTCTCCTTTTCTGAAGTGCTTGACTGAAAATAGTTATTCTCCAGAAGGAATCTAATGCTGGAGTTGCCTGACTCCACAGAAACGGTGGACTTACGCTGTGACCCTAAACATTTGTACAGGAAAGCGCATCAGAACTCATACATAATTTGTAGGGGAATCATTTCTAAAATGAAACACTATTAGTCAGACTATTCAGGGGTCAGGAAGACTGTACCTGCCTGTGGAGGATCCCTGTTGAAAACTTTGCTATGTCCATCAAAGACAGACTACAAACCATTTCCAAACTTGTAGCTGTTGCACAGCTATTAGGAGGAATGGGGCTATGGTAGCATAGATTTCTCATAGTTACTGTTTAGCCAAAGTTTGTTGTTAGTTGTTAGCATCTTCTTGTGGGCCTGAGAGCCTTAGGGGTTTTTCAGGCCATCTGTAGCATATCTGAATAACCTGATCAAGGTCAAATGTTTTCCTGGAGTGACAGAATAGTCAGTGATAGGTAATCCCACCTAGGTAGCGCAAGGGTCCCTATTCAATAAGTAATAGCAATCCGGTCTACCACCTTCTTCCAAGGAGAGATGGGAGATGGCTTTGTGGATAGTCTTTGCTGAACCATGCAGAGCTGCGGGGCTCTGAACAGCCCAGCCAGGAATTACTGCCACAGTCAATTCCATGGGTGAGAAGATGATGCAGATAGACAGATACTTTGTCCTGTGCCTGTGTGTGGCTTAATACAAAACCAGGAGCAGCTGCTGCTCTCCTTACCTTGGTACAATTCAATAATCTTCCTATTGAAATTCCAGAAGGTGCAGTTTAGGAAGGGAACATGGCAGTAAATTAAGTAGTTTATTCTGTGCGCAAGCTAAGTATGGCATGTGGTTTCCTGACCAAATATCTACATTTACATGTCTGCAATGCAGGTCTCTGCATACGAGTTGGGTATATAGGTGTCCATTATAGTCAGTTAAGTCTAGTGAGCTTTTTAGATCACCCTAAGTTCATGTGGTCATTTGAATAACTCTCTCAACTCACTCAGGTTTACTGACTAGCTATCCGTTGACTACAATGAGAGCTTTCACAGCTCATTCGGATGAAGTTACCTGTAAGTGTAGCACCTTGAATTTAGGTTTTGAATCTAACACTGAATTCCACAAAAAATATCATCCCAAAATTCAAACACTGGCATTTTTTATCTCCTTGAAATGCAGATGCACTTTATGATTACAGTTCACCCAACTCACATTGCTAAACAATGAATACAACGATAGATTTTTTAATAGTACGTAAAAATGTCCCAAATGCTATTGCACATAAATTAAGTCTGCGTCTATTATTTGTTCTCTTTTTGAAGATGAACAGAAAAAAACAAAATCGAGATCAGACAAAGGCTTTGGTCTCAGTCTCATAGATGACCATGGGAACTGAAAGAAGAGCCTTCAATGAATTCATGTTAGGACCAGTTTCCAGAGCCTCATCATCATCTGCACAACCTGTGTAAGACTTTCACATTGAGATACACCCACAATACATAAAGTATCTAGTTCACATTGGCACAAACTTTGCAGAAATATTGAGGAAAATATAGCCTGAGACTAAATTCACAACTAATTTCAGTACTGCAACACTCAGTGTCCCTGAGGCCTGATTTTCAATATCATCTGTGATGCCAGATTACACAGGAAGGCTTTCTGTATGAGATCTAGCAAAAAAGTAGCTCCTAAAATGAGCACTTACTTTCAGCAATGTGCTGTGAAGGAAGCTATGTAGCAATTAATTATGTATCTTTAAAACTTCCATTCAAGTAAGGCTACATACAGCACATGCTTTGGCTTGCCATCTAACAGTGACTTGCATTTCATCATCAAGTACGGACTTCTTCAAATACATGGTTTCTTCAAGTAGACAGTGCAGATGGAAAGAATACACAATGACAAATGGCTCCTTTTCCTCTGTGCTGTCCTTCCCCAGTCTCACTTTGGGAGCTTATCATGTACTCCTTCTACACCATATAGTACAAGAAGACCATATGGCACTTGATCAACGTGGATAAAATCCAGCACAGTGATGGATTTTGACCAGCAAAATCATCACTCACTCTTTTTCTGAGGCATGGTAATAAAATGTATGCAGGGCTGTGGTTTTTGGGATAGAGGAAGCATTAAGGTTATAAGTTAAGCTCCCAACCATTTTCTCCTTGACACTTTCCAAGAGCATCAAACTAGGATCTAACACTAATATGACAAGAACTAGCAAGCTTAACAAATTAGCTTGTTGGCCTCCCACAAAGAAGACCTTGTTAATGTTGTAAGAATTATAATTTATTTCTGGTAAATCCTTGCCTAGATACTTCCTCCACATTTTTAAATATGTGTGTGAAGAGAGACTGGGACAAATGCTGCCGGATGATTCCATGGGATATGATTTGTGTTGATACATATGAAGTGAGCTCCACATAGGAAACAAAAGCAACATTTAGACTTTAAACTGGAACAGATCATCATGTTAACTTTTGTCCTTGTGTTCCTCTGCACGAAGTTGGTAAGGACTTAGCAAGTCTGCCAGGAAAAATGAGGGCCAGATATTTTCTATTCAATGCACATTCTCTCTGAAGTACTGTATCACACATGATATTGGATTTGCAATGCTGAACATAATTTGTTAGAAATGGCATAGTTCCTATATTAGTTTGTAATAGTGCCATTTTATCCACAATGATCCACTTTCCTGGATAGATTTGATGCGTGCATTTATGGAAGACTGAAACTTCAGGTATTTGTTTTGCCCGAAGGGGGAATCATCTGTTTGTATTGAGCTACTGTGTCAGTGTGCATTTATATGATTTTTTTTTTTAAATCACTGTGTACGTAATGTGAAAATCTCATGTATATCTGAGCGAGAAACTAAGAACTGATCTCTGCATCTAAGAATTAATCATAATTGGAAATCAAGAACAAATGCAAAATGTCCTCCTGCTAAAGGAGCATTTTAAGTGTACTCTTTAAAGGAAGTGAGGTTTATACAACTGCGTTCTTTAACCTTGTGTGTTTTGAACCTGCTGGCCAACTTCAAACAGACTTGACAAAAAGTACAGAGATGTCAAGCACATTCAGTACTTTAAAGTTTGTTGAAAATGGGCAGCAGCCTGCTGGGTTATTACTAGCCACACAGAGTGAAAAGCTCATAATCTTATCCTTTGTTAGATGCTAAAGATTCTGTGCAGGAGATATGTGGGAAATAAAATCTGATTAGTTTCCAGTCACCCATTTTTGTTATTATTTGTACTAAAGACTTATAGCTGAGGATCCTAAAGAGAAAGTGATTTTTTCAGGAGGAATTATGAAAGGAGGAAGTAAAAGGGAGTGTCTTGGGCACTAAAATTCAGAAACTATTGAAAATGAGAAAGAAAATAGGGGGAGTACGAGTCAGAGAAGGAAAGAAAAAATATTATATGGTCAGCTAGTCAAAGACTGAAGTTTAAGTAGTTTGAGACCACTGACAAGTAAAACTGTGGCAATCTAAGTTCTAATTTTTCTGTCATTCTTACCAGTATTTAAAGGCACGTGTTTTTCTTTTCTGTAAGTCAACTGTTGCAATGAGTTTCATTCAGATGGATGACAGTGCCCATGAAGACTCCCACTGAGGTGTTGTCCTACCTTTCATCTGGTTCTTCAAAGGTGTATCTACTCGAAGTTACTGCAGCTAATTCCAGTGTCTCCATTTATTTGTGTGCAGGTACTCTGTAAACTGGCACATGACCAGACTTAGCGTGTATTCTATGTGCAAGCTCACACTTGTGGAATTAAAAGAGTTTCTTAAGATGTAAGATCCTGTAAATTCACACCCTCACTTACTAAATGGGAATGTTCCAAAAACCAACAGAGGATAAAGGTTTTTTCTCTATGCAGTGGGGGGGGTGGGGTTTTTTTTTCCTCCCTTAAATTGTTACTAGAACTTGCTATCTGACTGAACACTTTCCCAGGCAAATACTGTACTCAGGATTTTTTCACACCCTCACTTACTAAATGGGAATGTTCCAAAACAGACAAGCCCTCACAGGCTGTGTAACAACCAACAGAGGTGGATAAAGGTTTTTTCTCTATGCAGTGGGGGGGTTTGGTGGGGTTTTTTTTTCCTCCCTTAAATTGTTACTAGAACTTGCTATCTGAATTTACACTTTCCCAGGCAAATACTGTACTCAGGATTTTATTTAACTTAGATCTGTCATTCTTCCCACTTTTTGTATACTTTTTGTGAGGCACTTAGCTAGGTGCACAATCTACATGAGTATTCAATCAGTAATGGATTGCTGTGATGATTTGACCCAATAGTCCTGTGTATATTTCCATAGCTTATTTCTGTAGAATTCTGATCATGGCATAAATACTTACCCTATTCATGCTACTCACATAGTTCAATGACAAATGGGGCAGCAACCCTTGGAGATTAGGTTAAATACTTAAAATATTAAAAGTTGTTGCCGCTTATGCGGGTTCTTTTCCATTAATTTAATTTTTATCCGAGACCAAACACAGTTACTGCTATGGTTATCAAGATTATAATTATCTATTTACTAAGTATTAGTAAAAAATGCTATTTCATTTTACAGATTTGAATTGTTTTTATGAAAAATAAACATTACATAATTTCAGAATTTTTTAAATAAATATTCAGCCATATTCACTTTACTAATGAAATATGAGCCAATCTTTGTTTTCCACTAAGTTTAAACTTTAGCAAAAAGCTTAGGAGCAGAAGTGTATTGTATTGAAACCAATGCACATTACCCTTGTCTACTGCCTATGGTCATCAATACGTTGTGTGTGAATTGTGTGAATACTGTGTGTGGAAAAATCTCTATGTGTCAAAACACATACAAAGTGAATCTAAATATACATGTAAATTAATTATAGCAAATGCTTTAATTGTATTTTGTAATGTGTCTTTCATGCATTTATACTTAAATGAATATTTGTTTCTAAAGTACTTAACTTTCATTAAGCTTTTCACATTAAACTTTTCATTTACAGATCTGAAATCACATTGCAGATGCAGGCAAGTACCATTATTCCTGTTTCACTGAAAATTAATAAAACTCAGCAGGAAGGACTCACTGCATATGGCATGGCTAGATAAGATATCTTTAGAGATTTAGATAGCTAGATAATGGTTGAAGGTTGTGAAACAAGAAATGCTCTTTCACAAAAATATTTTTTTGTCAACTATTTCCAACAAGTAAAGAAATGGGCACAGAGTAAAAATAATTTAATCACAGTCTCATGGGAGATTAATGGTAGAGCTGTGGAGGAAGAGACCAGATCAACATTCTGGCCCCATTGTAGTTAAAAGGAATGTTGTAATTTTTGCCTGTGGGTAGAGCATCATGCCAGGTCTCCTGATGCCTTCTTCCTAGGACTTCTCACACTGCCTCTCGGAGTTAAGTATTGTTGTAGCTATGTGGGTCATTATCAAAAGACAACCTCATTGCCCTTTGTGGCTTGTGAGTCCCCTTTCAAGGATTTTCCTTTTTTTCCTTTTCCTTTTCCTTTTCCTTTTCCTTTTCCTTTTCCTTTTCTTTTTTTCTTTTTCTTCTTCTTTTTTCTCGTCAGATGCATATGTTTGTGTTTGGTCAAAAGGTGCAAAAGGACGTCCATACAAAATGAATCAATACTACCTCAATGCTCATGTTGTCATTTGTTTGTCTGAAACCTACAGAAAAAATAATAGCTTTCACGAAATACAGAAAAATAGCTTGCTGGTTAATACAATTCTAAATGAATTGTGGTCCCAAGCAACACTGGCATCCTCCACATTTTGCTATTTATATGTAAGTATCTGTCTGCCTGCTGGAGGGATGTGGGAGGGTGACAAATTTACAGGAAAGCCTTTCATTTACGATTGCCTTATTTAGACTGGGTGGATTAATTTTCTCTACTGCTGAGAAGCAGGTTAATAAGTCCTCCTACTTAAATCCAAGAACAAAGTGAGTATTGCAGGCAAATGCATTGCAAAGATTAGCTCATTTACTTCATGAGGAACCTTGACATATTTTCTTTCATTTTCACTGATTGCCAGCTATGTTCAGCTACATACTTTCAGTAAAAAACACACAGCTGAGCTATATTAGCAATATGAAGGCTTTGTCTAGAACGTTGTATTACCGTGTAAGCACTCTTTCTCCTAGATTGAGCACCACTGGCTGATTTTTTTTTTCTATTTGAAAATATCAGCCATAGCAGAAATACTTTAGTATTACTTTTATATCTTTATTTTTTTATGTAGTTTGAATGAATGGCTGTTGTATGAAAACCAATCAGTTATGACAAAACTACAATAACCCTATGGCTACAGCTTGGGAAGAATTTCTTCCCCGCAAGAAACTAAGGCATAATCAGTGAAGAAATCCCTGTGAGACTGTTTAGAAGACATGTAGGGCTAAGAATTATGGTGAACTAGTTGGCGACTTTACCACAGAAAGTCCCCAAATCTTTTTTGAAACAACAGAAACTCTGAAGAAAATGCTGGCATTTGAGCTAGTAGGAAATTTTAATAAATTTTGTAAGTGCTTTAAGTTGAAAGGAAGTCCTAGATCCGTAGCTGTCTATCACCCTTCCTCTCACGCTTAGTAACAAGGAAATCATATTTCACTGAAATCCAGCACCAACCGCTCTCTGTCAGACTGAATCCTACCAAACAGAAGTGAAACAATACTTACAGTAACTGTTTCTCCCTAGTTTTGTAACAGGCATTTAATTAAATATATCATTAATGTAGATCATTTGTGTACTGTTTTCTTAAATGAACAGGTGACTTTCCTAATGGAGAAATTAGATACTCCACAGGAGATAAAAACCTAAAGGTTAAGAGAGGATGAAATGCCAAAATTTCTGCACTGAATGAGAGTTGATTTTCATTGTATTTGTGACATTCTTCCATTGCAGAACCCAGAGGGAAGCTTGCATCGTCGCAAATCGGCTCTCCTCCATGAGACCAGCTAACTCCCCCAGACCAGAACTTGGTGGCTGCAGTTTACTCTTTCCTACTGGTGATTATGGAACATTACACAATATGTTTTTTTTCAGGGAAATTTAATTATTTAATGGAAAAAATACCTACTTTGTTGAATTCAGAATTGATTTCCATAGGATATTGTGATTACATGCATATAAAAGGTGTTTCAATGGTAGCTTTTTTACTGCTGATCTTTCTTTCCTTTTTGAAATGTAAAGTTCAGTGCATATAACTGACAGATCAGTTTTTAATTAAACCAAGTGGTTCACAATATTTTTTGTTTTACACCAGCCCCACTTTAGTGATTTTAATGGCTTCTACTCAGTGTGAGATACTGGCCAAGGGTAACGGTGAAGCAGGCCCAAAATTGTCGCGGGCTTGGTGACAGCTACCCGGCCTATTCCTGAGCACCAGTGATGCTACATCTCTGCAAAAAGTAGGAGCTTACAACACAAGGAAAATCAGCATGAGGATGACAGGCTCCTTAACTGACCCATTAAAAGTGTCTCCTATTACGATGACAGACTTCCCAGCTTGACCTCAGACCTGTCTCATCACTATGAACTTGCCCGATGCCTGGGGCTGGGGCTGCCCCTGACTGCTCCCCATCCCGCCCCACTCCCTAGCTGAGGCAGTAGGACAGGGCCCTGGCTGCCCAGCCCTGCCCGGACGGATCCCATGGTGACTCCCTGCTGCTCCAGACCCCCGGAGAGCCCCCAGCCCCAACGGCACCCTGACGCCGTCCTTCCTAAAAAAGCCTGCTGCACCCACCCATTGCAGCACTGCTGTCGTGTGAGGTGTCCCACCACATCTACACCGCCCCATGAGATCGTAGCCTGGACACGTTTTACAGGGAGGCAAGGAAAGGCCAGAAGCCAGCAGCAGCGATGCTCTGTGGGACATGAGTCAAGTCACTAAGCAACCTTGTTTTCTATGCAGCCTACCAATATTTTTACTCTGCTCGTGAGTGTTTGAGCAAATGAACCCAAGCTCTCAGTTTTCATTGTCAGAAGACCTCACTGGGTGTGATCCTTTCCTAAAACAGCTCTGGGGAGGGAAGGTGGAATGGAAGCGATAGCGTGTTAAAGGACAGCAGCACAGAAGTGAAAGGAAGGCAGGATGGATGCTGAAGGCCCATGAACACCTCTTCAGCCCGGCTCCCTTCAGAAAAGGAAGTACAAGTCTGCACCCCCAGAAAAGAAGGATTAATAAGATATTTTAGTTTAATAGAAAAAAAAATAGGAGAAGAGAAAAGCAGAAACCAAAGGAAAGTAATTCAAAGGTATTGCCAAAGTGCTTAGAGCATGCTATCGCAAGTTTTACGTGATAAAATCTTCTCATCATGACCTGCATGCCACTTCAGTTGTTCTGACTTGTAAGTATCTACTTCTATGAATTTCCTGTTTATATGTTAATCATCTAAAATCAAAGTTAAGGAGATTAAAAAAGATTCCAAAAGGGTCTTAATCTCCTTGGTTCCCATACACAGTCACCCAGGAAGAATGTCAAGAACCAGAAAACTAATTTGTTGAAGTAAACTGAAACATCTTTCCTTTAAGAAGCACATTTTAATTAGTTCAATCTGTTGGAAATGTGACTTCTTCTTGCAAAGAAGACACAGAACAGCTTTTGAAATTGATTTCCAAATTAGATGTGGTAGCTGCTATGACTTTCACCAGCTACAATACAGTAGCAAGATGAGAAGTGCTTACAGGCAGGAAGCTGACACACTTATTTTGTGCTGCATAGATTGATTCGAAGGTTAAGGAGGAAGAAGAGACATTTGTCATCCTGGTGCCAGAATGTAACCTTTCATATTCCTGTGGTGATGCTTTAATGAAATTTATCAAAGGGACTTTTCACAGACCTAAAAGCTGCCAAGAACACAAACAGATGAGTAACAGAATCCAGTGGCCCAAACAGAGAAATGCATGCTTTAGTGTGCTAGTGTGTTACTGGTTTCTCTTTGTTATGCCAATTACCTTCTTTCACTCCTTCCATGCCATTGCCAGATGCCCCCCTTCCTCCTCCTTGCCCTGAGCTTTTCTTGCTGAGCACAACATCACATGGTATGGAATATCCCTTTGGTCAATTTGGGTCTGCTATCCAGGCAGTGTCCCCTGCCAGCCTCTTGCCACCCCCAGCCTGCTCGCTTTTGGGGGTAGAGGGAAGAGACAAAACTTTGACCCCCGGGGTGGGGAGTAAAACCTACTGGGACATTCCTGAACATGCCAGTAAGCTCACTGAATCAGTTCATGACTTGACAGAAGGGTGCCTTGCATACCCCAATGAGACCCAGCCACTCCTAGCACTGTTTTGGGGCTTGGCCTCTGCCTGTTGAGCCTCTGTTCAGCACCATCATGGGAACAGGGAAAGGAGGGCCTCTGTATCTGAGGACAACATGGCTGAGACAGGGACCCAACCCAAGCTGATCTTGGTGTCCAACAATCCAACACACTGCTTCTCCTCTCCTGAGTGACCTTCTTGACAGATGGGACCCAAGCCATTGACTGTTGTTATGGACTTTGGGGGGGGGGATGGAATGAGGGAGAAACATCATGGCATGGGATGAGGAAGTGTATATGTCAAGGGACAGGGGATGGTGGTTAATGAGGTTGTGTAAACCTGACTGTTGGATGTAAAGACGGTTTAAGTATGTAGTACAAGTTGTAAGTGTTGGTAAGAGGGCATTTCAAGAATGAGAAATAGGATGGAAAGGAAAAAGGTATGGTTTAGAAGAATCAAATATTGTAATGCAGTCTGGGTTAGTTAAGTGAGTGGAAAAGTTAGAGTAGGGCACAGAAATGAAACAATATCAGAATGGGATGGTCAGAGGATACTTAGATGTATCAGATAACATGAGACCTGAGCATGATGTGAATGGTATGGAATAAGGAGTGGAGATTGCAATGGGTCTGGCTGGGATGGAGTTAACTTTCTTCCTAGCAGCCCCTATGCCGCTGTGCTTCGCATTTGAGGCTAAAACGGCCTTGGTTGCTGCTGAGCAGGGTTTTGGCTATTGCTGAACAGTACTTGCACAGCATCAAGACTTCCTCACCACCCCCCACCCAAAGGCCTGCAGGCTGGGGGTGGCAAGAGGCTGGCAGGGGACACCGCCTGGGCGGCGGACCCAAACTAACCAAGGGGATACTCCATACCATGTGATGTCGTGCCTCAGCACGAATGTCTTGGGGCAAGGAGGAGGAAGGAGGGGACGTTCGTGGTGATGGTGTTTGTCTTCGCAAGTAAGCGTTACGCATGCTGAGGCCCTGCTTGCCAGGAAGTGGCTGGACATCTGCCTGCCGAAGGGAAGTAGAGAATGAATTCCTTATTTTGCTTGGCTTAAGCATGCAGCTGTTGCTTTGCCTATCCAACTGTCACTAAGATGAACCACAAGTCTTCTCCCCTTTCTTCTATCTTCTCCCCATCCTGTGGGAGAGGAGCAAAAGGCCGAGTGGGTGTTGGCTAGGGTGAACTCACCACAATTCTTCCCTGGAACACAATATTTGTGTTGTTTACTGTACTTTGAAGACATACAAAACCATGTTAAAAACAATACTTACATTTATTTAGTCATTTACCCATTTTCAGTCACAGCTTAAAACTGTATTGGCAGATTTTGGCATTAGATCATGTAATTAGTGGTTCTTCACTGGGCCTGTCCCTCTCACAAACACTTTGCACAGCTTTCAAGATGACGTACTGCACTGTTGGAGAAAGAAAAACGTGCCTAGAGAGGTAGCACCGTCGGCGCTTGAGAGTGTGGGAGCAGAACGCCTCACACTGACGCCTGCTGAGGGCAGTTTGCAAAGGCTTAGTGTGAAAACGTGGTCACACTCACCAAAGATGTGAAATTTGTTGTCGCACTTGAAAGAAAAACATCAGTGAAAATAAGATTCCTTCAGGGAATGCATTTACTGGAATAGAATTTGTACTCTTTTTCTGATCAAGGAGAGAAACTGGAGTATAGGGGAAGTGATAGTAACAGTTATCTGACCAGCCAGTGGTAGAGCTAGGAATAGTAAAGTTATAGTGAAAATCTTTCCTCCTGAAGTTATTGGTAGCTCTATCACTCTTTTTATTAATGGTAGGTCTTAATCTAGAGTTCTGGTGTCCTGATCATCAGTACATACCACTTCCTAATATACACACTTCTAAAGAGAAAAAGACATAAATTCATGTTACCAAAATACGTGGCCTCCCTGACTTCCAGAAAATGCCTGGCAGTTAGTCCTCTTTTCCTTAGTATCTCATCCTTTTTTACAGGGCAAAAATGTTGAATAATTTTTTTAAACATTTATTGCTTTCTCTGTTTGCCTGTATTCTGTATTTTTTGAGTTTGGCAGAAAAAATGCGAATGGCAAAAATTAGTTTCTCCAGTACCCCAGTTGACAAAGTTCAGATTTATTTAATTGCTTTAAAAAAAATACAAACAGGGGGAAAAGCAATTTTACTTGATTAATAATGTATAGTCTAAAATGAAAGATAGAAGCGGGCAGGGGAGGGAGGAAGGAAGCTGCTGCCCTGAGCAATAATTTGGCTTTATAAGTTGTAAAACAGTAAATGTGTTATGGGACATCTGCAGGATTTGAATAGCGCCTTATCTTTATCCATTTTTAATACTTGAAAGATCTGTTGCAGATCAGGAGACACGCGTTCTGTTTGCAAGCTGACAAAGTCTGTCCTACAGTCTGCTCCCAACTACGTGATCAGGTAACTTAAGAGTATTCTGAGGCACTTGGCAGCTGTACTATGTTTACAAATAAGGGCCTTGGTGGAGCTTATCTGCCTTACGCAGGATCTTTTTCTTTGACAGCCAAAGGCTGGATGCTAGTGAGATTGTTTGAATGGTATAAATGCTCTTAATGTAGAATCTAATATGCCAAAATGCATATTAATACAGCTTCTGGTGAGTTCTTCTATAAAGACAGTTCCTGCCTTGTGTTTGAACTCTTGTAGGAGTTTCAATTTAAGAGGTACAAGTAGTGTACTTACTCACTGGAAAGACATGAATTTGCATTTTTTTCTGCTATGCAAAAAATAAATAAATAGCTTCAGATGCTCTTAGCTGTTATGGTAGCTGTGGGTAGCTCACTGTCAGGATGAACAGATTAGTGTGTAGAATATAGGAAGCAAGGGTAGACTTTCCAGCAAAATAAATTAATGTTCAGTACATGAGCTGGTCTTAATCTCTTAATAGGGAACTGATGGCTCTAAACTTTATTTTTATGTCCTTTATTTTTCTCTAGGCTTTATTTGCTTCATAAAAATAAAATGTATAGGGGATTTTATGTTGGATCTGTGTCATTTTGGCTCTCTAGATTGAGGCTTAGCTTACCCTTTCTGTCACCTCATTGTTTTTAGTGTCATGACTTCATGTATATTGTCTGCTTCTTTTTCTAATAATTAGATCTCACTAAGAATTGTGCTGTATTCATGGTGCAAGAATGCCCAAACTCCCCATCACTTCCTCTCTATATAAAATAACTCCCTGTTTTCACCTTTACAATCCGTAAGCTACCTGTGTATTTGGAAAAGAAAGCCACAAAAATCTGATTCAGCAGCAGCGTAGGCTCTGTGCTCGTGGAGTTGATATAAAATGTTGGACGTTAATCTTGCATCTTCTCTATCCCAACATTTTCATGCTAATAATCTTTCAGAGTGATTCTAGGACTCCTTTTTTAAAAGATAGCAGGCTAAAATACAGATTATAGCATAACAGTACTGTAACTATTCTTAGGAAATCATCATTTAGAAAAGCCCTGAGAGATCTCCTGGAGGTATTTTGTGCTGCTCCCTAATACAAAATATAATACACATGTCTTTTAGTTTAGATAGACCTTATTTTGTCCTTTGTTGGAGCTTCTTTTTAGATGACAGTCTATATGCTAATCAAAACAAAATGCTGAGTTCAGACTTGGTCCACATACCTAGAAATAGAACAATAGCTTTAAAAAATTTAAAATGCTTGCAATTTGTATCGTTTTCTGTGCTTAATCAGCTTATTATCCACAAAATAAAAATTATGTTAACGACTAGCAGACAGTTTCTGGTTTTCCAAAACTGATGTTCAAGCACATGGGAATTGTGGGTCTGTACTTGGGTTTGGTTTAGGTTTTTTTTAAAAAATGTGAAGCACTCTTATTCTTTTCCTTAAGTAGCATGTTGTTCGCACATTCAGAGATAATTCAATTCCACTGTAAATAAAGTTTCTTGCCCCAGGGGGTCTGAGTTTGTTAGTAGGTGTCAATATGGTCCGAACATCTGCTCCACTGAAACAATATTTTACAATATTTATCCAGCTCCTTATTGAGACATGACAACGTGTGCTCTGCCTTCTTAGAAATACAGGGGATATATTTGTTCCCGTAGACAGGACTTGGCTTAGCAAACTGCTTGTGCTTGTGTTTGTGCTTGATGAATGATAGGATCCCTTAATGAATGTTAGTTGTTCCAGAAAACTACTGTTGTTCTTCTGTAATAGCAGGACAAGAAGAAAGTCATCATATTAGCATGAAGGGAAGCTCTTTTACGATAGTACCCAGTCCAAATGGATCTTTCCTGGGCTTACCAAAGGCTGTACTGAGAAACACGGATGATTGAAGACTGAATCCAAACATATATTTCAAGGAAAAAAAATAATTGTCGAATACCTTCTGAACTAAATTCTACTGCTAACAACTATTCACTGCCTTAAACCTTGCCTTGAACAAACCGACTTTTTATATAATACAGCCCGCCTAAAGCAAAGAAAGTAATTGCATAGAATGTCACAATAGCGTCAGCAAACTGAAAATGACTGTGTCACTTGGTGCAATGTCGAGGAAGTGCTGTCATGCATCATGTGCAGCATTTAATTACAACAGCATAAATCATTATAATATCTTCAAAAAATATTAAACTATATACCAAGTGTCCTCCTTCTTTTAAAGGATCACAGTGCCTTTTTCCTGGATTGTCCTCTGGGTTTTACTTCCCTTCCCATTTGGCTGTTCAGGCGTACGTTGCCCTGCAGTACTCCTGTGACCAATGTCACAACACCAGAATGCTGTTTGTCGTGGCCACTGTGAGAGAGGCATAATATCTTCATTTTCTAGACAGACCTTGGTGTAGCAAGACTAAGGCAAATAGCTTCTGGCTATGCAGGGACTTTCACGCAGGAAATCTAAAGCACCGTGCTTGGAATATGTTCATCAGGAGATCGATACAAGCTGTGTAACCCCCCTGTTCCTCTCCAGGAGGCATAATTGAGTAAAAAGTTGCTGTTCCCCAGCAGTGGGAAAGCAGGGGTGGGTGGGGGTGTCCAGCAATTCTGCTGGACAGATAGCTCTTACCACCACCATTGATTTTCCTTGTTAAGTCTGTTCTCATCACCTTTCAGCTCCATTTGCCCTGCTTACTGTTCTCCCCCTTGTCCCCTGTACCTCCCTGGTTGCTATGAAGATGCCTTTCTGCTCTTTTTCTGCTGTTAAATCTCATTGCAGCCAAAAGTGACCATCAGCCATTTTAGTAAGCCCTATTTTCTCAGTATTGCCCGATGACAGGACTCTGCTGTCGCCCTCCTTCGCTGTTGATTGGGAAAATTATAAACAGCAGCAGAATGAAATGACCTGTCTTCTGTTCCACTACTGTCCATCTTCACTGTTTTCTTTTGGATACAGTTTTCTTGTCAGCCCAGTTGGAACAGGGGCAGGTTGATTTTTCAAGTATAAGCAGGGCTAGAGAGATTCTTCAGAGCTTCATGGTATTTTCCTCAGGAACCTTTCTGCCTGCTGTGGGAGAGTGGGTGACTTCATATCTTCAAGGTCCTTACTGTCCTAGGTAGTTAAGGTTTTCAAAGTGATTATAGTTTTCCGTAAGAGAATAAAATGGTGAAAATAGGTTGATTTAAATAGAGGTGATAAAGAAATCTTCTTTTCCACATTACTTTCTTCATCTGGAAGTCATAACTCACCAGTGCGTTACTATTATAAGTTTTTTCAATTCTAAACTGTGTGAGATCCTTAATTTGTGAACATAGCATTTTACACCATTTTAAAGCGCAAAATACTTTTTTCCTTGGTTAATTAACACTAGCTAGATACCCACAAAAGCATAACCCTGTAATGCATCCAAATAACAAGATTTAATTGATTCTTCTATGGCCTATTAAAAATGCATTGAGGGCCTAAAAGATTTAAATGGGAAAAATAAAAAAACTCCCAGACTGGCCTCCATCTGACACTGAGACTGCATCTGAAAATTCTAATAAATGGAAAACTACTCTATATGCAATTTTCCAACCAATCTCTAACCATACAGAAGTAATGATATGGAAGTTAAAACAAGAAATTGTTACTTAATGCTAAATATAGCCCTTTATTTTGTGGGGGGTTTAGACTGAATGCAAGATGAGGTGAATAAGTTGAATTCAGCCTCATACATTATTCACAGGGACTGAGCTAACATGATCATTCTTTTTCGTTAAAGCCACTGCAAATAGCACAGCTATTCATTTTAGCACTGTTAATACAATGAAGACATGTTAATATGGAACGTCAATGTCTTAAATCTCTGTTACTATTCTATCAAATCTGCATATGTTTAAATGTTTTTTTCTATATACCCTTATCTTTTCCAACTCTGATACTTTCCACTTAATTTTTTAATGATTCAAAATACATGCAAATACAGCACAAACTGAAATAGTTTATCTACATTTATGCAATAAACTCATTAAACCCTGTTAGCGGCTCTTTATTTCTTGCATCAGTCTTGTATTGAGAGGAAATAATTAATGGTGAAATCCTTGTTAATGGGTGGCCTGCTGACAGGTCTCCTGAGTTCATGTTGACCTCTGCTTGCTTGCAGGCCAAAAACCTCCCATTTTTAATGTCTGTAGCCTCCCTGACCAATTTGGATACTATGGATCTGATTAATTGTTTGGAATGCGGTAGCCCCAGAGGGTCTAATCAGACACTAATGTTCTGGTAGAACAAGTATATCCCTTTTTATGTGCACATAATAATGGCTATACACATAGTAGCAGTGCTCAGCAGTGTTACAAAAAAATCAGCTCAGTAATGAATATTCCATTTTCTAACTTTTACATGTCTCATGGATACATGAGGCAGAGTGGTGAAATGATTTGATCTCGCAAAACCTGTAGCAGAGCTTGAAATGCAAACCAAACTTTGAGATTTCGTCTACCACCCTGCTTACAAAGCCAGCCTGTACAACCCAAGCACGCAATGTTTTTTTCCAGCTTTGTTGGATTTTTCAACTACTTTGTACAACTACGAAGCAGTGGTGAGCACAGTGTTTTATAACATCCCTAACAACACAGCCAAGTTGTTAGTTCTTCACACGCAGACCTTCACGTAGTGATTGTAATTCTTGTCACCTTCCTGTGTGAATGCATGTGCCTCAGGAATCGTGTGAAACCTATGCAGAGTATACAGCGATGCTGGATTTTTATAGCTAGACACGGATACCTGTCTGTATAGGTTTGTGTAGGTCTAGAGCTTAGAATGACCCTGTGACAAATCTGAGAAATGTATTATCAGAATAAAAATGTTCCACTATCATTTTAATGCTCTTGCAAGCAGTACCCCAGGCTATTCTGAAAGTGGAAACAGCTGCTAAAAATCACCCTCAACAAATGTTTTGTCCCGGTCGCTTTGGCCCCCTCTTTGGGAGATGTTCAGTTTGGCTTCCTCCTTTCCTTTTCTTCAACTGTGAAGTATGGCAGACTCCCCCTATAATCCCTAAGAAATGCCTAATACTGTTTTTTAAATTCACCCTTGATTTTAGCCCAGTGTTATTGCTGAGGTTCATCTGAATTAGGTGTAAATGTGTAAGAAACTGTTCCAGATGGGAACACACAGATACCCTCTTGACATGAATGTATGCAATCCTAACTGGCATGGACTTGGCAGCAGTTAGTTACGTGGTTGATTAACTTCTTGGTTTAGATCGTGTGATCTCGTGAGCCATGCTGGCAAGCTCAGTCATCTTATGAAAGGGAAGGCCATGTTAACCCTTCCATTTCTAACAAGAACCTCCATTCCTGAGGCAATCTTCAGTAGCCGGAGGTGGTCAGCAGAACAAGGGGATTTTGTGAGTCTGAAGCTCCAATCACCCTGAGAAAAAAGAAAGAAGAGCAGTTTCAACCTAGAAAGAATGCAAATGAGTCTAATGGCTTGGATCCTCAATTGCAAATACACATTTAAATTCTCTCAGCCAAAGGAAGTATTGAAGCTGGGTCTCCCAGAACCTGGATGAGGTCTCAAACCACAGAATTCTTGCTTTCATTTGAATGGGAGAATTCACAGAAAATGAAATTTAAAAATCTCTTTACGAGTAGAAAAACAAGGTGGGAAAAAAGGTCGTGTCAGAATTGAATTTTTCTCCCATATTTTGCTTTATCTACTAAACTGAAACATCAGTTTTTCAGAAAGTTCCCATCCAGGAGGTCAGGCTAGCTAACCAGAGAGATTTATCTGGAGATATAAGCTAGCAGGGACATACCCAGAATTATGTCCCTTCTGGACATTTTTGTCAGCTTTGACAGTTCTCCTTCTCTTTCTCTCTCTCTCTCTCATACCTGGGGGGAAAAAATCATAGAGTAGGCTTTTCTGTTATTGCTTGAGCTTAAATCCCAAATACTAAAGCATGAGAATGCTTTCTTGCTTTTGTTATAACCTGGAAGTTGGCAGATAATTCCTATTCAAAACTCAAACTAGGGCAAAGATGCAGTACAGTGTGGCAGCAAGCTCTTTGCCAGAGTTTCGAAGTCTGGCACTCAGTCAGCCATGTGAAATGTGGTTTGCAAGCCCTGTTATTTGCTTACTAAACCTGCTTTTTATTCCTGACTGAACAATCTGCCATTTTGCTGCAGCCCTAGCAAAAGGCATGCTTTAAAAACTTCAGCACCGCACTACTCCTGTTTCGTAGGTGCCGTTTGGCAGCCCAAGGCAACTCTACAAATAAAAGAGAAAGCTGGTCAAGAATATCTCAAAATTCAGGTAGAGTGGGAAAAGACAAACAAGATACAGCTCTCCTGAAAATTTTGACTGGGAATGGCCACCTCCAATGGGGCACCCTGAAGTGGTATAAGGTTAACAACTTTAAAACCAATATGCCAGACTAAAAGTCAGAATAGAAAGACCAGGATTTGCCTCCTGATTGTTCCTGAGAAGGGCAGGTCCCCTTCTCCTTCCCAGATATCTTTCTTCTCTAGCTCTTCTCTCACCACCAGTTCTACACCGCTCATTTCTCTTTTTTCCTCTCTGGCCTGCCTTTTGCCTTTTCTTTAAACTCTGCTCTATTGAACGCCCGAGTGCTAACCTTTCAGGATTAAGCCCTTCCCACTTTAGAGTCCATTCAAAGCTCTGCTCTCTGCCTAGCGGTTGCAGAGTGTATCCATCTAGCCTGCTGTGCATTACTTATAAGATAAGCACCAGTCTCAAGACACATTCAGAAGCTGATTCCCACATTCATCTTTGCTTTCCTCTCTGATGCTCTAATACACAATGATTTGTCGTCTGCTGGAGGCACAAACTCTGTATGAAATACTGTGAGATTTCACAGCCAGTGTCTGTTGTCTCTCCTTCTCCCCAGCTATTCACTTACCTGACAACTTGTTCATCTGATGTCAGTTCATCTAATGTCAAATCATCTCATTTGTGAAGTGCTTCAAGTAGAAAAGTGGATTCAGAAGCGAGATAACGATATCTGAGGTGAGTATGCGTTTGTGTGTATGGCTCAAATGTGCAGTTGTATTTCTTAGATTAGGGTGGAAAGAAGGGACTGTGAGCAGAAGGAGTGAGATACAGAGATAATATAACAGGCGTGAGTGAAACAGGATGAGAATGTGTTGTGATTGTGAGGTCTTTAATGCAACAGTAGGAACATAAGCATCTGAACAGTAGATGTAAATCAGATGCTTGCAGGTGAAGGGTAATGGCTAGAGAAGGGTAAGGGGAGTCAAAGATGACTCAAAATCATCTCTGAAATTCCAGGCCTAGGATAATCGCTTCCCTAATTAGCTTAGAGCAGTGTCCAAGCTACGTAACATCAAATTCTGTAGTCATCGAAGGACTGTTTTGGTAGGTGTGAGAGAGAGTTGAGGGATAAGAAAATTGTGGTGGCCTCAACTGGCTGAATTCAAAACTGCCCCAGGAATCCCAGCACCCAAAAAATCTATTAAGCCACCTTTCCAGATCCCTTATGTTATGGAAATGAAGCAGGAGCAGACCCAAAAATGCGGGCTCATAACTGGAAGTAGTAGAAAAATAACTGAGGGCAATATCATCATCATTATCATCATTATCACCGTTACATTTTGTCACCTGTGTGTAGTTGTGAATGAGACTGATTCTACTTGCTCAGCCAACATAAATAATTCATGTTAGCAAAGCTAATGAGAGAACAAGAAAAGATGATGTGGTATTTGATACTATTACTTCCTCTGTTCATTCATTTGAATTCTGTTAGAGTAGAGGTAGGGTCATGCTGTTTTGAACTTGTCTTGTTAAATGCTGTAAAATGTTATGGTAGCTCTTGGTAGTATAATTACAACTGTCTATATATCAGACAGTATTTCAATACTTTTTTAAGAAATACAGCTTTCTGTTTAAAATGTTTTTTTTTTTTTTTCCTCTGTTGAGTCAGCTGTTACAACAGGGTTTTAAACACCTTCATTTTTGCAGTAGGCCCAACTCGGATAAGTCAGAAAAAAAATTCATGTCTACCTTTGATTTTTAAAAAAGTAGGAAAAATCGCATTTTAGGCTTTAAGCCAGAAAAACAGCTATTGCAAATAGTGCCAACGATAAATAACCAGCACGGCAGGGAAGAATGATGGAGTGTGAGGAATTCTTCTTTGTATTCTTCACTGGAACACTCCTTAAGCTTGAGTTATTATTTTGGTCTGTTTTGTTTCTTTCCATATAAATACAACAAAGAAATCAAATTGCTGCCAAGTGAAACTAAAATTATTGTCAACATTCTTTGAAGAATAGGGAAATGATAAAATAACTTATCTTTCATAATATTGTGTGGCAACTGTTGGTGAATAACTGTTTTCAGTGCCAGGTACTCTATTCATCATCACCCAAATCTTTGTACTTAACCTACTGAAACTTGTGAAGCTGAGCGTAAAATTTTGTGTCTTGATTCTGTCGTGTCTATAAAATGCAGTTTGCAGCTCAACAGAGATGCCACTGAAACTGAAATCTATGTGAAGAATTTGTAGATCCAAGGTTGTGGTCAGTTCATCTGCTCCAGCTTCCTAACATCACAACCAGGAGAGCATTTATGACGCAGAATGAGTGTTCGATGCCTACTCCCCAGGGCTGTCAGGTGCTGCTTCCCTGTACATCCAAGGGAAGGAAATACCCGCAGTGATTAATGTAGTAGTTTGAAAGGGCTCTAAGTCTTCCTAGTTAGTTAGATGCCTGTGGGGCAGCAGCTGAATATCGGTACTAAGGCCAGTGTACACTTAAAATAAGCTGGATTTTTAAACACCTTTAAGAGTCCAGGCCTAACAAGCTCCATTTCATAAAAGGGCAGATCAGGTCCTCTCAGGAATATTAGGTGGTGGCAGTACTTTAAAGAGAACTGTTTTTTTGTTTTCTTCAATGAAAGCTACTGCCGCTTTTGAGATGGTGTTAGCACAGGGGCATTAAAAAACTTGCTACAAAGTAGAAACCTGGTTTTGCTCCTGCCTGAGACACAAAAGGTCTGACAAAACAAGATTTGTCAAAATACCAGTAAGTTGCATGAGCTGTATGGAAAAGTACTTCCCAAATGATCATCTGTGATTTTTATTGCAGTGCCTAAAAATACCTAGCCCTAGCCCGCAAGCGTGCTACCAACATAACGGAGACCATTCCTGCTCTGGAACGTGGGCTGTGTTCTGCCCCCAGCGTTGTGCGAGCCCATTGAGACCAGTCAGGCTGCAGGTCTCAGGCCAACATGCATAATCTCTGCTGCTGCCTCCTCCATTTCCAAAGACTGGGTATCTGTTCTTGGAACCGCCACAGCTTTGCACTTACAGAATGGCAATTAAGTGTGAAATATCTTAGAAAAAGCAAAAGTTAAAAAAAAATAGGAACAGGATTTCAAACAAAAAGGAAAAGGTTTTCCTGGTTTTTCCACCTCTTGTTTACCCTTTTGCCAATATTTGAAACAAAAAAGTCACAAGCAACATATCAACTAACATTGTAAGAGATGAGACAACAGAGAAGAAACTAAATTGTGAAACCACTACCAAAAAAATTGTCTCAAAATATGTAGTTCAGATATCCAGTATAGAATGTGCCTCAGAAAATTCTGTAGCAGAAAATACAGAGCTGACAGGATTCAAATTTTAGAACAGGAAATATTATTCTGATTCTGACATTAGGAAGACATTAATTTATACAAAAAAATCATCAGATCAATGGTGTTTTATATTTAAGGTCTGTTTTAAAATCTTACTTGAAAGGTTGATGAGAAATGCAGATGTAGAATTGGAACAATCTTTCATGCCTACGAAAACAATGGCAGGCTGAATGATGGGTTGATCATACACAGAAAGACTTGGGAAGTGAAGTTTAATTTTGGCAGCATTTTAAATCTATATATTTGGCAGCATCTACAGCCAAAATGTACTACATAGGTGGCAGAAGACAGAATCCAAGAACAGTTACTCCTTCTTTCTGGAATGCAGGAATGTTTATTGCATGAAAGTTCATTCACTCTAAATATATTTCTTTGCTTTTTATTCAGTCCTTCATCCTTGGCAAGGGAAATGCAATGAAGAGGCATAGAAGAAGTGCTGTGCAGAAGGTCTCTTCAGTTGTTGCCCAAGTCCTTTGGCACAAGGTTTACAATAATCTACATCAGTAGCAAACCCCAGAGTTATCTGCCAGCAGACTCTTAGAATCAGTGGGCTGTAACGGCTCTCAGATTTCCTCTTTCCCCCATCTCTCATCATCCCCTGCAACAAAGAAAAGAGAGTTGATAGGACCACATCCAAAATGAGAAGTCACTGTTTTTCTTTTGAGAAGTGGAAGGAGCAAGGAAATAATATCTTGCCTCTGTTTTGAATGATTTTTTTTTTTTTTTTTGTCACAAAAGGATATTGGTGTGGCTTGGTTTGGTGCTGGCTTTGATCCAGTAAAGAAATAACCATATATATATATATATGTGCACTGATATGATTTGAAGGTTTCAAGATTTTCTGGCTTTTGCATTGTAGTAAATATGCTGCATTGTTTTGTGGATTAAACTCTTATGGAAAAGGTGGTGAGCAAATAAAAAAGAAAGCGCCACCTAACAAAGAAGCCATCTGTTCTTCTGCCACAAATAAAAAAAAAAAAAAAAAAGCCATTTTGTTTTCTGCCACAAATCAAAAAAAAAAAAAAAAGTCTATTTTGAGTCACTTGCATGGCTTGGACATCCTGCCTTCTCAGTGTGCATATACAGTACATTTAAGCTCACATCAGAGACCTTCCTGGTTGGCATTGGCTAAAGACTCTGTGAATATGCTGAAGATATGGGCTCCGAGAGAAAAAAAAACAAGCTGCTGAAAACAAAATGTTAACACTTTTGTAAACCTGCCAAGTTTTTCAATATAACTGCCAACAGTTTGATGTTCAGAGGAACTCAGCAGAATTGCTAACATGCATGCTGCATAAATGGCTATTCATTAGAAAGATGCTGTAGTTTATATGTGACTGCTTTCTTTGGCTGGCTAATATATCAAGTATGGTACTTGTTTTGTACTGTGAAAAACTTTCTCCATTACCATAGTAACCTCTTGCATGTTGGCGGAAGCTGATGTCATTCATCGTATTATTCATTCTTAGTGAATTGGTCCTCAAAGTGCTAACAAGTTCCAGGGAGATAAAGAACACTAAGTATACATTCTGGTTAAATGTGTTTTAACCCTTTCACCTCACCAGGTCCCTGGAGATGAGATAGGTACATATATTTGATATATACACATCCATGTATTTAGTTTCTTTAGTATTGCCAAGGAAAAGGTTAGAATGTCATATCTGTCTAGCATATTTCTGGAGTAAAGAGTAAAGGCATGAGTCCTCTGTCACTCCCTTTTTTTTCTCTGATATCTCAGCATTACAGGTAAACTTACTTAAGGAAAAATAATTTAGTCATTTTTTCTATTTATCCATTCACCTGAAGTTACTTCATTCTTCATCATTACCAACAGTTAGTATTGTAAAATATAATCTGTTTGTTCTCTAAGTATCTTTACAGCTGCTATTACATAAATCTAAAGTTTGAATAGGATTTTCATTGTACATATCCTACAGATATTCTGTTATTAAAGTGGTAGCACAAAATTGGGCATTTGCTTTTGATTGGGGTGGGAACAGGATCAAACTGTAGAAGGCGGCAAATCCTACCTGGAGTTACATATAACATAGAAACCTTGATACCTTCTATAATTCCTTTGTCTATGAACTTCATGTCTCATGTACAGTAGTGGGAAGCGTGTGTGTGGTGGCAAAGGACTCTTAATCAGTTCCAGGTCAAGGACAGGGAGACAGCAGGACTTGATCCTGAAACTTTTTCCTTTCCCTTTCCATACCTATGTACACACAAACATAGGGAGAGGGAGAATATCTGTGTCAAAGCCTGAAGGGGCAGGGAAGAAAAAGCAAGCTTCCCTTGCCCCGCTGAGTGCAGCTGTGTGACTACAAGAAGGGGAGACAAGGGTGGCATGGAAATTAACCTGCTGGAGATTAGTTCCACTGGATTTGTTGAAATGCCCTCCAGCATAGCCTTACTGGAAGATGTATAAATTTCGCTGTACTTTTCTCTTTGGATCTGTATAACATTTGCTGGTTCTTCACCTTTGTGACTAAATTTGCTGGTATTGACCCTTAGTCAGACTTAAAAGAAACAGATATTTTAGTCCATACTCTAATCTATCCAGACAGCATAATATGGTGTCACTAATGGAAATAGCCTACAAACCAGGGTGTCCTAATTAGGCCTCTGTGTAAACTTAGAGCTAGACTCCTCTTGAAAGCCAAGAGTCTTGTTTTCTCTTGGTACTTGAGGTTATATCTGAACTGGGGGATTGTGATACTCCACAACTCGTTCCAATAGATCGCAATGATAAAGGGATTAAGGCTGTGGACCTTATTCCAAGACATACTTCTCCCATACTTTTGACAGACCCTTTTAAAATTCCTACCTAAACACACAGACTTATTTTCTAGTTTATTTACGGACAGAGTTGTCCAAATGTCGGCACCTGAACTTGTCATTTTCCACACTTTTTTTTACTCAGTTAACGTCTTCCTATTTTACCTTAACTAGTTTCAATCTTACTGCCATTTGTGCAAGCTGGCATTAAAAAGAGTAGAGTATTATACCGGAGTGCAAAAAGTAACACAGACTACTTCTCACTCAGTTTTTTCAAAGTAGCTAAGTAACTTCTATATTCTATGTCCCTTGTTTCACAGTCTGATCTTTTTTTAAGAAACCTGTCAGTCCTGGAACACCAGCCATCAGGTCTAACAAATTTCCTGGGATCAAAGAAAGTCTTCCTGAAATAGATGTGGGATTTCTGGAAGGCATAGATTGACATTTAAAATATTAATTTCTCACCTGTTGGCACATTACTCTTTCACCTGTTCTGTTCTCTGATTTTATTTCATGTACTTCTGCTCTGAGGTTCCATCCTACATCTGAAGTGGAGAACTCACCAGCTCAGATTCTTCAGCTAGGGTCGAGGACGCCAAGAATCTCTTGCTGTAGAATTTAAAAAGCTATGCTGAAGTTATTTCAGGAGAAAATCCTCAAGAGCATGTTAACACATGAAGTTTGCTTCAGCGGCTAACTTGGAAGGAGGTAGCATTCTCCAAGCTACATGCACAAATTATACTCTGTATATAATAAATCCTCCTTTTAGGGGACAGTGAAGACATTCAATATGTCACCATACTGTTTGGGCTAACTTCTGACTCACAGAGTTTGAACATAACTTCTGAGCTCCCTACAGTCATTTTCATCTCCGATGAGACACAAGCTTCATTGGTTGCTTAATGCTCCATTCTTCTTAGGTAGGGGAAAGACTTATCTGGTCTTCCTTAGGCAAAACTCATCAACAACCAGAGCAAGGCACCACAACAAGTTGCATAACTGTCTATAACCAAATTAAAGTCTCAGCACTTTTTCATTGAACTAATAATGACGTCATCATGTATTTGAAATAGCATCTCACCGAAACGAATGGGAAGGTTCATTAGTATTATTGTGTACGTGCTGTGTAATCTCAGATGGACACCCTCTACTCTGCTGGTGCAAGGGAAAGTGCAATAGATCTCTGCTCCTGGGTGATTCTGTCAAGGCTGTCATAATAAGCAGAGGATTGGAAACACGGTGCCAAAAGCTCCTTTCCAAAAGGAAACTGAGATAATGGTGCACAAGACAAGCTGGCTCAGTCTAAACCCTGTATTTGTTGCCTGCTAGTAAAGAGGTCTTTAATTGAAGGGATCATAAATACCTGAGCTGTGGTGTTGGAATCTGCAATGAATATTACTGGTAAAATCAATGTTTGCTTGGTCCCTGTATATAGTGAAGGTAGTCATTAGTCTGTTGAGCTAAAATGACAACAAGTCTTCATATTTCTTCATTAATGTTTTCTTTGCTGATTCCAATAACTCCTTCTAAATAAGGTCATTTAATTTGAACCACACAATTCAAGTGAATATTGATTTGCTGATTTAAACTTCAACACTGGCACACTGAAGTATAGTATCCATCTTTATCTGTATTGCTTTAAAAACAAGTACTGAATTTTGTACATGTATAAAAGTACAACTAAATCAATGTCTGAACTTCCCGGCCTTGCCACTACTATTTAAATTCCACTACTAAGACATTTGAACAGGGATTATTTTGCTGCCTGCAAAGTCAGAGTTTTAGTAAAACTAATGGAAAGGTCATGTTTTATCATGCCTAACTGGTTGGTTTAATCATCTGAGGAATTTTTCAGTTCCCTGTGATTAAACTTTTCTGTATTGAAATGTTAATTCAAACAAGAATCTGTGTTCTTTGTATTTTTAATGTAAAAGCATTCCCTTGTGCAAGATGACAGGTAAAATACCAGTTTTGCTAGTGATAGCCAGAGAGTTTCAGGAACCAAAACCTGCCAGAAAAATGTGCAATTCATCCTTGTTTCATTTTTTCCTAATGAATGTTAAAATGGTTAACAAACCATTTATTTTTGAAAGAAGCTTTCAATTAATGTTAAAAAACAATATTTATCAGAAATTAAGACAAATTTATCTTTCGTATTTAGACAAAAATCAGGCTAGCTCTCTATTGAAAAAAACAGTTTTCTTTTCCTAAGCAAAATGGACACTTCAGGTGAGATTCATTTGACTAAATGATTACTGGCACTACTGAGAATCACTCTCTCTATTCAGCCTTGATGTACCTAAGTACCTTCCGAAGGCTATGGCATGGGTAGATTAGTCTAAGAAGTTTCTACAAGAAACACCTCCATTCCCAGTCCTTTAGCCCAATCCAGAGGACACTGGATCCAGAAGATTTTTTTTATTATTATTTTTCTAGATATAGTAATTCCATCCATTCCATTCCAGTAGCTCCATGAAACTCTTGTAAAGCTAGTTTCAGCCTACTGCCAAACTGAATACGCAGCAGATATTGAGCTGTTGCTTAAACTATGGGTAAAGTTTAGGCAGTCTCCTTAACAGATATTGATCGACAACCAGTGGAGACAACCAGGCTGATTTTCCTGCGGAGTGGAGGAATATCACTGATGACTGCAGACACCGTGCTTAGGTGTGACTCTGTAGGACATGGGGTGTTTGTGGAAGAAGCGGGATTTGGCAGGGTTGGTGCTGTGGCCCTGAATAATGAGGTCCTCATCTGTTCATCCAAGATGATGAGGGTAGGCCTAAGGTTACGTAGAGATATAGGACAGTTAACCATCATCACCTTCTCTGGAGATATCTTCAGGGATAAAACTCTTTTTGTCCTCCACCCCCTCCCTTTCTTCCTCCTGCTCCTCGCTGTTCTCCTCCACCTTCACTCGTGATCACGCACAAGGTGTCAAGTTCCTCTGAAATACCTCACAGCTACACCTCATACATCTCTTGCCAAGACTACCACGATTTTTTTCTCCATTTTAGTTTTGTTTCATGTACCCTGCTTCAGATTTCTCCAGCTAGCCCACTCAGCTATCTCTACCTCAGAACAATCATTGAAAATGGCTCTGGGGCATCTGTGCTAGAGTACTTGGGCACAGTAGTGATATGGTTCACCTGGACTACGTAAGAGCATTGTAAGAGTTATATATTTTTGGCATTTGCCCTATGTTTTTCCAAGAGCGTGGCCCAGAAAAAGCCTCAAACTAAGCAATGTAAACATTTCAGGAATGTGACCTGCAGAGTGCTGCCACATGCCATGTAGCAGGAGAGCATAGATACAGCCAATGATTTCAGATAGACTCCTTTTGCTGAGTAACCTGCTTGATTAGGGCTCATGTTTGTAACATAATGTGATATTTTCATTATAAAATAATATACTTATTAGTAATAAAATGGAAACTTCTTTGGCAAGTGAGATCAGAGTTAAATTTCTATAAATTAAGATCATGACCATTTTTGTCTGAAAGCATTTATAAACTGTATTAAACTGATAAAAGGATATAAGAAAAGGAATATCCTGAACCCATTTTTAAAGAGTCAGCATTTCAGAGAGGTCCAGGAAATCAAAATTCCATCCTACAGACTTCTTGAGACACTAGAAACACTGCTTTTTCTCACCAGGATGTAAATAAAACCTTTGGAAAGAGTGGGAGCAGTGAAGTAAAAGATTAGCTGGCAGACCCATGGAGAACAAGAAGTATTTAGGACATTTGCTTGGTGTGTCAGAAACATATATTCAGTTTGTGAGTCTGCCTTATTCAGGCTAGGGGTTAATCTTCATGGGAGTAGTGAGGAATAGATCCTCCCATTTTAACCAGCTACGCTGTCCATTTGGCAACTCTGGTAGGAGAAGGACATGCACATTATTATTTACTACACTTCACTGATTGCATTGTTGCACGCCCTTCTCTTGAGAAAGCCTTTCCTGACAAAATGTGGTTTTGAACTGGCAGTATTAAGGAACTGGTTTGGATTCCAATGAATAAAAAGTTCCTCTCAAAATACCAGTTTCTAAAAATGATTCACTGAGAATTTAAAATAAATGGAGCCACAGTGTAACTGAACTAAAGCTAGATGCAGGTATCCTCTGCCTTACATTGCTACAACAGTCATGAAGATAATGCTTTTCAACCTTAAAAAAAAGTAATTTTGTGCACCTCACCCCAGTATGTAAATCACTCACATAGTGATGAAAATGGTAAGAATCTATAAACAGTTGTCTGAAATTAGTATTTCAGGCACAAGTCTATAGAATGCCTAAATGCAAGTTTTCTGAATGATTACTCCGCCAATGTAACATATTTCCCTCTGTAGAAGCCAATGACATCTAATTCAATATTTAAAATGCAGCTATAACCCAGCAGCTGAAGCTCTTGGTAACCCAATCGTCGATTAACACATCAACAACTAGTAGTTTTATTGTTGTGACAGGCCCTTATGGACTCTTAAATTCAGATGAGCAGTGGTGCTATTCAGAGGTTAGTAGCTGCTCCAGTATTTTCAATCTTGTACTCCCCCAAACTAATTGTCAAGAATATATGTGGCATAATAAAATACTATGGACCTCGATTAATGCAAACCCATGAATAGAAATCAATGGCTTTGTCAATTTGCCCAAGCTTAGCGTCTGATGTGATGCACGCTGCAGAGTGGATCTAGATACACAGAAAATCCATGGTACAAAAGTACTATGGGTTTTTGCACTGTGCTTTGCACTATGGATTCAAAGTAAACCTTTGAATATGGCACATGAGATAAATTCTGACACTTTCTTTTTAATTTGCCTTGCTTATGCCAGTATTAAAAGAACGTACCCCATACTGTGATTAGTTCACTGCCAGAATAGGAAATGATATATGAGTCTCCAGGTTAGCATATAGAAACTTTAACAGGAAAACAAGTCCTTACTGGTGAATTTAGCTAATAGAGCTGGAGAAAGAAAGCAATCTGATCAGGCCATTGTCTTATCTGAAAAACAAATAAACATTGATGAGTATAATTTGAAGTGACAGACACAAAAATACTGTGAAATTCATACACACTTGAATGGATACAAAATTTTTCTCCTTGACTAACTTTCATAATGTTTCATTAACCTTGGTGGAAAACTTCAGCAAAGACATTTATTCACTAGAAGCAAGTCAGGCTGCTGTGTATTGGTTATGTATAAAGAAAGATGTTTTCCATTCTGAAAGGACAACTCCTTCGCCTTTCCCTTTCCCTTTCTGTGTTCCCTTTTCTCTTTTCCTGACGTTTCTGTGATACTGCATGACCTCTCCTTTAAAAATAATGGTCTTTAATGTGGGTATTCCATGGCAAGCAATAGAGAGCAATCGGTTGATGTGTATATTCTAGGTTACTTTCTTCTCTTCACTTACTTCATATTTTTACATCACCTACCATGTCTGTAGCCGTAGTAGACTATTTACTTACCTGTCAGTTTATTTTCTTTGACATAACCTGTCCATTTGTGTCTATGCAGCAAAACTGGAATGCCTTCAAAGTTAGAAAACTAGGCATGTTTGGCATGAGTAAAAATATGCCCTCTCCTTTTCCTTGACTCCAATCTTCTCTTACCCAGCTTCCCCACTTTTCCTTTCTGAGATCACTACAGTTCTGGCTGTCTAGAAACCTTTTACTGTCCTCACTTCACCCCATGCAATTCGCATAAACAAAGTGTCTCCCAGCTTTCAGGCAATGATTCACACCTCCTACCTAAGCTTTTAGCTGTCAAACTACAGACGTTTTTCTTCCACAAATGACTACTCTGTTAAAAAGCAGCCAACATATCTACGTAGCGTGTGTCGTAGCTGCATGGGACAAGCGGAGACAATGTCATGCCCCTATTTCTCCAAGGTACATAGCTGAAATTATATTTCTGAAGAAAAACATTAAGTCTAAAAGAAATACAGAAGTTGAATATGTCCTGAGGAAAGTGTAGGGTTAGCGTGATCTTTAGTTTGAATTGATCTGGAGAAAATATTATGTAATGAAAAAAGGGTGAAAAAGTGGAAGTCAATCTACTTGAACATAGGAGGGCAGCCTCAAAACAACCACAGAGGTTCAGTTCCTTTTCTTATCAAACAGAAACTTCTGAGCTGCAAGGAGGAATGTTGTTCATATTCATGCTATTCCAATGGCATGCTTGGCATTTTGGTAAAGCCCATGCCATGGGAATTTCCACGACTTCTTATGGCTGCTCTCTACCCTTTTACTTGTAAAAATACTTGGTGGACCCACACTAGAATTTCCCACCAACAGTAGGTTACAGAAAGGAGCTGATTGACAACAACTCAATTACTTCAAATTCCTTCTGATTCAGAATTTCATCCCCTGAACTGATACATAATGACATGCTCTGGAGAAGAAGCAAGGAGCAATCGTTTGTTTGCAGGTTAGTGTCAAACATGATAGCAATTTAGATTCATAACTATCAATAAATGAATGAATGAATGAATTGCAATAGCATTCTTGGTAGACTGCACACAGATTGGAAATGATACTTAAGTCACATTCTGCTCATATTGGAGTTTGAATAAATGCAGTTAACACCAGTGGGTGATCTTAGCTCACCATTACAAAGGTTTTACCCAAAATGAATATTTTTTGTTCCAAAGTCATACCAAATTATTTCTACAGTGCACATTACTAACTTCAGATATCTATGGTCGAGAATTTTTTTGTTGCCTTCTGATTTGTGGCTTTGCAAAAGTTGAGTTGTACACGTTTCTGTGTCAGCAAACTAATGAAAACTAAAAAATTGGATAGCTTTATCTACGTTCCATATCATGGTAAATTGACCTTTTAGGTCTTCTAACAGAGGAAGAATCAGCTTTAGAACCAGAAACAATAGTGCTATTTTAAAGAAACATTGCCAGTTTAGTGGAATAATTCAATAATTTATTAACTGTTAGAATGATATTTTAATATGGACTGCCTGCTGAATGATGGTATGCCTACACAGCACAGTGCTGTGTCCTCGTGTACAGGAACCACCACAGACCCAGCACTCCTGCTGAGACTACACTGTAATGCAGATATACACCGCGCATTCTGTCAGTGCTAATGGGTTGAGAGCTAGGTATGTATTTCTCCCCGGCACTGAAGTCTGGGGCTAGAGAATCAGGTGCAGGAGGAATGATTGGGAACACTGCAGGAATAGGGAGACCTTGGTTTATTGCCTTGCTCCAGCAGCTATTATCAGTTCTTCAAGCAAGAACTAGAAGTGAGGTCTTCTCTCTGCCTGATGGTGTGTCCTAACCACGAAGTAACAGAATCTTTCTTTCTCTTTCTCTAACAGTTCATTTATGCCAGGCAAAGTAGAATAGTATGCCTAGGAAGAGCAAATTTAAGGTACACTCTCTTCTGAGCTCTTCCTAGGAAGGAATTTCACAAGAAGGTTAAGCCAAATCAGTGGCTGCCTGCTGCAGTCCTGGGGCAGTCCTTGTCTCCACTCGCTGGCACTACAGCTGCTCTCTGCTTCTTTCTCACCTACCCAGCACTGACTTTCAGGGAGCCTGTTCAAGCAACTAAACTACCTATGAAAAAATGTCAGTTTTCTTTAAATTTCGCTCCAACAGGGGAAGCGTTAGGAGCAGGACTGCCACCTTTAGGACAGCAGATAGCTCCAAAACCAGCTTAGCTGCATTGTAAAAGTACATCCTTAGGGAAAGCAGCAACTCAATTTACTGCTGGAGTCTCCTTCTGTGGCATCTAAACCTTCCTGTGCTCTAAGTGACATAGGCACCAGCAAGCGTGAAGATACAGGGGCTTTTTTCATACCAGTGCTCCTGTTCCCCTTCTTCCAAGAACAAAAAATGTATTGATTGTTCATTTCACGGTACGTAGTTCTGACTCTTTTGCAACTTTTTTAGCTTTCTCACTCTTGAGAAAGTCTTTCAGCTTGCAGGGATTTTCCTCTATGCTTTGTCTCACATGAGTCACCCCAATGACTCGCAACACAATTAGCCTTATAAATAAACTTTTAGATGTCAATGTTTGCAAGAATGGGGCTTACCTCAGTAACACTGGCAACAATTTATATTTGACTTGAAATGGTTGCTTTTAAGTAATAGTCCAGTGTGTCAGATAGGATACCATTAACATACTTCATGGTTTTGAAAACAAAGTGAACTGTAAAGAGATATGGATCTGGTGTGCCTTAACTGGGGCACTTTACACAGCTATTGCTTCATTTCCCTTTTAGATTCCTAGTCCCTAGTCCCTTAAGCAGGGAAGGTGACTTTAGAGTAAAAGTCTACATCACATATGCAGTCAAAGGAAAGAAACAGGCACCACAAAAGGCTTCTAGGAGATCCTTTCCACCTGAGACATCAGTCTTTCTGGACTGAGTGGAAATCAATAGGAAATGACAGATCTTATGCATGAAAGTTGCTTGAAGAGCACAAGGAGGAGGTTACCTGTCTTTTGCATAACCACTGATTATTTAGAGTGCTTGGCCAACAAGCAAAGAGCCATTATAGGCCTTCCTCAGCCCCAGAGAGTTTCAATCCACTTTCTAAGAAAGTGCTTCAGCAAGGCACTCAGGCATGCTGAGGCTTGGGGGAAAAGAAAATAGGGTACTCCATCGTTTTTAGGCCAGAGGGCAGCCAGAATTCAAAGTCAAGGAGCCAGAAAACATCATCCAAGCATTTAACCTGCAGGAGGCTGAATGAGGGTCTAAATTCTGCTCCCTATAGTGTCCATCTCCAGGATAAGAACTATCCTGGGAGCACATTTCTTAACTGAGCACCCCAATCACAAAGCTAGAGACTAGGTTCTCCTTTCCTTCAGTCTTCATGGCTCCTTCTTTCCTGCTGTGTACTGGTTCAGCTTCCAGGCACAGCGAAGAGTGTGCTCTGCTCCCAGCCCCCCCCCCCCCCCCCCTCCCCTCCTCTTGCTTAGTGGGGTCTACAGGGACACTAAATGTTCACGCATTGGGTACTGGGCCCCTAAAACCTCACATGAAGCTAGTTGTGGTCAGATCCATGACCGGCAGCTTGGACTTCTCTGGAAAGCTTGAGTGAATTTCAAAAGTGGGCCACTTACATGTGGATCGCAGTTGAGCTTTAAATGGCGGACAGCTGCTTATATCCCTTACAACCAACCTTGAGTCAGTGCAGGTGCCATCATCAGGTAAGCAGGTACCGTTCAAGACCAAGTGAGGGGTAATCTAATACGTAGGTGTTTATACTCTCTAGTTAATCCCAGAAAATAGATGCACTGATGTGCATCGATGGATATGTACTTTAGCTAAAAGTTAAGCAGGGTTCTCACCTGCGGGCAAAATATCTTAACAGCCAGTCTCACCACTCAATAAGCTGGCAAAAGACTTCTCTGTCACCAGGACTTGTGGCTTTGCTGCCTTTATGGTTTTTGCAAGATTTCTGCCTACATTGCCAGCAGACACAGCACTAAAGCAGCAGGGCATGAGCAAGCTGCTTATAGTATTGGGACAGAAATGGATGCATCCAGGCTGCCATTTATTTTGTAACTACGAACCTCGTAAGAAGTGTTGAGTTTGCCTCCATCTCACAGGGTGATAATTATGACATTCCCAGCGTTTCCCTTTTGTTGGGCATCATGTGCCAGCAGGGCATCAAGCGGGTCTTTGTTGTGCTGAACTACATCTAGACTACTCCAATCTACCCAGCCTCCCCGACCCCTTCCTTCGGGCAGTTTACCGAAGGAGAGGGGCGGACAATGAAGTTCGAAAAACAAAAAAGCAGCAACCCTT